>NC_064629.1:785228098-785540157 GCF_023864275.1 Schistocerca cancellata
AGCGACATGAGAGCATGTTTGAACTAGAAATAATATAACGAAGAGTTCAGTGCTGGCTGGGAATCGAACCCCACACATATCGTTGTTGACTAAACACAAAGAGACGTCAGCTACCGACTTTTTCTCCACCAGCATCCTTGAACTTACAGTGATCTCGCAAATATTTCCGTGTCTCACTGGGAGTCAAAACCGTCAGATATCGTTAGTGTTGCCAACGAATGAAAATACGTTAAAAATCAAAAGTATTATCCACCAGCAGATAGGTCTTCTCTTGCTAGAGCTTGATAATACATAATGAAAACTTTAATGCTGGCCCAGGATTCGAACCCATTCACGCACAATATGTGGAGATGTTGGGGAATCTGCAGTTTTGATCAAACAACAAATTGTAGTCGAGCTGTATTGTCACGAAGGGATCAAATTCCGCGTTAAAGGCGGTCTGAGTTTCATTCCCAGTTCAGAACCAATTTTATCGACATACAGAAGCTCAAATATAAAATGAAATAATCGTCCTGTTACCCTACATAGCGTTTGAGTCGTCACTAGAAATAAATAACTAGTATAATAAACGTTACTGGTGATAGAGTTTCTACATGTCACCACTCCTGACTTTATTGTGGTTCAGCCTAACGTCTACTTGGTAGAGAAGGAACATCATGATTAATGTGAATTTCAGACCACAATGCCATTATACCTTCTTCACTTGGCGTAGTCAGAAGGGAACAGAATCTGTCTCTCCCTATCAAAAACCATCGGTAGAAGTTGAAATCGAACCCAGACCATAAGTATATGAACCTATTATCAATCCAAAAGACTATCAAAATCCTCTGCTCACAAAGCCCTTGCGACACACTGGATCAGAATTCTGACACACAGGTTCCCTGTACTGGTTTGCAGCATGTTCAGTACATTCATTTACTTGGTTTGACCGAATCGCCATTAACTAGCTGCCTCAGTTACCCAGTGCAGACATTCGACTCTATTTTGTAATCACCGAAATAAAATCACGTAACTGCCACCTCGACAGAACTGCCAATAGTCTACCAAGCAGAAATTTAAATAGAAAGTGTTCCTTACCACTTCAGCTACTCTATTGCGTTATCTGTTGAAAACGTCGTGCAGTGCAAAAGAAAAGCTGTAACTGTCTGTCTCGCAGAAGTCTAGATCCGGTCATATGCATTATCTCACAGCACTGTGCAATGCGGAAGTTCTGCAGGAATTGTTATTGACTTCTGGAGGTACTGTACCTCTGTGTCAGCTTTTAGCGTAATGGTAAGCGTCGTGCACCGTAGATAAGATATTGCGAGTTCGAGTACATTCACTGCAACATTTTTTTAAACGCAATATTGCTGTCTGCTGAAGGTATCAATCTAATGGAACTTTGAACATAATTCCCTTCACTTCTCAACCCAAAATAGCATATGGAAAAAGGGCTTACTTCTGCTATATTTTGTTCTTTTCAGGTTTAATAGACGGCCAGATAGCAGATGCATCTCGAAACTTTTGTATTATGTATGGGGAGAGCGTATCGTGCCAAAATACGTCATAAAATTATTTGCTACATTAGCTGTCGTGTCGTAGTGGCATTTTATTCTTCTTTAAACCTTGTTTGATAGCTTTAACTCAGAACTACTTTTCTACATGCATGTAATCAATAAACTGCAAGTGCATTGTCAGACAAAGATAATATCAGAGAATTCGCAAATATCGTTGATGATTAATTTGTCTCTCATGTTTACTATTGTTTTAACAACACCAAAAGAAACCTTACGAAAATTGTGCACTGTACTATATAAATACATAATGCGTCTGATTCGCATTTATGTAACTAGGTTTAGGGACTGGAGCGTAGTTACTAATAATACTCAGAGCTGACTGCAAACTAAAACAGATAAAAATAAAAAAGAATGAGAGGGAGAGTAAAAAACTGTTGTAAAGAAATTGAATCATGGTTTGTAAAGAAATCTTTCATTAAAATGACACGTTCTGCATTATTACAAAATGCCGTATTCGTGATCTATGGAACAAGTATCAATCTAATCTAATCTAATCATATCATATTTCTAATTAGCCATGACGAGTCATGAATTACCGAAATATTCGCCAATATCAGTAACCAAAACTAAACTTGAAAATAAAAGACGACAGTTTTTGTAATAAACTGAGATTCCTGTCAAGACCCATTCGTCCCTGTTATCATCATCATCATCATCATTTAAGACTGATTATGCCTTTCAGCGTTCAGTCTGTAGCATAGTCCCCCTTATAAAATTCCTAAATGATCCCCTATTCAGTGCTAACATTGGTGCCTCTTCTGATGTTAAACCTATTACTTCAAAATCATTCTTAACCGAATCCAGACACCTCCTTAGTCTGCCCCGACTCCTCCTACCCTCTACTGCTGAACCCATGAGTCTCTTGGGTAGCCTAGCTTCTCCCATGCGTGTAACATGGCCCCACCATCTAAGCCTGTTCGCCCTGACTGCTACATCTATAGAGTTCATTCCCAGTTTTTCTTTGATTTCCTCATAGTGGACACCCTCCTTCCATTGTACCCATCTACTAGGACCTGCAATCATTCTAGCTACTTTCATATCCGTAACCGCAACCTTGCTGATAAGGTAACCTGACTCTACCCAGCTTCCGCTCCCATACAACAAAGTTGGTCGAAAGGTTGAACAGTGCACAGATAACTTAGTCTTGGTACTGACTTCCTTCTTGCAGAAGAGAGAAGTTCGTAGCTGAGCGCTCACTGCATTAGCTTTGCTACACCTCGCTTCCAGTTCTTTCACTATGTTGCCATCCTGTGAGAATATGCATCCTAAGTACCTGAAACCGTCCACCTGTTCTAACTTTGTTCCTCCTATTTGGCACTCAATCCGTTTATATCTCTTTCCCACTGACATTACTTTCGTTTTGGAGATGCTAATCTTCATACCATAGTCCTTACATTTCTGATCTAGCTCTGAAATATTACTTTGCAAACTTTCAATCGAATCTGCCATCACAACTAAGTCATCCGCATATGCAAGACTGCTTATTTTGTGTTCACATATCTTAATCTCACCCAGCCAGTCTACTGCTTTCAACATATGATCCATAAATAATATGAACAACAGTGGAGACAGGTTGCAGCCTTGTCTTACCCCTGAAACTACTCTGAACCATGAACTCAATTTACCGTCAACTCTAACTGCTGCCTGACTATCCATGTAAAGACCTTTAATTGCTTGCAAAAGTTAGCCTCCTATTCCATAATCTCGTAGAACAGACAATAACTTCCTCCTAGGAACCCGGTCATATGCCTTTTCTAGATCTATAAAGCATAGATACAATTCCCTGTTACACTCATAACACTTCTTTATTATTTGCCGAAAGCTAAAGATCTGGTCCTGACAACCTCTAAGAGCCTAAACTCACACTGATTTTCATCCAATTGGTCCTCAACTAATACTCGCACTTTCCTTTCAACAATACCTGAGAAGATTTAACCCACAACGCTGATTAAAGAGATACCTCTGTAGTTGTTACAATCTTTTCTGTTTCCATTTTAAAGATTGGTGTGATTACTGCTTTCTTCCAGTCTGATGGAACCTGTTCCGACCCCCAGGCCATTTCAATTACTCTGTGTAGCCATTTAAGACCTGACATTCCACTGTATTTGATGAGTTCCGACTTAATTTCATCCACCCCAGCTGCTTTATTGCACTGCAATCTACTGACCATATTCTCCACTTCCTCAAATGTGATCCTATTTCCATCATCATTCCTATCCCACTGTACTTCGAAATCTGAAACATTACTGGTCGTATTTTCACCTACATTGAGCAACTCTTCTAAATATTCCCTCCATCTGCCCAAGGAATCCACAGGATTCACCAGCGGTTTTCCTGACCTGTCCAAAATACTGTACTTGTCATTTCCATCTTACCTCCCTTTCGAAGATTGCTAATTACACTCCAGAATGGTTTTCCAGCAGCTTGACCCAAAGTCTCCAACCTGTTTCCAAAGTCTACCCAAGATTTCTTCTTGGATGCTGCAATTATCTGTTTGGCTTTGTTTCTTTCTTCAACATAACTTTCTCTGTCTACCCGAGTTCTAGTATGTAGCCATTTTTGATACGCCTTCTTTTTCCTTTTACAGGCTGCCTTGACTGTGTCATTCCACCAAGCTGTTTGCTTCATCCTACCTATACGCACTACTGTTCCAAGACATTCTTTAGCCACTTCTAGTACTGTGTCACTGTACCTTGTCATTCCTTTTCCAATGACTGTAATTGACTACATTTTACTACCTGGTACCTTTCTGAGATCATTGTTATGTACTTGTGCCTGATTTCCTTATCCTGAAGTATCTGCACTCTTATCCTCCTACATATGGACCTGCCCCCTGCACTTTCGGCCTCACAATCCCAATTTCACTGCAGATTAAATAATGATCAGTGTCATCAAAGAATCCCCTGAATACACGTGTGTCCCTCACAGCCTTCCTGAATTCCTGATCTGTTATTATATAGTCAACGACAGATCTGGTTCCCCTGCCTTCCCAAGTATACCGGTGAATGTTCTTATGTTTAAAAAAGGAGTTTGTGATTACTAAGCCCATACTGGCACAGAAATCCAAGAGTTGTTTCCCGTTCCTATTGGCCTCCATATCCTCTCCAGATTTACCCATAACCTTTTCATACCCTTCTCTTCGATGACCAATCCTGGCATTAAAATCACCCACGAGCAGAACACTGTCCTTGTCCTTTACTCTAACAACTACATCACTAAGTGCCTCATAAAAACTATCCATCTTATCTTGATCTGTCCCTTCATAATGCGAATATACTGACACAATCCTAATTTTCTTGCTAAACACTGTCAAATCTATCCACATCAGTCGTTCGTTTACATACCTTATTGCAACTACGCTGGTTTCCATTTCTTTCCTGATGTAAAGCTCTACACCCCATTGTGCTATTCCCGCTTTGAGTCCTGACAGGTAGACCTTGTATTCTCCCACTTCCTCTTCTTTCTCACCCCTTACCCGAATGTCACTAACAACTAAAAACGTCCAGCCCCATCTTACTTGCAGCCTCTGCCAGCTCCACCTTCTTCCAAGAGTAGCCCCCATTGATATTAATAGCTCCCCATCTCATTACCATTTGTTTGCCAAGTCGTATCATAGGAGTCCCTCGTTTTTCAGTTAGAGGTGGGACTCCGTCACCTCCAAAGGTCCGAAGCATTTTGCTCTGATTGTTGCCAGCATCATATTTAAAGTACCAGGGAAGCAGGTTGCTAGCCTTACTTGCCCCGAGTCCCATTGAGTTTTACCCCTAACGGTTGAGGGACTAACCGGTGGATTTGGTAGTCTTTGCCGTATGAGCACAAAGGTGACCACGACTAAGAATATGTCCGAGATGCCCAGCCTTATTCCAAAGTAACTGGTATCCCGACTGTCGGGACCACTTACTTGGCCACTCATGCGTTGCCCGTGGTTCATGACCTAGGACATGACTACAGGAACCCACACCATGAACCACTCGCCCCTGTTAACTAACCACAAAATATGTCTGATATACCTACATTCAGAAGTAACAAGGTGTGCATACATTTAAAGATGAAGCTCATGATGTGACGTTCTGTGACAGAGATATGAACCCAACACGTAATCGGATTGTTAACTAAGTAAAATCAAATGTTACTTATCGGTTTTTCTTACCAGCTGCTAGCTGTTTGAATCTAAAATAAGGATACAAATTTTTGTGCCTGAGCGACAATCGAATCGCGCACCTACCGTCCTTGTTTATCATGCACGATGATAACTTAAGTATCAATTACTTGCTCACCAACAGTAAGATGTGTGCGTGTTTGAGCAGAAATAACGACACCTAGTGCGATTGTTGGCAACACATGCACAGATATTAAATATGCACTTTAATTTTCACTAGCAGCACAAAAATATTCATAATTTCATTTCAAGCTGTATCACGTGCACACCGACCTGCTAGTGAAAATTAACGTGCATTTTTAATGTCTGTTCAAATGTTGCCAACAATCGCAATAGGTGTCGTTACTTCTGGTAGGAAATCCTTTTGTGTTGGTGAGTAAGCAATTGATACTTAAGCTATATTCGAGGATGATAAAGAAGGACGGTAGGTGGACGATTCGATTGTCGCTGAGGTACAAAAATTTGTATCCTTATTTTAGATTCAAACATATAGCAGCTGGTAAGAAAAACCGATAAGTAACATTTGATTTTACTTAGTTAATAATCCGATTACGTGTTGGGTTCGTATCTCTGTCACAAAACTTCACATCATGAGCTTCATCTTTAAATGTATGCACACTTTGTTACTTCTGAATGGGGGTATATCAGGCATCTTTTGTGGGTAGTTAACAGGGACAAAAGGGTCTTGACAGGAATCCCACTTTATTACAAAAACTGTCGTCTTTTACTTTCAAGTTTAGTTTTGGTTACTGATATTGGCAAAAATTTCGCTAATTCATGAATCGTCACGACTAGTTAGCAATATGATATGATTAGATTAGATTAGACTGATACTTGTTCCATAGATCATGAATACGACATTTTGTAATAATGTGGAACGTGTCATTTAATGAAAGATTTCTTTACAAATCATGATTCAATTTCTTTAAAACAGTTTTTTACTCTATCTCTCTCATTCTTTTTTATTTTTATCTATCTCTCTCTCTCACTCCCTCTACTGTCTCTCTCTCTCTCTCTCTCTCTCTCTCTCTCTCTCTCTCTCTCTCTCTCTCAGACACACACACACACACACTCACTCACACACACACACACACACACACACACACACACACACACACACACACACACACATTTTTTAGTTTTATTTGTTTTTCTGCTCGACTATTGGTGAGGCACGAATATGTCCATGAATGAGTTTCTTAGTTTTGAGTACACTTACGAAAGAAATATAAAAACAGCTATGAGAGTTACTGATTTATGGTGCTTAGTTTGCAGTCAGTTCTGAGTATTATTAGTAACTACGCTCCAGTCCCTAAACCTAGTTACATAAATGCGAATCAGACCCATTATGTATTCCAGGCCATGGCTTCTGCGTCTTTGAGACGCCAGCTATGGTCACTTCCCAGCCCGCTGAAGTATCACATCGGTTCGCCTTCTTCCTGCTGGTACTGTAACTGAGATTTGGCAACACAGCAATGTATGTTTGGCAACTCTGTGATCAACGAGTTACTTCCTGGTGTGCATGGAATTAAGCCTTTAAGTTCACTTGATATTTTCTCTCATTTCCTTTGAATAATCTGAGTTATCACCACTTGAGGTGTTACAAAAGCTTGTAAATTTACGGTTTTCAGCCCAGTAAAGTAGTTGCACGTGTAAATAGCAACTAATCTCGTCCTTGAAATAGCTGTTTACGAGTTCTTGGCACTATTGGCCGTCGTAAGAGGAACTGGAAACACATACCTCTTTGCTGGTTCTGTGGTTATGTGCTGACCTGTGAAAAAGCGTTTCATGTGGTTCCAGGCTAACTGACGGTATCGTTTTTATCCCTTCTGTGAAAGAGTTATAAGCAGCTAGATCAGATATCGATAAGGAAATCACAAGAAAATACTTTCGCCTAATAGTGCAATGGTGAAAAACTTACAATGCTGCAATACAGGTAACGCCCCTTTCCGCAGCTGACAAGCAAATTTTGGGTTTGTAGGAATACATAACTTTATTTATGAAATGCCACATTTGCTTACCTCTTGAGTGTGACACAGAATACTAATTAAACACAGTCCCAATCTAAATCTAAGTAAGTAGTATTTTACTAATTCGTGCCGATAGGGGCACACTTGTGCACAGATACTCAGTTTTATTAAAACAGACTTTCGTCATAGTTTTATTTCATTTCACCGATAACTTCTGCAGATAGGAGAATAGCGATGCAAAAAATGTAGCAGTGAATGTAGTCGATCTCGCAACATCTTACGTACGGTGCACGACGCTTACCATTACGGTACTAGCTGACACGGAGGCACTGTACCTCCAGAAGTCAATAACAATTCCTCCAGAACTTCCGATTCCACAATGCTGTGAGATAATGCATATGACTTCTGAGAGAAAGACCGTTACAGCTTTTCATTTGCACTACACGACGATTTCAACAGATAGCGCAATAGGGTAACTGAAGTGGAAAGGAACACTTTTTATTTAAATTTGTGCTTGGTACACTATTGGCAGTTCTGTGTAGGTGACAGTTACGTGATTTTATTTCGGTGATTACAAAATAGAGTCGAAAGTCTGCAATGGGTAACTGAGGCAGCTATTTCATGACGATTCGGTGAAACCAAGTAAATGAATGTACTGAACATGCTGCAAAACAGTACAGGGAACCTGTGTGTCAGAATTCTGATCCAGTGTGTGGCAAGGTCTTTGTGAGCAGAGGATTTTGATAGTCTTTTTGATTGATAATAGGTTCATATACTTATGGTCTGGGTTCGATTTCAACTGCTACCGATGGTTTTTGATAGGGAGGGACAGATTCTGTTCCCTTCTGACTACGCCAAGTGAAGAAGGTATAATGGCATTGTGGTCTGAAATTCACATTAATCATGATATTCCTTCTCTACCAAGTAGACGTTAGGCTGAACCACAATAAAGTCAGGAGTGGTGACATGTAGAAACTCTATCACCAGTAACGTTTATTATACTAGTTATTTATTTCTAGTGACGACTCAAACGCTATGTAGGGTAACAGGACGATTATTTCATTTTATATTTGAGCTTCTGTATGTCGATAAAATTGGTTCTGAACTGGGAATGAAACTCAGACCGCCTTCAACGCGGAATTTGATCACTTCGTGACAGTACAGCTCGACTACAATTTGTTGTTTGCTCAAAACTGCAGATTTCCCAACATCTCCACATATTGCGCGTGAATGGATTCGAATCCTGGCCCAGCACTAAAGTTTTCATTGTGTATTATAAAGCTCTTGCAAGAGAACACCTATCTGCTGGTGGATAATACTTTTGATTTTTAACGTATTTTCATTCGTTGGCAACACTAACGATATCTGACGGTTTTGACTCCCAGTGATACACAGAAAGATTTGCGAGATCACTGTAAGGTCAAGGATGCTGGTGGAGAAAAATTCGGTAGCTGAAGTCTCTTTGTGTGTAGTCAACAACGATATGTGTGGGGTTCGATTCCCCGTCAGCACTGAACTCTTCTTCATATTATTTCAAGTCCAGACATGCCCTCATGTCGCTGCTGGTGTAACAAACCCATATTTAACGTTCGTTTTTTCTGTAATATAACAGCGATAGGTGTCAGGTTGGAGTCCTGGGAAGGAAAAAATTACTGTTCGGTCTAGTCATTTCAGTTAAAAGATCGAGCTAATGCCGAGAAAATCCGATATGCACAGTTGTTTGTGCGTCGATAACAATCGGATTAGGTTCTGGGATCGAATCCCTGTCCAACACAAATGGTTGGTTAGTTGTTTGGGGAAGGAGACCAGATAGCGTGGTCATCGGTCTCATCGGATTAGGGAAGGATGGGGAAGGAAGTCGGCCGTGCCCTTTCAGAGGAACCATCCCGGCATTTGCCTGGAGTGATTGAGGGAAATCACGGAAAACCTAAATTAGGATGGCCGGACGCGGGATTGAACCGTCGTCCTCACGAATGCGAGTCCAGTGTCTAACCACTGCGCCACCTCGCTCAGTGCGTCCAACACAAAGCTTTACCTCACGGCATTTCAATTAAGTTACTTGTGAAGAAGCAATATTTAACATCTCTAGTAGTTCGTTAACAGGGACAATAGATGCTGGGTAGAATTCCCGTCCGTTAAAAATGTTTACGTTATGTAATTTAAAGTTGATATTTGCCAACTGAAACTGTCTAAAATCGAGGTATATCACTCTCTGTGTGCATAGTCAGAAATGACTGTTAGTTTCTGTCAGTCACGAAATCTTTGCTTAGTCTGCATGACCTCGGTTTGAATCTATATGCAGAACGAGACGGTTCTTCGCGTCATTTGAAGTTCATACATATTCTGAACGAGCTGCTCGTGAATAACTTAAATTTTAATGTCATTTTGTGTTAAATAATTAGTACGGTATTTTACTTTGAATAGGAAATCATGAATACGACGAATTTACTACGTGAATTACCTATCTGACGTAATAATGGGAGTGGTAACATTTCAGGTATGACATTTATTGTAATAAATATGAGCTTACAAGCCTTAAGGACAGTCTTATCTGTGATAAGGTGTTCCCTGATATTTGTAGTATCGTGGTATAACTTTACATCTTGAGTTATTGCGATACAGAGCAGTGTTGCATAGTGGTGACTTGTTGGAACCATTTACAATAGTCAAACGACTGTACCGAGGAGCGATTAGAGGACCTGCTAGACAGCGGCGTTATGTGGGTTGCATGCGAATCAGGCGAAATGCAATTCAGGTCGTTCGGATACTTTCGAGCATGACTGTACAATTTGCACTAAGGCTTCATTTACATGAATGTGTGCCAAGTGGCACCAGGAAATCGTTTAGGAGGATTTTGGAGCCAGCTCAACCTGTCGCTATGTTATGTGTTGTGGAGAACGATATACTGGATCCAGCAAGGTGTTTCATTTAGAAAAGTGTCGTACGCTTACAAGAGATCAATGGTGAGATAGTGGTATCCATAAATAAACACTGACAAAAAAACGCAAAACGAAGAAGGAATTCTATGATATAAACGAAAGTTGGTAGGCGTGTTTCTTCAACTGAAAGATGATGTAATTTAGTGCCCATTAAAATTGCTACACCACGAACATGACGTGCTACAGATGCGAAATTTAACCGACAGGAAGAAGATGCTGTGATATGGAAGTGATTAGCTTTTCAAAACATTCACACAAGATTGGCGCCTGTGGCGACATCTACAACGTGCTGACACGAGGAAAGTTTCCAACCGATTTCTCATACACAAACAGCAGTTGACCGGCGTTGCCTGATGAAACGTTGTTGCGATGCCTCGTGTAAGGAGGAGAAGTGCGTACCATCACGTTTCCGTCTTTGATAAAGGTCGGATTGTGGCCTATCGCGATTGCGGTTATCGTATCGCGACATTGCTGCTCGCGTTGGTCGAGATCCAATGACTGTTAGCAGAATATGGAATCGGTGGGTTCAGGAGAGTAATACGGAACGCCGCGCTGGATCCCAACGGCCTCGTATCACTAGCAGTCAAGATGACAGGCATCTTATCCACAAGGCTGTAGCGGATCGTGCAGCCACGTCTCGATCCCTGAGTCAACAGATGGGGACGTTTGCAAGACAACAACCATCGGCAAGAATAGTTCGACGACGTTTGCAGCAGCATGGACTATCATCTCGGAAATCATGGCTGCGGTTACCCTTTACGCTGCATCACAAACACGAGCGCCTGCGATGGTGTACTCAACGACGAACCTGGGTGCACGAAGGGCAAAACGTCAATTTTTCGGATGAATCCAGGTTCTGTTTACAGCATCATGATGGTCGCATCCGTTTTGGGCGACATCGTGGTGAACGCACATTGGAAGCGTGTATTCGTCATCGCCATACTGGCGTATCACACGGCGTGATGGTATTGGGTGCCATTGGTTACACGTCTCGGTCACCTCTTGTCCTCATTGACGGCACTTTGAACAGATGTGTTACGCAATTGTGGCTCTACCCTTCATTCGATCCCTGCGAAACCATACATTTCAACAGGATAATGCACGACCGCATGTCCAGGTCCTGTACGGGCCTTTCTGGATACAGAAAATGTTCGACTGCTGCCCTGGCCAGCACATTCTCTACTTCTCTCACCAACTGACGTCCGGTCAATGGTGGCCGAGCAACTGGCTCGTCAGAATAGGCCAGTCACTACTCTTGATGAACTGTGGTATCGTGTTGAAGCTGCATGGGCAGCTGTACCTGTACACGCCATCCAAGCTCTTTTTCACTCAATGCCCAGGCGTATCAAGGCCGTTATTACGGCTAGAGGTGGTTGTTCTGGGTACTAATTTCTCAGGATCTATGCAGCCAAATTGTGTGAAAATGTAATCACTTGTCAGTTCTAGTATAACATATTTGTCCAATGAATATCCGTTTATCATCTGCATTTCTTCTTAGTGTTGTAATTTTAATGGCCAGTAGTGTATATTCATATCTCGCGGCAGTCGCATGAGAATAGTGCTAGAAGCGGCACTATAAGTATACAAATCAGGTTTGCCTTATATATACGTTGTAACGGTTGTGAGCGTTAGCTACATTTGAGGTAATGTAATGACTTGATGTTAATCGAGACAGCGTTGAATGTGACAGAGACGCCATTATCGACATCTTACTGTGTTGGAACGAGGTCATGTGAAAGGGCTAAAAGAGTCTTAATGTTCCATCTGTGATACTGCAGAAAGATTTGTCAGGAATATAGACAGATGATTGCTGGCAGTGCCGGTCGTGAGAATGTATGATCGCAAGTAGACAAGGCTCCGGACTGCGAGGTGGCACTACCGCGATGGATGTCCATCATGTTTGGCGTGTGGCTCTAGCGCATCGTACGCATCTGCATTAGCAATTTTGCCTATAGTGAGCACGACAGTGACACAGCAAACTGTTACAAACCGGTTACCTGAAAAACTGCTCCGAGCGAAATGCACTGTAGCGTGCGTTCCACTGACCCCTAATCACCGCCATTTGCGAGTTCAGAGGTGTCAAGCGACAGCTCATTGGAGGACAGCGTGGAGGTCTGTTTTGTTTTCTGATGAAAGCTGGTTCTGCTTCGGTGTCAATGATAGTTGTGTGTTGGTTATGAGGAGGGCAGCTGAGGGCGTACATCCAATATGTATGTGTGTTCGACTCGCAGGACCTACAGCTGGTGTTATGGTCTGTGGTGCGATTTCGTATGACAGGAGCACTATCGTAGTTATCCCACGCTCCCTGACTGCAAATGTGTACATCAGTCTGGTGATTCGGCCGCTTGTGCTAGCATTCATGAACAGCATTCAAAGGAGAGTTTTCCAACAGGAGAACGCTCGCCCACATACCGCTTGTGTATCCCAGCATGCTCCACAGAATATCGACATGTTTCCTTGTCCTGCTCAATCCCCAGATCTGCCTCCAATCGAGCACGTATGGGATATCATCAGACGATAACTGCAGCATCATCGACAACCAGCATTAACCGCCCTGTATTGACCGACTAGGTGCAGCAGGCAATGAACTCCAAGACACAAACTGACATCGGGCACCAGTACAACACAATGCGTGCATGTCTGCATTCAACATGCTGGCAGTTACATTGGTTATTAAGGTACCTGCATTTTTGTCTCTTGCTTATGTTAATCTGTGACCTGGCAGTGTAAATAAATTATGTTATAAAGACAACTGTATTCACGAAATTCATTACTTTACGTTAATTATTTTTGTGCTGCGATTCTTTTACCATCAGTGGAAATAGTTTTGATTCCCAGGAAGAGATGTGAAGGAAAGGAATGTTGACAGCGAGACCCTATGGATGAATACGATTGGTGCATGATGAGTGTGAACCATAAACGGTAGCAAGATGCTATTAAGACATCATTACATAGGAAAGTGGAGCATCTAAATTGAATAGAAGGTGAGGGGGAGAGAGTGGATGGAAGTATTGGTATTAAAAATTAAGTATTTATTTTTTCCACAGGGTTTGTTGCCAGCAATATCCGTAGCTCAGCAACAGATACCAACAGGGAACGAAGAACCAGTGCATTGGAAACCACACTGCATAGCTAGATAACAGTAGCCGACCACAAAAGTTTTTATTAACCAGCAGTTACCTGATAGGGTAACAGAAGACAGTAGTAGTCCATAGGATACAGGAATCATAGTCGCACCATATGTGTGTATGGACGGTTCTAGACAATACGGGTTCTGGTCTGATTAGTGTCACCTGAACAGTAAAAGTGTAGCGGATGTATATCCCATCCCCGGCATTTCTAAGGCGATCGATAACGTGGGGAAATACCGGTAATTTTTAGCCAAGGTTACCGTCAACTTGACGTTGTTCCCAAAGACTTGTAAAAGACAATATTTTCGGTACAATTGAGGCACTATGAGCTCAAGAGAATGCTGTGAGGATTGGAAAATATGCCTCCAACATTTTAATAATTATTCGATGCTATGTTGAATGTTTTAAATCTGTGTCAGTGTCTAGTTTGCTTAGACAATGTCATCATACTCTCAGAAGACTTGTGGCAGCATGGACGACATCTGAAGAAAGTGTTTAACGGACTGAGGGCTGTGTGCCTGACACTAAGCAAGGAGAAGTGCCATTCTGCATTAGAAGATGTACAATATTTAATCCATGTGACTAGTGCAAGCTGTAAGAAAGTTTCCAGTGCCTAAGACGATTAAGGAACTGCATTCTACATACTTTGTGAATTTCAAATTACTACAGAAGTTTCGAGAAAGGATTTTCTGACATGGAACGAACACTCACGCAGTTGTTAAAGAAAGGTTTGAAATTCATGCCAACAGAAGAGTGTGAGGGGGCATCTGAAGAATGTAAGAGAGTTTTGGTATCAAGCCCAGTTCTAGTATTTACAGACTTTCGAAGGAATTTCTCGTTTCATGTGATGCACCTAATCATACTTTGGGAAGTGACTTAAGCCAGGAGGTTAATGGTGAAGAGAATCCCACAGCTTACTCATAGAGGCAGCTCAATGCCGCAGAGAAGAACTATTCAATGACGGAGAATGAGATGCTGAGCATATTTTGTGGTGTCATGTATTTTAGATGTTATCTCTACAGAAAAAAAATTTTGAATAGTGACCAAACACACTGCTTTGAAGCTGTTTATTGGGACTGGATCCGCCTAGCAAGCTGACAGTATGACAACTGAGACTTAGTGAGTTCGATTACGGAGTAGTTCACGAGTCAGGGAAGCAGCACAGGAATGCAGATGGATTAAGCAGGAGGGTAGCAGCGTTGAATTCTTTGGTTCTTGGTCTCGCGGAGTGGCAGGCAGCGCAGAATTCTGAAAGTGACTTCAAACAGTACAGGACACAATCTCGGTTTAGCCCATGTGATACACTGCTATGCAAGGAAATGAGGCGAGTGCAACATGTAGTAGAATCAACGAAGTTTTGGTAGGAGATTTTGAAGGAAGCACATGATCATGTGTTGTCTGGTCATGAAGGATGCAAGGTAAGTTAACTACAGAACAAGGTACAAATTTCGTGTTGGACTTACTGAAGGTGCTTCTTCGGTCGCTGCATGTGATGAAGTTAAGTACTAGACCTCTCCATCTACTGGCTAAATATAAAATGGGACAGGTACATAGAACAATTGGAAAAAATGTAAAGTTATTTTGTGAACACACATCAGAGCGACTGGGATAAATATCTAACGTATGTCGTGTCAGCGTATAATTCAAAAGTATACATGAAAATTGGCTTGGCCCTGTATGAGGTGGTGTAAAGTCGGAAAATGCCATCACCAATCGATTTCATGAATGCAAAGAAAGGTAAAGATGGGGAGTCGCTTACCCAGTTTGCGGAAACAGTACAATGAGTGTAGCAACAAGTACAGAACTTGAATATGAAGGCGTGGGAGAAGCAGGAGCAATCAGTGAAATGTACGGCCAGTTTACCGCAGTGTATACCAGGAAAATGTGTGATGTTATCCAGTCCCTACGTACGTAAGGGAAGATAAATAAGTTTATCACAAGGAATCAAAGACCCTGTTAGGTGGTGGAGACTACTTCGCAATTTAAACCGAAGCTTCAGTTGCCAACAAGAACGACAATAGTACATGCTGAGTATCAAAAGCCTTTTTGAGATAGTCCGGAGTCGATTTCAGGAGTTAAAAGGTAAGGGCTGGAGAAAAATGTGAGGCGAAGGAATTATAGGAAGGGACAAAAAAATATGGTTGAGCCTGTAGAAGAATACCATGTGCCTTAAGATCAAGAATATGAGGGATGTTTGTCAGAGATTTCTCTTTTGTATTTCTGCGTATCTATAGGACTTCAGTGAGTAAGTTACGTTAGCGTTAAGATTTTTTTCTGTTATTCTTGCTGAATGTGAAAGGCCTCGATAGTGGCAGCAGCCTTCTACATCTACATTTACATTTATACTCCGCAAGCCACCCAACGGTGTGTGGCGGAGGGCACCTTATGTGCCACTGTCATTACCTCCCTTTCCTGCTCCAGTCGCGTATGGTTCGCGGGAAAAACGACTGTCTGAAAGCCTCCGTGCGCGCACTAATCTCTCTAGTTTTACATTCGTGATCTCCTAGGGAGGTATAGGTAGGGGAAAGCAATATATTCGATACCTCATCCAGAAACGCACCCTCTCGAAACCTGGCGAGCAAGCTACACCGCGATGCAGAGCGCCTCTCTTGCAAAGTCTGCCACTTGAGTTTGTTAAACATCTCCTTAACGCTATCACGGTTACCAAATAACCCTGTGACGAAACGCGCCGCTCTTCTTTGGATCTTCCCTATCTCCTCCGTCGACCCGATCTGGTACGGATCCCACACTAATGAGCAATACTCAAGTATAGGTCGAACGAGTGTTTTGTAAGCCACCTCCTTTATTGATGGACTACATTTTCTAAGGACTCTCCCAATGAATCTCAACCTGGTACCCGCCTTACCAACAATAAACTTTGTATGATCCTTCCACTTCAAATCGTTCCGCACGCATACTCCCAGATATTTTACAGAAGTAACTGCTACCAGTGTTTGTTCCGCTATCATATAATCATACAATAAAGGATCCTTCTTTCTATGTATTCGCAGTACATTACATTTGTCTATGTTAAGGGTCAGTTGCCACTCCCTGCACCAAGTGCCTATCCGCTACAGATCTTCCTGCATTTCGCTACAATTTTCTAATGCTGCAACTTCTCTGTATATTACAGCATCATCCGCGAAAAGCCACATGGAACTTCCGACATTATCTACTAGGTCATTTATATATATTGTGAAAAGCAATGGTCCTATAACACTCCCCTCTGGCACGCCAGAGGTTACTTTAACGTCTGTAGACGTCTCTCCGTTGATAACAACATGCTGCGTTCTGTTTGCTAAAAACTCTTCAATCCAGCCACACAGCTGGTCTGATATTCCGTAGGCTCTTACTTTGTTTATCAGGCGACAGTGCGGAACCGTATCGAACGCCTTCCGGAAGTCAAGAAAAATAGCATCTACCTGGGAGCCTGTATCTAATATTTTCTGGGTCTCATGAACAAATAAAGCGAGTTGGGTCTCACACGATCGCTGTTTCCGGAATCCATGTTGATTCCTACATAGTAGATTCTGGGTTTCCAAAAACGACATGATACTCGAGCAAAAAACATGTTCTAAAATTCTACAACAGATCGACGTCAGAGATATAGGTCTATAGTTTTGTGCATCTGCTCGACGACCCTTCTTGAAGACTGGGACTACCTGTGCTCTTTTCTAATCATTTGGAACCTTCCGTTCCTCTAGAGACTTGCGGAACACGGCTGTTAGAAGGGGGGCAAGTTCTTTCGCGTACTCTGTGTAGAATCGAATTGGTATCCCGTCAGGTCCAGTGGACTTTCCTCTGTTGAGTGATTCCAGTTGCTTTTCTATTCCTTGGACACTTATTTCGATGTCAGCCATTTTTTAGTTTGTGCAAGGATTTAGAGAAGGAACTGCAGTGCGGTCCTCCTCTGTGAAACATCTTTGGAAAAAGGTGTTTAGTATTTCAGGTTGACGCGTGTCATCCTCTGTTTCAATGCCTTCATCATCCCGGAATGTCTGGATATGCTGTTTCGAGCCACTTACTGATTTAACGTAAGACCAGACCTTCCTAGGATTTTCTGTCAAATCGGTACATAGAATTTTACTTTCGAATTCACTGAACGCTTCACGCATAGCCCTCCTTACGCTAACTTTGACATCGTTTAGCTTCTGTTTGTCTCAGAGGTTTTGGCTGCGTTTAAACGTGGAGTGAAGCGCTCTTTGCTTTCGCAGTAGTTTCCTAACTTTGTTGTTGTACCACGATGGGTTTTTCCCGTCCCTCACAGTTTTACTCGGCACGTACCTGTCTAAAACGCATTTTACGATTGCCTTGAACTTTTTCCATAAACACTCAACATTGTCAGTGTCGGAACAGAAATTTTCGTTTTGATCTGTTAGGTAGTCTGAAATCTGCCTTCTATTACTCTTGCTAAACAGATAAACCTTCCTCCCTTTTTTTATATTCCTATTAACTTCCATATTCAGGGATGCTGCAACGGCCTTATGATGACTGATTCCCTGTTCTGCACATACAGAGTCGAAAAGTTCGGGTCTGTTTGTTATCAGTAGGTCCTAGATGTTGTCTCCACGAGTCGGTTCACTGTTTAATTCCTCGAGGTAATTTTCTGATAGTGCACTCAGTATAATGTCCCTACCACCCGTCCTAAACATCTGAGTGTCCCATTCTATATCTGGTAAATTGAAATCTGCACCTAAGACTATAACATGCTGAGAAAATTTATGTGAAATGTATTCCAAATTTTCTCTCAGTTGTTCTGCCACTAATGCTGCTGAGTCGGGAGGTCGGTAAAAGGAGCCAATTATCTACCTAGCTCGGTTGTTGAGTGTAACCTCCACCCATAATAATTCACAGGAACTATCCACTTCTACTTCACTACAGGATAAACTACTACTAACAGTGACGAACACTCCACCACCGGTTGCATGCAATCTATCCTTTCTAAACACCGTCTGTGCCTTTGTAAAAATTTCGGCAGAATTTATCTCTGGCTTCAGCCAGCTTTCTGTACCTATAACGATTTCAGCTTCTGAGGAGAGAGGGTAAGTATGAAGTCATAGCTGTATTACATTTTGTCGCCTAAACAGCACTTCTCTGGAATACAGAAAACGAGGAGAGAGCTACCGCCGTAAGTTAAGCTTCATTATGGAACCTAGTAGACAAAATCTGCCCTTCTACTACCACAGAAAAGCAGCAGAAGTGAAAATTAACAGAGCGCGGTTATATATTCCAATTCTACTCCTGGTAACAGGAAGTCATGCACAGTTTTAGTATTACGCCATTCGCAGATACCCAGTGAAGAGGAGAGTTCAGGTGAGGATCCATGGGATATTATTGGTTTTGGAGGATGGTGATAAGCATGCAGTACTAACGGAGGAGAGGCTACAACGTTGTCGAATGGGAAAGGTCATAGTGTGACCAGCCATAGTAGTACTAACCAAACAGCATGCGCAATGAAGTTTTTCTTAGTCAGACAGGATGGACTAGATTGCCAAAGGGATATCGTGAAATCCTCAATGAATTTCCAGTAAGCAGGGTTCCACTGGACTTACTCCACTTATGATGACCTGGTAGCAGTGGAGAATTGTTACGGGCCAGGGAGGCTCACGGAGGCCAGGCGGATTAACTTATGGAAGGTGAGTTTTTACTCATTAGCACCACAAGTGACCAACCTTTCATCTACTAGCCATGATTACACGATACATGTTACTTAATGTATGAAACAACTGAAACATCTTTATTTAAACGAGTGTGCCTGTACTTAAATTGCAGAATGACTGAGTAGATGAAACTTCTACGTTATTTGATTCTGAAACAGCTGAGTAAAACTGAACGTAGTGAGCCTACTTCCTCTTTACTTTTTCTTATCATGTCAGCAACGACCCACAATATTCTAGCGCAACGCAGTCTGACTGCTCAAAAAAATTACAACCTGACTTCAAATAATTAATTCAAAAGAATAGACCTCACTATAAAGAAATCTTAACAATAACCTATACGTTTCATTAAGCAGTTATCTCACAAAAGTCTTAATTACGCGAATTACTGCAATACAGCGAGCGCCAATACTGCCAGATAAATAACAGATTCTAACTACTAAAGCCACTAACTACTAATAGGCATGTGGTTAGCAAAGGAAAGATATTTTGTTGCAAATAAATAATGTATTTTTTACCTTAATAATGTGACATATAGCTCAAACACGAATATGAATCGTCATTGGCATCCAGTACAAAGGTACTTCCGTCGCTGATGGCGCCTAACTTCCAGCTGCCCAACACTACTGGCAATTAACTTCCAATAAAAAATGGTTCAAATTTCGCTGAGCACTATGGGACTTAACATCTGAGGTCATCAGTCCCCTAGAACATAGAACTACTTAAACCTAACTAACCTAAGGACATCACACACATCGATGCCCGAGGCAGGATTGGAATCTGCGACCGTCACGGTCACGCGGTTCCAGACTGAAGAGCCTAGAACCGCTCGGCCACACCGCCAGCAACTTCCAACAACGAGTCCAACCAGCAACAGAGCCTCTTCCAAAGAAAGCGTAGTCAGTGATCCACTCCAAAGCGCTTCACAGCGCTGCCAGCGCAGAAGCAGCCCACTTACACAACAGTTGTATTGGCCAGATGTACCTTTGGAGTTATTTACAGCACAGAATATACGATTTCTAAATCAAAACGTAGAACCTGAACTAATCCAATCCCTGGATCGATTCAGTGCTGTGCAAGGAGGGCGTTTTACAACCAAGGAGCCAATTTACCACATAGTACAGTTCAGAGAAGGTCAATTACATTTGACAGTGATTCTGAGTGCTACAATACGAAGGGCCACAATGACGCCAACTCTACTGTGTAGGTTTTATTCTGCTGAGGCGGATGGCTCTCAGTCAATATGAACTACTAGTAGTAATAGCACTTTTCACTTCACCAAAGCCACGAGGGATTAGCGCTGTAGTCATGAACTGTGCGGCTGGTCCCGGCGGAGGTTCGAGTCCTCCCTCGGGCATGGGCGTGTGCGTTTGTCCTTAGGATAATTTAGGTTAGGTAGTGTGTAAGCTTAGGGACTGATGACCGTAGCAGTTAAGTTCCATAAGATTCCACACACATTTGATCATTTTTGAACTTCACCAAAACATACAATTACAGGTGGTTTGGTGATGTGCAAGGTACTATTACGACCATATCTGTAAAAATATGTGTTATATTTACGTGTGTTTCACAACACCTCATCAGGATGCTGAGAAAAATGGGCTTGCCACACAACAACATGACAAGCTACCTGTAATGAATAATACACACACCATGCAAACCGAGTGTAAAGATTAAGTAAAACAGGAACCCACTGATGATGGCACAGAGGTACTGAAACATGTTTGGGAACTTGGAAAAAACGGTGTTTTGCGTAACTGGCAGATCTTACATCCAACAAAGTAACAACTGGTTACAATTGCAAATTGTTGTAAGAAAACTTCAGTACAGAATGCAGGAGCGTATGTTGCATGTTGTTTCGTTGCAAAATTTGTTGATAAATATAATTTTGACCATATTTACTACAGTTCATAATTCCACGTTACTGGATTCTTTCCGGGATAATATATCGTTACTACATTCAAATAATTATCGTACTGATTTTGTGGTAACGTACAGATATCAACATAAAACCGGACAAGGCAATGTTCGAATTAATTTCGACAGTAAGGAGTCCGTAAATTCATCGAGTCATCCAGGTGACCCAAAAGGTGATATACAGAGTGTTTGGAAATTTCGGTTACAAACTACTGTGACTTGTAGAGGGGAGTGATTGCATAATATTTAGAACAGGAATCCATGTCCGGAAACGTACCGTTTCCGTGCTACAGCGGTTTGAATAAGTGTTTGCTATGTGGGTATGTCACAGGGTAGTCATGGTGGGGGCGTGGTTATGTCGGATCAGCTAATGCCATTTGATCTCTGCTGATGCACTGTGGACGTCGGACAGAGGCTGGTCTAATATTTAACAAGGAAAATCGCCAAACACTGTGCAATTTGAGCAGTTGTGTTATTTTATTTTCGCAACCAGTTTCGGGAATCGAATATGCTATCGTCAGGCCCCTCACGCACCTTATGTTGTAGACACTCAAGCGTATTGATATTGGTATAATGGAGCCATCAGCTTCTGGATGTCGTGAATTAGTATTTCGAGTGCTCCCTTCGAAGACTTCACAACGACTTATAAGTGCGGTGAGTAGTTGGGCGTGGAGTCTGTCATAATCGGAACGAGGTCATGTAAACCTGTGCGATCTCCAGCGTGCCGGACGGCAACACGCGCATGTGACTCCTGCAGTGTTGGACTTGCGACAAAAATGCAAACGAAATTCTTCTTCCCCATGACAAGGCCTCAGGCTGCGCACCCGACTGTAGCTCGCGGAACCTCGTAGGACTTCTTATTGACATACAGCTCGGATCTTTGATGTTCCGATTTCCATCTGTTTGGGCCAGTGAAGGGCGCACTCTGCGGGATTAGTACACGGATGATGCGGAGGTTATTGAGGCAGCAAAGCCGTAGAGAGGTACCCTGCGGGCATACAGGCCCTCCCAGTACGGCCGCCACATTGAACGAAGACTGTGTTGAAAAACACGGTTTTTTAGACCAAAGAGTGGGGAATAATGTGCTGCATTTCAATCTTGAATAAAACCAACCTGATTTCAGAATAAAAAGTGTTACATTACTTACTGAACGCCTCTCGTAGTTCAAGAGAAGTTTCCCGACAGTTATCTGGACGAAACTTGGTGCGTGATGCTGCTTTCAACTTAGATGTTCGGAGTGGCAGTTACATTTCATTAGAAAGAGAGCTGTCGTAGGGGAGAAAGGTAGCAATAACTAGCTTCTCGTTTCCACAAGTGGCAAATCTAACAAAAAATGAACGCTTAACAATGCCAGACAAGTAATAAAGCGCTTGGATGAGGCACGTTGATATACTGAAACACGCGGAGCAATAACCCGTGAAATGACAAGCTAAAAACACGCGAGAGGTATTCATGTATTCGGTAGCAGCGAGTATCCAATTCAGAGTTGCACTAAGTGCTCTTAGTGACCGAATTGTTTGTGGCCATATACAGCACTGTGGAACGCGAGGTCTGGGAATACCTGTTTCGCACGTCAGCAATAACAAATGTATTACTGGCGGCTAATCGTACCCAAGCAGCTGAATATTGATTATGGAGACTAAAAGAACTAACAGAACCACGCACACTACTACAGTGTCATATACAACAAAGAAAGCTTTTTCTAAATTGGTGTACCTTCTACTTTATGAGATACAGATATTTAAAGACAAATAATTACCACTTTCACTTGAGAATTCATACAAACTAAATGCTAACTGCTACAATTATAAAGGACATGTAAAAATTCAGTCCCTGAAGAGCTTTAGCAGTTGAGAAGCATAGCGATGTAGTGCCATAACTTATGTTACTGCTGTAGGCGGAGAGTTCTTAATCTGGACCAGTTAACGATTTTCACGTGTTTTGAACCCTTATAAATTACTATTAACATTACAGAAATATTCTGTGAATCAGCAACTGACAGCCATATGAACCATAGGAATTCAGCACAGGTAGCCGGATTACGCCCTTACAACGGAGGTTTCCACACGTAAAAAATGGATGCGCAACAGCCATTGGGCTAAATGTGCAATTAAAGCAAAGAAGTCATTGTGTGAAGTGTATATATATATATATATATATATATATATATATATATATATATATATATATATATATAGGGTGGTCCATTGATCGTGACCGGGCCAAATATCCCACGAAATAAGCGTCAAACGAAAAAACTACAAAGAACAAAACTTGTCTAGCTTGAAGGGGAAACCAGATGGCGCTATTGCAGGTCCGTTAGATGGCGCTGCCATAGGTCAAACGGATATCAACTGCGTTTTTTTAAATAGGAACCCCCATTTTTTATTACATATTCGCGTAGTACGTAAAGAAATATGAATGTTTTGGTTGCACTACTTTTTTCGTTTTGTGATAGATGGCGCTGTAATAGTCACAAACATATGGCTCACAATTTTAGACGAACAGTTGGTAACAGGTAGGTTTTTTACATTAATATACAGAACGTAGGTACATTTGAACATTTTATTTCGCTTGTTCCAATGTGATACATGTACCTTTGTGAACTTATCATTTCTGAGAACGCATGCTGTTACAGCGTGATTACCTGTAAATACCACATTAATGCAATAAATGCTCCAAATGATGTAAGTCAATCTCGGTGCATTTGGCTATACGTGTACCGACATTCCTCACAACAGCGAGTAGTTCGTCTTCCTTAATGTTCGCACATGCATTGACAAGGCGCTGACGCATGTTGTCAGGTGTTGTCGGTGGATCATGATAACAAATATCCTTCAACTTTCCCCACAGAAAGAAATCCGGAACGTCAGATCCGGTGAACGTGCGGGCCATGGTATGGTGCTTCGACGACCAGTCCACATGTCATAAAATATGCTATTCAATACCGCTTGAAGCGCACGCGAGCTATGTGCCGGACATCCATCATGTTGGAAGCCACGCCCGGGTTCCCGGGTTCGATTCCCGGCGGGGTCAGGGATTTTCTCTGCCTCGTGATGGCTGGGTGTTGTGTGCTGTCCTTAGGTTAGTTAGGTTTAAGTAGTTCTAAGTTCTAGGGGACTGATGACCATAGCTGTTAAGTCCCATAGTGCTCAGAGCCATGTTGGAAGTACATCGCCATTCAGTCATGCAGTGAAACATCTTGTAGTAATTTCGGTAGAACATTGCGTAGGAAATCAGCATACATTGCACCATTTAGATTGCCATAGACAAAATGGGGGCAATTATTCTTCCTCCCATAATGCCGCACCATAGATTAACCCGCCAAGGTCGCTGATGTTCCACTTGTCACAGCCATCGTCAATTTATGTTACCGCTGTTGCTGTATGACGCTTCGTCGCTAAATAGAACACGTGCAAAAAATCTGTCATCGTCCCGTAATTTCTCTTGTGTCCAGTGGCATAACTATACACGATGTTCAAAGTCGTCGTCATGCAGTTCCTGGTGCACAGAAATATGGTACGGGTGCAATCGATGTTGATGTAGCATTCTCAACACGGACGTTTTTGAGATTTCCGATTCTCGCGCAATTTGTCTGCTACTTACGTGCGGATTAGCCGCGACAGCGGCTAAACACCTTCTTGGGCATCATCATTTGTTGCAGGTCGTGGTTGACGTTTCACATGTGGCTGAACATTTCCTGTTTCCTTAAATAACGTAACTATCCGGCGAACGGTCCGGACACTTGGATGATGTCGTCCAGGATACCGAGCAGCATACATAGCACACGCCCGTTGGGCATTTTGATCATAATATCCCTACATCAACACGATATCAACCTTTCCTGCAATTGGTAAACGGTCCATTTTCACACGGGTAATGTACCATGAAGCAAATACCGTCCGCACCGACGGAATGTTACGTGATACCACGTACTTATACGTTTGTGACTATTACAGCACCATCTATCACAAAGCGAAAAAAGTGGTCCAAGTAAAACATTCATATTTCTTTACATACTACACGAATATGTAATAAAAATGGGGGTTCCTATTTTAAAAAACGCAGTTGATTGATATCCGTTTGACCTATGGCAGCGCCATGTAGCGGGCCAACCATAGCGCCATCTGGTTTCCCCCTTCAAGCTAGACAAGTTTCGTTCTTTGTAGTTTTTCGTTTGACGCTTATTTCGTCAGATATTTGGCCCGCTCACGATCAATGAGTATATATATATATATATATATATATATATATATATATGTGTGTGTGTGTGTGTGTGTGTGTGTGTGTGTGTGTGTGTGGGTGGGTGGGTGGGTGTATGGGTGTGTGGGTGTGTGTGGGTGTGTGGGTGTGTGGGTGTGTGTGGGTGTGTGTGTATAGTATATATATACAGTGTGTATGTGTTGAAGCATTGTTCAGGAATACTGCCGGTAGAGCGAGAATGAGGCTGTGTAGGGTCAGTACGTAAAATTAATCGAATTTCGAAACCACAGATTTATGAGTTGTTAAGGTGATTCGTGACAGCTATGATGGCATTTAACCCTTAAGTGTGCAGGTGGCGGCAGGAAGAAGTGAAATAAAAACCTTAGCTCATGCGCACATGAAGCAGTTTGTACCAAACATGACACATATCCGATTTACTATACGAAAAAATTCAGTAATTTCAATTTTTGTACAGTAACACAGCAACTCCTGCAGTTTCGGATGCAAATGCATTTTTAGTGATTTCTGCAGTGAAAATGTAGAATTTTCTGCTTTGTGTCTGTTGTTTACTTCTCTGGACGGAGAGTGTGAGATAAGTATATCACGAATATTATGGGTCTCTTTCTGTGTAGCTTTCTTATGTGTTACCTTACGAAGATAAACCGTAAGGTGAACATCTTGGACATCTGGAACCGTATTTAAAGAAACATTGTGTATATGGAGGTGCAGAAGGTAACGCATCGGGTGCTTAACGTTACGCTTTATGAGGAGAACTAATTGTTATGTACCTGTAAAAGGACAGCACCTTCGTTGTGTTCTGATCGTGCACTTTTCCGTAGGTGATTCTTCATGATCACAAAAGTCTATTTAATATAATTTACGTATAGACGAAACTGAAAACTCATGGAAACTGATAATACCATGTCAGTTGTGAACTCTTATTTAGAGAATATTGGCAGTTGTACTGAGCAAGTTAACAGAAATAAGTATGTTGTAGTTATAGTAATATAGTACACTTTTGTCGTTGCCACTGTTGAATTTAAATTAAGAGGACATTATGTGGAGGGTAATCAGAAAGAAAAGAATGTTCTGAAAATATTACGGTTCAGATATAACAGTGTTGGACTTCTGCCGTTTCTTGCAGTTCATTTCCTAGTAAATGTACATTCAAAGCGATGCTGGAGGACATGTTTAAATACATGTTCGAAGAATAATGTAATGACGTTCCGTAAGAGATTAATGTCACCGACTGCATAGTATTAGTTTTCGATGAAATAAACGATAGGTGTAAGACGACTTAGATTGTCATCATTCTATGATATGTAGAGTTCGATAAGCTCATCGAGAGGTTACGAAAATTTATTAATATAGGTGAACAAGGCGTCAAATCTATTTTCAGATGCTTTGTCAAGAACTTAAGTCAGCAACAGTAAATAAATCAACCTTATTAACTGCACAAAATTATGAAGTTTTAGCGTAAATTTTGGATCTCTTAAATGCCACTGGCATCCCCTTGTAAACTAACTGCCAGCATGCACATTTTACTAAGTTCTGAAGCTCCTCCTGATGTTATTCTATGTTTATGATATAAAATTAGGTTGTTTTGCTTAAGGCTGATTTTAAAAACTACCCAATTTTAACTGCCGGAAACAACTATAGTCCGGCAAAAATTACTTGGTAGTTGACGCTTCACATGATGTAGCTGGTTTGTTCCGGTCAAAGCGCTCAAGGTCGTGTGCGAACCGTTCACAGTGGCCAAACTGCCACAACAATTAGTTCGTTACCAATTCCTTGTCCTGCTTTCTTTCTTGATGTGTTTGGATCCCAAACCTGCGTCTATCCATTTTATTTCATATTCTGTCACACATAATAATAACACAAAAATAACAACAACAACAGCAACAATTACAACAGCAACACACACACAAAACGATGCTAACGAAACACACATGTTTCATACACACTAAGCAAACACTACTGAATCTTTCCGCGCAATACGCGATTCATGGTCACTTATACTATTATTATAGCCACAGAGATCGGCTTCATTAGATAAGCTTCACACGACATTGCTTGAATTTTTAAGGCTCCCATTTCATCGTTGCGACTGGGACACCATAAGCATAACAGCCTTCGTAATATAATGGCTTGACATTCGAACAGACGTGTGTAAGGACGAAGGCTCGAATCTCGTGAAATACAGCGAAATTTTCTATTTTCCTACACCTAATCACAAGAGTTTGGTTATTATTTTTATTCAGTTAATTGGTTTAAATGTAATTTTTTATTTCTGTTACCTCTCCGCATCATTTTCATTATAGTATTGACTTCTTCATTTGCTTTTATTTTTCTACCTGTTACTCTGCTTTTGTTTGGAATCTCTTGTTTCGCCTATAATGTGCAACCAAAGGCCAACAAGGACTGCTCGGCATTCCGTGTAAACTGTGTGAAGATAATTTCAGGGAACCAATGACATAGAGAGACTACTGTTATATTTTACCGTTACAACTGCTACAAAAGAGGGCTATGCAAACAAACACAGTATCAAATTTTTATGTCTTGAATTTGCTCATAGGGGTTAGCCTTAAACGCCATGAACAAAGCGACAGTGATATAAGTTCTGCTGCAGAATGTTTATCGCTGTTTTCTCGTATACGTTTCGCATTATGAGGTTGTGGTTAGGTTAGGACATGAGTTGGAAATCAGGGCTACAAAATACCTCGCCTGCTGCAGTTCATTCATTAGTCACTTAAAATCAGCTTCCGACAGAGCATCTCGCATATGCGCCATACCTCGTGGCGGTCGCTTCCAATATTGCTCCATGCTACCCATTAACAGTATCTGTGTAGTGACTCACCGTGTTTATGTATTGCCTATAACTGAGAAGTAGGCGGCAGCGGTTGTGGCAACACTGTAGCGGCAGGTTAAACACGTCAATTATCAAGTAATTTTAATCGGACAGTATTTTAATGTGTTGATTTTCTGTAGAATGGTGTGTAGATAGGAACTGTTACTTTAAATGATGTTTGAGGTTCATATATGTAGAGTATGAATGAAACCTGCTGGTCTCTAATGTAAGTTATGAATACAATGCCCATTGAACCATTTTTTGAGGCGGTGTTTCTCAGTAGCCACTCCAAACGTCTGAAAATGAGTCATTCCGCGGCGTCTAAATATATGGGGAGTTGGAAGTAATTTGTATAAAAGTGGGTAACACGGAATAAATTGGTTAAAAACGTGGATTACTTTGACAGTGCGCTGCACTCATGTCTCTTCTTGTGTATCTCAGTCAAGAATTCAAAGTTAACTAATGCTTTATGGACAATATTTCCCTCTATTGGCCTATGAGAAAACTGAGGTTATATCTTTTACCACCTGTGTAACGCTGACTACGTGATTGCTTAACAGTTTGTATATGAATGTTTTCTAATGGTTTGTGTAGAACATTGCGAATAGTTTAGTTAACTTGCAGATTTGGATTTTGAGTGAAACACACTATGTGCTCATAGTAAAGACAGTTTGTACAGTGTGGCAAAAATAAAATTGGCCTGGAAAATATTTATGGTAATCACACGGTCGGAAATACTGCCACCAGACCATTGTCAGACTTTACTGCTGACTTCTTGGCAAGTTTTACATTTGTGTCTCAAAGCATAACAAAGTTTTGTGATTACATAGTTTACAAAAGGTTTACTTTTTTTACTAACATGGCAAAGTGTTAGTGACTACATTACTTATAAATAGTTTTGTATGGTATATAACCTCTATACATTGTACTTACTTCACTAAAAGTTCTCCTTTACATATCATAAGAAAGAAGTTTGAATCTCTTTTTCGAGCCACGCTGATCCATGAGCTAAACTAAAGACAAGACGATGGATATATGTTTTTACATCGGCTGCTGTTTTAATGTGCTAAAAGACATCAATGTGTAAAGATATAGCCTACTTCTGGAGCGACTGGAAAGGTACTTCAAGATAGCGCAAATCATTTTAGAGCTATACATTTTATTAACTAGGTTTGAAAGGTGCTGTTAATGGCCAGTGAAGAATATTCTCTGTGTCAATTAATTATTATCTCTATCATTTTCAAATTATAAAAATTGGATGCAATTCTGGAGTCCATTTGGTTCTTTAATTGTATTTAATTACCGATGAAGTACACAAGTTTACTCTGAATGTGCTCCTGCATTTCTAATTTTTCTAACAAATTCATTTGTGCTACTTTTTTTGAAGAATATAGTACTTTTAAAGTTTCTTTGATTCTCATCCCTGTGTTCTTCTGTTTCGCCAAGTGAGCAGCGAAATTTGATTTATGTAGGGTGATGAACCTGAAAGCATCCATGTGTTCTCTGTATCGTACACGTGCCAGTTTGGCCAATGTGAAATCTGAGCCACGAATAATAATTTACTTTATAAATGTCGACGTATGGTGTACTTCATCCTATAAATTTCGGTTATCAACAATTCTGGCTTTCATATTATTGATTGCTGGAAAATAATTTTCATGTTTCTAGGACGGAATAAGTCCGCAATCTGATATGACACCTTACCACAGAGGATGGTATACAGATGTATTTCACAGTTTTGAGGAACTGTTTATGCTAAAGTGATGGTTGATGTAGACAGAGAGTTATCTTGGTTACTATGTTTGATTTTAAGTACATTGTGAAGTTTTTTGATAGTGTCAGAGCTGTAACCATTACTGTAAGTTATTTATTTGACTGATTTTCGTTCTTGCAGTTCATCTTCAGTGTTCAATGGGCTTTTTCCAGTCTGTTGACAATTGCAAAACAACATGCCATTTTATGTTGCTCGGGCTGACATGATGATCTCCTGATTGTGACATCAGTTGTAGCAGGTTCTCCGTATGTTTTAAACTTATGTTTACCATTGTATTTGCTAGTCTTGAAATCCAAGCAACTTGCGCCATTATCAGTTTCATGCTCAGTAGTAAATTTTATACTTTGGTGAAGTTTGTTAAGCTCTGTTTCAGACCTCACAATTTCTTCTACTGTTCCATCAAATAAGATAAGTGTACCATCTACAACATAGAATTAGTAATAAATAACTTTTTTCTTTGGCATCATACTGGCTTGGACAGAAACTGTGTCTAAATGATTTATGTTAACGTTGGCTAACATGTTAGCCAGGCAACTGCCCATTAGAAGTCAATATGCCTGTTACCAAAAATTTTTTATTGATAGAACTTAGGTTAGACTTTCAACAAGCTCATAAATTTCAGGTAGACCCATCTTCTTGTACTCAAGCAAGTTATTTTCAGTCACTGAGATTGTTTCTTTTTCCAGTGTATTTGCATACAAGTTAACTATATCCGTAAATGCGAATTTCATTGTGTTTGGAATGAGAACGTCTTTGATGCTTTCTGAAACTTATACCTATAATTTGCACAAAAAGTTTTTCCAGATGTAATAGCCTTGGTGACAGTCTCATTAATTTCTTTTACAGATTTCGCAGAAAGTGCTCTTTTGCGAGTTCACAATCACACGTATATCGCAAATTTACACTCCTGGAAATGGAAAAAAGAACACATTGACACCGGTGTGTCAGACCCACCATACTTGCTCCGGACACTGCGAGAGGGCTGTACAAGCAATGATCACACGCACGGCACAGCGGACACACCAGGAACCGCGGTGTTGGCCGTCGAATGGCGCTAGCTGCGCAGCATTTGTGCACCGCCGCCGTCAGTGTCAGCCAGTTTGCCGTGGCATACGGAGCTCCATCGCAGTCTTTAACACTGGTAGCATGCCGCGACAGCGTGGACGTGAACCGTATGTGCAGTTGACGGACTTTGAGCGAGGGCGTATAGTGGGCATGCGGGAGGCCGGGTGGACGTACCGCCGAATTGCTCAACACGTGGGGCGTGAGGTCTCCACAGTACATCGATGTTGTCGCCAGTGGTCGGCGAAAGGTGCACGTGCCCGTCGACCTGGGACCGGACCGCAGCGACGCACGGATGCACTCCAAGACCGTAGGATCCTACGCAGTGCCGTAGGGGTCCGCACCGCCACTTCCCAGCAAATTAGGGACACTGTTGCTCCTGGGGTATCGGCGAGGACCATTCGCAACCGTCTCCATGAAGCTGGGCTACGGTCCCGCACACCGTTAGGCCGTCTTCCGCTCACGCCCCAACATCGTGCAGCCCGCCTCCAGTGGTGTCGCGACAGGCGTGAATGGAGGGGCGAATGGAGACGTGTCGTCTTCAGCGATGAGAGTCGCTTCTGCCTTGGTGCCAATGATGGTCGTATGCGTGTTTGGCGCCGTGCAGGTGAGCGCCACAATCAGGACTGCATACGACCGAGGCACACAGGGCCAACACCCGGCATCATGGTGTGTGGAGCGATCTCCTACACTGGCCGTACACCACTGGTGACCGTCGAGGGGACACTGAATAGTGCACGGTACATCCAAACCGTTATCGAACCCATCGTTCTACTATTCCTAGACCGGCAAGGGAACTTGCTGTTCCAACAGGACGATGCACGTCCGCATGTATCCCGTGCCACCCAACGTGCTCTAGAAGGTGTAAGTCAACTACCCTGGCCAGCAAGATCTCCGGATCTGTCCCCCATTGAGCATGTTTGGGACTGGATGAAGCGTCGTCTCACGCGGTCTGCACGTCCAGCACGAACTCTGGTCCAACTGAGGCGCCAGGTGGAAATGGCATGGCAAGCCGTTCCACAGGACTACATCCAGCATCTCTACGATCGTCTCCATGGGAGAATAGCAGCCTGCATTGCTGCGAAAGGTGGATATACACTGTACTAGTGCCGACATTGTGCCTGCTCTGTTGCCTGTGTCTATGTGCCTGTGGTTCTGTCAGTGTGATCATGTGATGTATCTGACCCCAGGAATGTGTCAATAAAGTTTCCCCTTCCTGGGACAATGAATTCACGGTGTTCTTATTTCAATTTCCAGGAGTGTATTAATGAAAACCTTAATGGTTAAAATGATTTACAATACAATTGATGCAGCATTTACCCTTGTCAATGAATATCACACAAGCTGATGGAAATGCGACCGCTGATGACCATTCAATCCTGTGCTGGTGTTATCAAACTCTGACTGACATGTAGCAACTCTGCCTGAGGGATAGCAGTAATTATGTTATCAGTGTTCTGTCATAGCACATCCAGTGTGTGAGGCTTATTTGAGTGTACCTGACCCTACAGTTTGCCCATATGTAAGAATCGTAGGGAGATAGATCAAGACATCGATGTGACCAGGAAATTGCATTGCCTCTTCCGGTTATAATTAGATACCGGTTATAATTAAGAATTATGTGAAAGAATCGTGTGGTTGATGCCGACACCAGGACATCGTGCACCAAACTCCAATTTTGAAATCATGCAAAAATTCTTCAGAGTACGAACTGTTGTGGATTTTGTGATACTTAATGATGCATGTTCTGTACGTTCACATAGCGTGACAAGGTGATAATGAGCTCATGTGAAGAAATGAAAAGCTATGGATCCAAAATGCCTGATTCTACTTCATTCAGAAACCACCGGCAAAACTTACCATGCCAAATTTTATCTGGACACTTACACGCAAGCACAGTAGTATATTTATAAGGTGTAACATGAGAGATACAGAGCGCTTCTCGGTCTTGTACCTTTTCAGTTGCATTTTATTTCACATACAAAGCGGGCAATACTGCCTCTTGGATGGTGGCAAAAAGGTTCTGACGTTAAGTTACTGAGTCCACATTCCGTGTCTGCTGTGGAGTTGTGACAGCTAAAGCTTGTCTCAAGTTGAGTAACATTCTGGGGTCGTTCCCAGGATCTACTCGCTGTATTTTTGTGTTGACGAGTGGGTAGCGTTCGCTTGTTTTGTTTCGGAGCTGAAACCGTTACTAATGCAGATTAATATCAAGGAATACTATCTCTAACTTGCAGCTTACGCAGACGGATGGTGTCGAGATTTTGTCGGACTTATTTTCAGGCTATCCTTCCCTTCAACATGTTTTTATGGTGTTCAAACGTTTCTTTGGATAGTAACTATCTTTATTTGCCACAGAGGCAGCTTCGTTCCATTTTATCACAAACTTTTGAACTGCAGATTTTGTTAGAAGTTTTTTCAAAACATTTCCATTCTGAAACTGTTGTTCAAACACACCCGCACAAGTGTTTGTCCAGCTGCACTTTGCGTAACATTTGACAAAGAACAAGCTCCCTTTTATTTAGAAGACCATTCTGCGTTGCGTTCAACTGGTCACTAAACACGTTTGCACATTTACTCACTCAAACGTAATGACACAGTTAAGTAACAGGTACAGAGCATGTGGGGGATACGCATGGGCAGACAAATTTTAGAAGCCGATTGGTGATACGTAATCACGGTTTTCAGCTTTTTTGTGATTGGTAGTTCAGTTACATTGTTCATTAACAAAGCGCAATTCCTTGTCACTCTTATATTTTCGGATCCAGTTTTATTTTGTCCACCCTATATTTCCAAGAACTTCTGTTGTATTCAAAAGTGATTGTTCCCCTAGTTAAGTTTCCCCATTATTGTTATCATTATTATCAACTGACTTGGGCGCTTAAGGAGAGCACAGAACGGATCGTTCTTTTGGTCTTCCTGCTCTTCTCTTCTTCACAAAATTTCTTCAACCTCTCATTGTGGGCTGTGTTTTTACGATTTGAACTCCTTCTCGGTGGTTGCGTGGACGTTAACTAATGAGAGTCGATCTTTCTTCTATACCGAATGTGAGCAGTTGTTAGTGGGCTTACACAGATTTTCGTTACATTCATATGCGTGCCACCTAGATATCTTACTTCAGTTTATCGGGTAAGGTTACCGGAATGTAAGCTTTTCCTGGTTAATCGTAAGTGGTCCTCTCGTAGTACATGCCCTGTCTATTAGAAACATCTATCCCGTGCTATGGAACGAAATCATTCGGCCAGGGAAGAAGTTTCTGTTGAGCTTTTGTGCATCCAGGCATTGTCTTCGTCAAATATTTTCCTAAGCACTTGTTGTTTATTTTTTTCGTTACCATCGACATTAACCGTTAATGATAATATCTCAGCCTCGTGGAGTGCTCCTTGAAAAACGACTGACGCAATTTCACTTTAGTGGAAAGAGATTTGCTATTATATTTATTCTGCATATTTGTGTATACTTCAAGAAATTTGTCTACAAAGGATTCATTGGTCACTCTATCGTTAACAGTAATTACAAGAGTAATACTATTAACAATTTGCAATGATAAATGATCACCGTCCTCGTGAAAACTTAAAACTTTATACAGGTAGGTAATCAATAAGATCATAGCGTATGTCTGATAAATATTTATATCGTCACATGGAATAAATGAAACTTCTACTTGAGCTAGCAACTAGATCGTAGAGAGCTAATACGTCTTCTTAAACGCAACTTTTTGCGTTGAGGTACATGCCTTGTAAGAGGTATGATCTTTTGTACATTTTCTGTGTAACCTCTCACTTGGACAGTAGCGGAGATACATCTAATCATTATGGATTTAATAATTTAAAACAATTACCTAATGGAAATTAGCGAAATCTGCTGAGATTTCTCTAAGAAATAGAGTAAAATACCCTGTGCATTTGGCAGAGCAGGGAAATGTCCTAGTAGCACTGTCATGCGTTTTGCATTTTCTCGACTATTCTTCAAATGATCGTGTGGCTTTCCTAATTTAATATGTCGTCTTTTTTTCTGATCAGCCAAATGGCACAATAGTTTCCTTTACCTACACTTAGTAAATGGTCCCATTATCTCTCTGCATGCTAAAATCCGTCCATTACCTGCACAGTGGCCGTTAATGTCTACAGTCACTCAAAATAGAAAATTGCAACTTACCGCCCTAGATTCGTCAAACATGTTTGAAAAGTAAAGCTACGTCATTTGGAAATGAATCGAGAGCATTTTAGTGATGGTCGTAACTAGGAAACTATTTCTGAATTATCCTGAAGTAATTTAACGAGACCGCAATAAAGCCTTCATGACAGTTTTCTGCAACTTTGGGCACTTTAAAGTTTTTAGACTACTGTCGGCACCAATTCCCCATCTCACTGATTTCCTTTCATCTTAACTTTGAGTTATATACAATGTAATAAACCAATAATGTTTCGTGAGATCTGTATAGTAGTTTTCATTGATTCTCTTAAGACTCGTAACTTTTGCCATCCAGAACTGAAACGACAGCTTACATGGTTACTCTTCTTAAGGCTGTTCATGAAAATGCAGTACCTAAATTGTTATTTAATATGTTTTGGTTAACATATGTGAAGTGTATGACGTATTAAATAAAAGTTTAGGAACTGCATTTTCATGAAAAACCCTAAGAAGAGTAGCCCTATTTGTGTCATATGAAAAATTTGGCATACTTGAAATATGTTAAGGTACGAAACAGTTTTCTACAGGAGCAATTCGCAACCCTGTGATAGTACTCTTTGATGAAAGGGACATGTTTGTATACAGAACTAATAATTCACTCCACAAGCGCGGTGAAATATTTTAGAATTTCACAGATTATAAACCAACGGGCTTCAGAGAAAGATGGGGTGCCATTACATTCACGCAGTGTGAGGAAAAACAGCTTCATACTCGGACATGTAGACCACGTAACTATATTGAGCTATCTCTGCAAGTTCCGACACTGTTAACTGGCAGCGGCCTTTTCCGAAGGATTTAGTGGTGGCCTCTCCTTCGGCAGAAGTCCGAGACACGTTTTTCTTCGCCGTCGGCTGTAGTGTCGCCAATTACGGGGGCTCCTACGCAACAGGTGCGCCAGGGAATCGAATTAGATGCCTCATTACGCCGACTCACATAGCAACTTCTCCGCGGCGGCGATCAGCACTTGGCCAGCCGCCTGTCAGCTGGCAGACAGACCACGTCGCTCTGTTTCCCCAAGGAAACTCTGCACGACTGAGGCCATGTTTCACCACTGACGTAAGCAGCTCTCGTTAGAAACAGCCCGATAGACTGCCGTGAGTAAATGCTTCGATCTGAAAGCAGGTCAGGTAACAACCCTCCGCTTTTCTGAGTCCTTTTGCTTTCGTACCTGAAAACTGTAGACTGCTTATAGACCACCTGAAAATACTGCATACAAATAAATATATCGTACTTTCTAACAACGAGATTCTAAAGTTTTGTGTTATAGTGCTTCTCGAATTCGCGTTTTGTGTTAATGATGGATTAATTATTGTAGGCTGAAGATAGATACATAATTTGTATAATTTCGCCTACAAAGTCTTCCAAACCGTCATTTTCTATATCTGACGGAACTTAAACGGCAAACTGAACGAATTTTGAAAGAAATAATACGCTTTTGATGCAGAATACTTTTTATTAAATGTCACGACCGGTTTCGCGCTAATAGAAGATGCATCCTGAGATGATCTGTACAAATAACAAGTAAAAAAATTCTTTTACAAAATATCCTTGACAATACTATACACAATAAAGGGACGATGAGAAGTAGTTTTATAGAGCTGTGCTTGAAAGTACTCACAAATCTTTTTAATAGGTCCTCGCCGAACGATAACTTCCTTAGAGCCACTCCCTATCTTTCGCGTCATGTTGTAACCAATAGCGAGCTAAAAATGATAGTCCTTATTTAAAACGAACGGGACAGCAGAACCCATAAAAATAAACTCCGGCTAAAAATCAAACGGGCCAACATGAGCTGTAAACTAATAATGCATCGAGACAATATCATAGTCTGAACCCTGTAAGAGCCTTACTGCGCCACAAGCAAAAAAGTAGTTGAGAGGCAGCAGTCAAAGTAGTACTGACAGCTACGCAATGGGAAAGATGTTTACAGGAGGCGTCAGAAGCGATCAGAACAAAACAGGAGCTATAGTGGGCGTAAACGGTATGATCGGCTGTACATGCGCTAAACTACTTAGGACGATATGTAAAAAGATTGAGTCTCATTTATAACAGTACTGAAAGAGGACGATTAAAATACAACATATTAATAAAACCTGAGTGATAATATAAATTCCTGTCCACTATAATTATCCTGGCTGTTATGCCGTAGTCGGTTCATGAATTCTGTGTCGATTCCCAACGTTTCGTCTCCGACTGCGGGAGACATCTTTGACCTGGAATCGTTGACGTCTTGTCCAAAGCGAGTTCCTACGTTTCTTCCGTCTGACGTAGATTATGTTGCATTACAATCATTTAAAGTGATACTGAATATGTACCTGATGGCTTAAATGTAGTCCACGTTACAGTCTCCCTACGCCAGCATTTTTGGACATTGTTCTTTGGGATGTAAAAAGCTGCAGTAATATCTTTCGCAAGCAAACATTTTCCGATAAAGACTTGCTAGTAGACAGCGTTTCCTGATGTGGGTAAGAAACCAAGTAGAAGCTGCCGTACGCAAAAGTCAACAAATTGGTACGAACTGTTTCCCTATCTTAAAAACAAATCAGATTTTAAATATCTTTACTTACAAACCACTGACAATAACTTACCCCACTAAAGCTGCGGGGCGGCGGGTGTAGCTATTGTTAAGCTATGAAGTTGGTATTGGTACAGGTCGCCGTCTTTCTCACGCGAGCCTAATTTTGTGGTCGGCCAGAAAGCGAAGGGAAACATGCTGACCTTAGTTTCCAGTCTGCACGGCCACATTCTGGTCCAGCACACTGAAAGAAATTTTCTATTATGCTTCTACTTAGCGAGATGAAGACTACGATTTTTAAATGAAAGTGTAAAGTTCTTGTTAATACATATATTGAGTAAAGTTTCTCCCGTACAACGCTTGGAAATTCACTATGTTCAACTAAAAGTAAATCTTTCTATTCCAACAGCAAAACTAGAATTTCAGAGGCGACCTGTAGAGTACATTCCTACCAGATTGTCTTTTGCCCTGACTAATCATACTCAAATGAATGTTTGCAATAAATGTTCAAAATTAATGCTCACCATAAAAGAGGAAATAATAGTCGCCACTGGGTACATGGATTTGTAATTGTCAGGGACGGTATATTAACAGTTACTTTGGCGAATTCTGAGCGACCCAGGAAGGTGTACATCCTCTCGAGTTCACTGACCGTTTTTACTGCAAATACGCGATTTGTCACAATTGGCTAGTAGTAGAACAAGGCCGGCGCCACCCCACTCTCCATTGTTGCCAAATGTATTGAAGATGATGGGTCCAATATATGTGACGATCGATACGGGAATGTCACAATGAATTCATAGCGGGAAGTTCAAATTTTAGCGGAAAGATAGGTCAATTGGGCTACCTTCACTAATCTAACCCCTTACTTCCCCCAACCCCTCCCCCCTCCAGAAAATGGCGGAAAGCTAAAATTCCATCAGGCCAATGCAATACACCATGGCTACCTCCATTAACCTAAGAAAATGGCGGGAAAATAGCTCACTTGAGCAACCTGCACTAACCTAAGTCATCCAACCACCACCTCTTTCTAGGAATTCGAGGCAAAAGGACTCAGCCTGTGCTGGATAGGATGGACATAAGTCTTTATTTTCAGTCTTTATTTAAGAAATTAGAGGCAGTACTGCCATCAACTGTGTTCACCACTAGGTCAAGGAGTTCAAATGACCTAGTACACAGTACTGCCCCTCCTGTGAGGTAATCCAAGGTGCCAGTCTGCCAGTCTTGAGGGGAAAAATGGCATGAACCGATAGTAACCCTTAATCCTGTCACATGTTAGACTCCATTCAATAGGATGGCGGTATCTGGTAATGTTATAGGAAGGGGTATAGGGCAGGCTCAGCAGCTCTGGGACCACAGTCTTGCTCAGTCAGCCAGCAGCAGCAAAAGAAGAAGAACCATGAAGCGTCAACAGCAGTCACAGTCCAACACAGTCCTGCAGAACAGGATGAAACGGAAAAGTAATTATCCCATATCACATCTTTCTCTGAGGTTATTATTATTATTATTATTATTATTATTGATTGTTTTCGCGTCTTGGTCCAAATGTAAAGCTTTCTCGTCTTTTTTCAGCTGTAGACCTCGACCCGTCCAAGCCCGCAGGGTCGAGCGCCAACATGACGATCTCTGCCACGTCCAGACCTATAGCAACCTCGGCTGGGATCTTGTTGAGACCTGCACCGACCTCTGGACCTGCGGTAGCAACAACCTAGAGCCTGTCTGAACCTGTAGCGACCACGTAGGATCCTGCAGTACACATAGCTCAATTGCTCGAGCAGGACAAGGAGCTGTTGTTGTCTGTCCCACTCATCGATTTATGTGATGAGTACACGCGATCTGTTCCCAACACATAGAATGCTGCTGGTGGTCCTAAACAAGAGCAAGATGGAGGGCAGTACTGTTCTTTAACATACGACCCATCCCAGCAGAGCATCCCTATACTAGTGCAACCACAGAGTGCAGATGCTGTGGATAAGAAGGCATCAAGTGCCCCCATGCTGTTCAGTTCCCCATACTATTTAACTCCCAGTGGAACGAAACCTGTAAACGTTGGTATAGAAGCACATCATGTCTGGGGCTTGCATGCGAGAATAAAAATTTAAAATGCATCAGAGGGTGTCAAAGTGCCAAATTCCGATATCGACTGGGACGAAATATGTCGTACAGAGTGCTACATCAATCAGCAGATGACTACAGAGTATTATCCAACTCGTTCTCCTCCAGACATTCATCTTACTGGTGTGACACTATCTATTACAACAGTGAATGATGACTGTGCACTATGTGTGAAATCGGGCGACAACTGTGTTTATCTAAGGCACGCCTCAGTTATGAAGTTGTACGATCTTGACACTGGGCTACGTCTTGCTTTGAACAGATTGAACCCCTGGTTGCCGAGCATAGACTCTGCATGCAATGATGTAAACTTCCTACGTGTGTATAGTGTTACATGTAGATGATATGAAGCAGTACCTTTCTTCGCACATGAACGCTGAACCGAAAGAGAAACAGATTAAATGTGCATGTCGAAAACCTGGGTAATGTGAGGAATCCATTGGCTTGAGGGAAATAAGCGCGGAATTTATTGCATGTCAAATAGCTTTGTTTGAGAAATACTGTACAGGTGCGAAGAAGAAGATAAAGAGTCTACCGGCCGCTGTGGCCGAGTGGTTCTAGACGCTTCACTTCAGAACCGCGCTGCTGTTACGGTCGCTGGTTCAAATCCTGCCTCGAGTATGGATGTGTGTGATGTCGTCAGGTTAGTTAGGTTTAAGTAGTTCTAAGTCTAGGGGACTGATCACCTCAGATGTTAAGTCCCATACAGCTTAGAGCCATTTCAAAGAAAAAGTCACATGATTTTTTTTAAATACTGTATCCTATGTATGATATTTAAATAAATAAATAATGTATGTGTATATAATATCAAACCGTGATTGGGCTTTATTTCATACCTCTCTCATTATAGTCAAATTATTATGCTTATTAATATCATCGTCTTTCAAGATACACCAGTCATTCACAAAAATGAATGATCAATTTATTCTTCATAGGTAATATATAAATGTATATAGCTGATTTCTCTGTGTACCCAATATAGCTCTGTCGGTTAAGTGATGGTGCTTTAGTGGCTACACATACTGTTACCGTCCCTTTCTGTATAAGTCAACTACTTGTAAGTACCTGGCGTAGTTAGTATCATGGCAGAGTGGGTGAAACCTCCTCGTCACAAGGACTTCGTTGTCAGTGACTGGTGCTGTGAAGATGAAAAAGAAGACTTGAGGAAGAAGAAGAACTGAATTCTCCTTTCTGATAATATACGAGCAATTATTGCAGGTCCATCTAATTGTGGCAAGACTAATGTCCTGATGACGCTGCTAACACATGTAGATGGAGTTCGATTTGAAGATGTTTGTGTATTCTCAAAAACATTGTTATAATTCAGCTATTACAGGAGATATTGCGTGGTTTAGGTGGTGTTACATACAAGACATTCAGCGAAAGCTGTGACATCCCTTCACCTGAAATAGCAAAGCCAAACAATGTCTTCATATCTGACGATGTTTCTGTGGGAACAACCAAGACCAAATTCGAAAATATATCTGTTTCGTTCGTTATATGGATGCTGATGTATTTTATCTAAGCCAAAGGTATTCCAAAATCCCGAAACAGTTCGTTAGGGATAATGCAAACCTCATTATAGCCTTCAAACAAGATAATCTGAATTTAAAACACATTTACCAAGCTCATGTCGGAACTGACATGTCGTTCAATGATTTTGTAAAGATATGTGTTGATTGCTGGAATCATTCACAGTTTGGGTTTCTCGTTATTGATAAAACAAGAAAACTGAGTGATAGTAGGTACAGGCGAAACTTTAAAGATTTGCTGCATATACATATAGCACGGTAAGAGAGGTTAGCACATCAGCATACGCTGCGCCATGGATAAATTCGCGAACATGTCTAGCTCTCAACCCGAGAGAATAGTTGTACACAGACAACATTCGGCTGTACATGGATGCGAAAATTCAGGCTATAGTGCATGAAGTAGGAGGTATGCACAGGGAACTCGAGACGTATTACCGAACTCTTCTGAGAATGGCAAACGCATTAAATTAGTTGGTTAATAAATTCGGTAAGAAAGTAACGGACTGAACTGATAAGGTCGAGGCTATTGAGGGTGAAATAGATGTGGAATTCCTTGTTGATAAAGAGGAGCAGGTACATAGAGGAAGAAGAAGAGCGGATACATAAAGCCTCAAGCTGCGGAAATATCTGATTAGTGTACACCCAGATGTCAACGAAAAAGAAAGTGATTCAAGAGCGGAAAGCAATTCGTGAGAAATTATGGTTTCTGAGGTTAGGGCATATGGATCGACAACAAACACAAAAAGAGGCCATTAAGTCGGTTACTGAATCTCTCAGACAGCTCTCAGCAAAAACAAAAACACACGAGGAAGATGGTGTTTCCATTGACGAATTCATTATCCGTCAAGCCCCTGGTCAGATAGATAGAACATTCGGCGTTAGCAGGGGAAGACGGCACATGTTGGGTATGCATACTATAACTGTAGCTGATGACAGATTGGTGACAGGCGGTTTGAGAGAACACCTGGCTTAATGAATCGTTATTCCTAAGACATACCAAAAAAACCTATGAATTATTCAGTTAATGACAGGAAAACGTACCGTGAAATACTGCACATGACTGATGTACATAAGATCGCGAAAAGCCTGAGCAACAAGAAATATACTCCTGGAAATGGAAAAAAGAACACATTGACACCGGTGTGTCAAACCCACCATACTTGCTCCGGACACTGCGAGAGGGCTGTACAAGCAATGACCACACGCACGGCACAGCGGACACACCAGGAACCGCGGTGTTGGCCGTCGAATGGCGCTAGCTGCGCAGCATTTGTGCACCGCCGCCGTCAGTGTCAGCCAGTTTGCCGTGGCATACAGAGCTCCATCGCAGTCTTTAACACTGGTAGCATGCCGCGACAGCGTGGACGTGAACCGTATGTGCAGTTGACGGACTTTGAGTGAGGGCGTATAGTGGGCATGCGGGAGACCGGGTGGACGTACTGCCGAATTGCTCAACACGTGGGGCGTGAGGTCTCCACAGTACATCGATGTTGTCGCTAGTGGTCGGCGGAAGGTGCACGTGCCCGTCGACCTGGGACCGGACCGCAGCGACGCACGGATGCACGCCAAGACCGTAGGATCCTACGCAGTGCCGTAGGGGACCGCACCGCCACTTCCCAGCAAATTAGGGACACTGTTGCTCCTGGGGTATCGGCGAGGACCATTCGCAACCGTCTCCATGAAGCTGGGCTACGGTCCCGCACACCGTTAGGCCGTCTTCCGCTCACGCCCCAACATCGTGCAGCCCGCCTCCAGTGGTGTCGCGACAGGCGTGAATGGAGGGACGAATGGAGACGTGTCGTCTTCAGCGATGAGAGTCGCTTCTGCCTTGGTGCCAATGATGGTCGTATGCGTGTTTGGCGCCGTGCAGGTGACCGCCACAATCAGGACTGCATACGACCGAGGCACACAGGGCCAACACCCGGCATCATGGTGTGGGGAGCGATCTCCTACACTGGCCGTACACCACTGGTGATCGTCGAGGGGACACTGAATAGTGCACGGTACATCCAAACCGTCATCGAACCCATCGTTCTACCATTCCTAGACCGGCAAGGGAACTTGCTGTTCCAACAGGACAATGCACGTCCGCATGTATCCCGTGCCACCCAACGTGTTCTAGAAGGTGTAAGTCAACTACCCTGGCCAGCAAGATCTCCGGATCTGTCCCCCATTGAGCATGGTTTGGACTGGATGAAGCGTCGTCTCACGCGGTCTGCACGTCCAGCACGAACGCTGGTCCAACTGAGGCGCCAGGTGGAAATGGCATGGCAAGCCGTTCCACAGGACTACATCCAGCATCTCTACGATCGTCTCCATGGGAGAATAGCAGCCTGCATTGCTGCGAAAGGTGGATATACACTGTACTAGTGCCGACATTGTGCATGCTCTGTTGCCTGTGTCTATGTGCCTGTGGTTCTGTCAGTGTGATCATGTGATGTATCTGACCCCAGGAATGTGTCAATAAAGTTTCCCCTTCCTGGGACAATGAATTCACGGTGTTCTTATTTCAATTTCCAGGAGTGTATAAAAAAGATCATAAAACCAATACCTGTTGGCGAAAACAACACCAACAACAACATCAACTGCGGCAGCAACGGCGATGGTATTGATATTGAGCATAAAGCGGTAAACAATCGAATCCCGCAGTATACACCCAAAAAAAAGGCTTTCATCACCTCGGGTCCGAGAGTTCCGGAATCTGTACAGAAAACTGGAACAGATATCAACTTAAACATCATTTCCGCCCTTCTTATTGCTAATGAAAAGCACGCAGTGCATGTTATACCACCATACAGTGACACTTTCAGAGGTGGTGGTCAGGATTTCTGTACAAACCGGTATCTCTAATACCCAGTAGCACGTCCTCTTGCATGGATGCATGCCTGTATTCGTCGTGGAATGTTATACACAAGTTCGTCAAGGCACTGTTGGTCCATATTGTATCACTTTTCAACGGCGATTTGGCGTAGATCCCTAAGAGTGGTTGGTGGGCCACGTTATCCATAAACAGCCCTTTTCAATCTGTGTGTGTGAAATCTTATGGGAATTAACTGCTAAGGTCATCAGTCCCTATGGTTACACACTACTTAACCTAAATCATCCAACTGAGAAACACACACACCTAAGCCCGAGGGAGGACTCGAACGTCCGCCGGGACCAGCCGCACAGTCCATGACGCAGCGCCTAATACCGCTCAGCTAATCCCGCGCCGCTTTTCAATCTGTCTCAAGCATGTTCGATGGAGATCATGTCTGGAGAACATGCTGGCCACTCTAGTCGAGCGATGTCGTTACGCTGAAGAAAATCATTGACATGATGTGCACGATGGGTCGCGAGTTGTCGTCCATGAAGACGAATGCCTCGCAAATATGCTGCCGAAATGGTTGCTCTATCGTTACGTATCGTACGTATCGTACAGCCGTTACGGTGCCTTCCATGACCACCAACGGCGTACGTCGGCCCCACATACTGCCACCCTTAAACAGCAAGGCATCTTCATTTTGCTGCACTCGCTAGACAGTGTGTCTAAGGCGTTCAGCATGACAGGGTTGCCTCTAAACACGTCTCCGACGATTGTCTCGTTGAAGGCATAAGCGAGACTCATAGGTGAAGAGAATGTGATGCCAATCCTGAGCGGTCCATTTGGCATGTTGTTTGGCCCAGCTGTACCGCGCTGCATTGTGTCATGGTTGCAGAGATGGACTTCACCATGGACGTCGAGAGTGAAGTTGCGCATCATGCAGCCTATTGCGCACAGTTTGAGTCTTAACACTACGTCCTGTGGCTGCTCGAAAAGCATTATTCAACACTGTGGCGTTGCTGTCAGTGTTTCTCCGAGCCATAATCCGTAGGTGGCAGTCATCCACTGCTGTAGTAGCCCTTGGGCGGCCTGAGCGAGGCATGTCATCGACAGTTCCTGTCGCTCTGTATCTCCTGCATGCCCGAAAAACATCGCTTTGGTTCACTCCGAAACGCCTGGACTCTTCCCTTGTTGAGAGCCCTTCCTGGCACCAAGTAACAACACGGACGCCATCAAACGTTGGTATTGACCGTCTAGGCAAGGTTGAACTACAGACAACACCAGCCATGTACCTTTTACCTGGTGGAATGACTGGAACTGATCGGCTGTCGGACTCCCTCCGTCTAATAGGCGTTGCTCAAGCATGGTTGTTTATATCTTTGGGTGGGTTTAGTGTCCGGAGCTCGTGGTCGTGCGGTAGCGTTCTCGATTCCCGCGCCCGAGTTCCTGGTTCGATTCCTGGCAGGGTTAGGGATTTTCTCTGCCTCGTGATGACTGGGTGTTGTGCGACGTCCTTAGGTTAGTTAGGTTTAAGTAGTTCTAACTTCTAGGCGACTGATGACCATAGCTGTTAAGTCCCATAGGGCTCAGAGCCATTTGAACCATTTTTTTTTTTTGTGGGTTTAGTGACATCTCTGAACAGTCAAAGGGACTGTGTCTGTGACACAATATTCATTGTTAACGTCTATCTTCAGGAGTTCTGGGAACCGGGGTGATTCTGATGTGTGTGTGTATTATGACGACCCCAACGAGCTAATAGATCGACTACAGCTGCTCATGGCATCAGCTGCTGCAGGTATTACAGCTCATTCAAATGAAGCCGTTTCAGTAATCTATGAGCTTAGAGAGAGAGAGGCATCATCAAATAATTATCGAGACAGTAGTTCGAGAATTGCACAAATCAGCACGCAAAACATGCCCTCGTAGGCATGTTATGATTAAAGGTTTGGATGACTTATGGCAAGCTGATCTAGTAGATATGAGGGAATATTCACATGAGAATAATGGATTCAAGTATATTTTAATGATTATTGATACATACTCAATATTTCCCTGGGCAATACCTATTAAAACAAATACAGGTATAAATGTCGCGGATGTCTTTGAGCGTTTGCTACAGACAGGGACGAATCGATGCCTAGGCAACCTCCAAACCGATCACGGCAGACAATTTTACAATAGTTATTTCAAAACCGTGATGCAGTGGTACGGAATACCTCACTACTCAACATTCACTCACCTGAAGGCAAGTATGGAGGAGCGCCTGAACAGAACAATAAAAGGTCGAAATTGGATACGTTTTAAGCTTCGCGGCTCGTACAAATGGACAGATATCCTCCCAGAAACAATTGCTCAGTATAATCGAACAAAATATACCACAATAAAAATGAGACCAATCGGTGTTCGTGCTAATGGACTTATCGATACGGTATACTATCGTATTAAAATGCTGGATCCACGCAGACAGAAATTTAATGTGGGTGATTTGGTGCATATCTCAAAACACAAGAAGGCATTTGAGAAAATATACCTACCGAACTGGTCAACAGAAATATTTACAGTTTCAAAGGCGCAAAGAACGGATCCTAGAACTTATGTATTGAAGGATAGTAAAGGTGAAGAAATTGCAGGCTGCTTCTACACCGAGGAGTTGCAGAAAAGCTCAAAACCGGATGTGTTTCTCGCGGAGAGAGTCATAAGATGTCGTGGAAATAAAGCACTAGTCAAATGACTTGGTTTTCCTGCTACACTAAACAGTTGGATTGATGCCGACGATTTGCTGTATAATGGGGGCACAGTCCACAACCATCGCAGTAGCATAACATGCGTGCTAGGAGACGCATTAGACTAGGTGGTGGTAATCTAGACAGACTGCCAGTGGAATTACACATCCCTGGGTATAACTACTATGGACCTGGAATAAAGCTTCAGAAACGCTTGGCACGAGGCGATAATGGGGTTAATCAGCTCGACGAAGCGTGTAAGGAACATGACACTGCATGACACTGAAAACAAAGGTCTATCAAGTCGTCACATTGTAGATAGGATTTTAGCTGATAAGGCTAAGGCGATACGGAGACGAAAGGATATTGGTATGGGTCAACGCATCGCAGCATTTGCAGTTCATATACCATGCGAGGAAAAAATAAGTAGGCTTTAAGAGTGATGAATTTCAAGTGAGTTATGAACGCTCCACGTTGTGCACTAAACAAGAAGAAGGACTAGGGCGGGAAGCAGAGCTGTTCAAAGAACTGTATACTGAGAGTGATGTATGCAGCTAAAAACACACTGAAGCAGAAAGGTGCGGGGAGAAGAAGAAGAGGATCGGTTAAAGCACCTCGAGTTCTACCAATACCCGAGACATCTGGCGGTTTTCTTCCATTTCGCATCCCGGCCCTCTCCGCGCTCTCGGCGGTAGGGCCCTTCGCTGGTGGTGCTTCAGCTATTGGTCGAACGATCAAGAACGCGCAAAACTCCCAAGCGCAGTTAGAAGAGGCAAGAAGACATAACCGCATGACGGAAGACGCAGCCATCGGAAAAGGACTATACTTGGAACCGTACGGAAATGGCTTGGTCTATTCATAAAGTTAAAAAATACCCATTAGTGATCCCACTAGGTCGGCCATTCACAAATACTGATCTACTTAAATTTGTTAGAAAGAAATTCAACATTTCAAGATTCCGTGGTGTGTTTATGCGGGATACATTACCGAAGACTATGTGGAAAACTGGTGAATGTGGCATTGTGAATTTAGATGTTGCTGGATGCCCCGGCACCCACTGTGTATCATATGTTAGGAAAAATGCGGCTATCGTCTACTATTTCGACTCATTTGGTGACCTGCAACTCCCATTAGAATTGCAACGATACTTCACTCACAGACGACGTGTGTTCTACAATTGTCGGCGCTATCAGGACTTTAATACATAATTCTGTAGACATCTATGAATCATGTTTCTCTTGAGGAGGAGGAGCTTTGAACATTCCTCATCAGCTGAGATTAAGATGCGCTGTCGTACAATTTGACGTTAAAAGAACGATCATCTGTGTTGCCTGCAAATTACTTCCCGCCAATTGATTTGAGCATTGGTGAATGGAGTATTGCATTTATTAGACAGGAGACGTGCAACAGCATCCCAAATATCACTGAGACTACCAATAAAATGCATCTGGATATTAATGGTGAAAAAGACATTGTGGAAACAGAACCGAGTGCATACGATATCAATGATTTAAATGAATTCTTAAAACAGTCAGGAAAAGGTATTGAGCTGCTGGCTAACATAAGTACACTTAAATCTGAAATAAGGACTGTAAATGAAACGATTGACTTCAACCAGAAAAGTTCAATAGGGCGCCTACTGGGTTTCACAAAAGGACAGGTTTTGAAAAAGGATCCAAGTAAATTTTACAAATCAGATCGGACTGTGGGCATACTTCCAGTCAACACAATCCGAGTCGAGTGTAACATTGCAACGAACTATCTCAACGACAGTGTGATTCATACTACTTACAGATTCTTCCCCTCAGATCGTTGAGATCCCTGCCAATTCAATATACCTTCTAGTAACAGCTCAGATTATTTGGAGCTGCGAAGAGTGGACCAGAATGATCAACTTGTTGACTTTCGTGCTGAGGAAATCATAGTACGATTACAACTTAGGCACGGTACGGTATAAATAAGAGCACGCAATCCACAGCACGTCACTTCGCAACCGAACCACAAAGTGATAACACGTGCGAACTACGGGTTTCTTAAGTCAGTTGGCTTGAAGCCGCGCAGTGATGTCATCACTCAATATAACCAGTCCAGTAGAGTATGATAAGAGAATTATACGTCAGGAACACTTTTCTCATAAACCTTACGCTTCAACCACATTTAACAAGAACGATGAAATTAGGACTGTTATCCAGCACCAAGTTGCACTGACGCTTCCATGCAAGAGTTTCATATATCTAGAGGGGTCATTCCAGAAAACCAACGGCAGCGCACCAGTGGGATCCAAGCTTACACGAAACGCTTTAGCATTCCTGTTCCAAGAGATACGCTATGAAGTCAATGAGTCTGACATCGACCGTACACCCAGTATCGGTATAAGCAACCCTTCAAACATACGTCTGCATCACCCGAGGATTTGCAAGGTTTAGAAAATTCTTGTTGGATCATAGACGATCAGGAGGATAGAACAGTTGCAGAGTACAAGCAATTTACTGTATGCATACCTCTAAAAATGCTTAAGGGCTACTTTGAGGACATGAGACAGATTATTAAGAACGCTAAACAAGAACTCATTCTGGTACGGAGTGCGACGTATAATAACTCATGCATTCAAGGGGCTCAAGAAGAGAATGTGACTACAATCAGCAAAATAATACGGAAAATGCCTCACATCAGAGTAACATGTAACCTCCCCCTCACTTATCGACCTTAGCGACAGTGAAAAATTAAACCGCGTGCACCTAATGGAAATTTGGGAAAAGCAATCGTCACCGAAGTTAATTTGTCGGTAAAGAGGGAGGAAAGGGTTACATCTAAATGAAAGAAAAAATGCAAATGAAATTGGTGAAAATTAATTTTGAGAAAAGGTAAAATTAATGTTGTTGTTGTTGTTGTGGTCTTCAGTCCTGAGACTGGTTTGATGCAGCTTTCCATGCTACTCTATCCTGTGCAAGCTTCTTCATCTCCCAGTACCTGCTGCAACCTACATCCTTCTGAATCTGCTTAGTGTATTCATCTCTTGGTCTCCCCCTACGATTTTTACCCTCCACGCTGCCCTCCAATACTAAATTGGTGATCCCTTGATGCCTCAGAACATGTCCTACCAGCCGATCCCTTCTTCTGGTCAAGTTGTGCCACAAACTTCTCTTCTCCCCAATCCTATTCAATACTTCCTCATTAGTTATGTGATCTACCCATCTAATCTTCAGCATTCTTCTGTAGCACCACATTTCGAAAGCTTCTATTCTCTTCTTGTCCAAACTGTTTACCGTCCATGTTTCACTTCCATACATGGCTACACTCCATACAAATACTTTCAGAAATGACTTCCTGACACTTAAATCTATACTCGATGTTAACAAATTTCTCTTCTTCAGAAACGCTTTCCTTGCCATTGCCAGTCTACATTTTATATCCTCTCTACTTCGACCATCATCAGTTATTTTGCTCCCCAAATGGCAAAACTCCTTTACTACTTTAAGTGTCTCATTTCCTAATCTAATTCCCTCAGCATCACCCGACTTAATTCGACTACATTCCATTATCCTCGTTTTGCTTTTGTTGATGTTCATCTTATATCCTCCTTTCAAGACACTATCCATTCCATTCAACTGCTCTTCCAAGTCCTTTGCTGTCTCTGACAGGATTACAATGTCATCGGCGAATCTCAAAGTTTTTATTTCTTCTCCATGGATTTTAATACCTACTCCGAATTTTTCTTTTGTTTCCTTTACTGCTTGCTCAATATACAGATTGAATAACATCGGGGAGAGGCTACAACCCTGTCTTACTCCCTTCCCAACAACTGCTTCCCTTTCATGTCCCTCGACTCTTATAACTGCCATCTGGTTTCTGTACAAATTGTAAATAGCCTTTCGCTCCCTGTATTTTACCCCTGCCACCTTTAGAATTTGAAAGAGAGTATTCCAGCCAACATTGTCAAAAGCTTTCTCTAAGTCTACAAATGCTAGAAACGTAGGTTTGCCTTTCCTTAATCTTTCTTCTAAGATAAGTCGTAAGGTCAGTATTGCCTCACGTGATCCAGTATTTCTACGGAATCCAAACTGATCTTTCCCGAGGTCGGCTTCTACTAGTTTTTCCATTCGTCTGTAAAGAATACTTGTTAGTATTTTGCAGCTGTGGCTTATTAAACTGATTGTTCGGTAATTTTCACATCTGTCAACACCTGCTTTCTTTGGGATTGGAATTATTATATTCTTCTTGAAGTCTGAGGGTATTTCGCCTGTTTCATACATCTTGCTCACCAGATGGTAGAGTTTTGTCAGGACTGGCTCTCCCAAGGCCGTCAGTAATTCCAATGGAATGTTGTCTACTCCGGGGGCCTTGTTTCGGCTCAGGTCTTTCAGTGCTCTGTCAAACTCTTCACGCAGTATCGTATCTCCCATTTCATCTTCATCTACTTCCTCTTCCATTTCCATAATATTGTGCTCAAGTACATCGCCCTTGTATAGACCCTCTATATACTCCTTCCACCTTTCTGCTTTCCCTTCTTTGCCTAGAACTGGGTTTCCATCTGAGCTCTTGATATTCATACAAGTGGTTCTCTTATCTCCAAAGATCTCTTTAATTTTCCTGTAGGCAGTATCTATCTTACCCCTAGTGAGATAAGCCTCTACATCCTTACATTTGTCCTCTAGCCATCCCTGCTTAGCCATTTTGCACTTCCTGTCGATCTCATTTTTGAGACGTTTGTATTCCTTTTTGCCTGCTTCATTTACTGCATTTTTATATTTTCTCCTTTCATCAATTAAATTCAATATTTCTTCTGTTACCCAAGGATTTCTACTACCCCTCGTCTTTTTACCTACTTGATCCTCTGCCGCCTTCACTACTTCATCCCTCAAAGCTACCCATTCTTCTTCTACTGTATTTATTTCCCCCATTCCTGTCAATTGTTCCCTTATGCTCTCCCTGAAACTCTGTACAACCTCTGGTTCTTTCAGTTTATCCAGGTCCCATCTCCTTAAATTCCCACCTTTTTGCAGTTTCTTCAGTTTTAATCTACAGGTCATAACCAATAGATTGTGGTCAGAGTCCACATCTGCCCCTGGAAATGTCTTACAATTTAAAACCTGGTTCCTAAATCTCTGTCTTACCATTATAAAATCTATCTGTTACCTTTTAGTATCTCCAGGGTTCTTCCATGTATACAACCTTCTATCATGATTCTTAAACCAAGTGTTAGCTATGATTAAGTTGTGCTCTGTGCAAAATTCTACCAGGCGGCTTCCTCTTTCATTTCTTAGCCCCAATCCATATTCACCTACTATGTTTCCTTCTCTCCCTTTTCCTACACTCGAATTCCAGTCACCCATGACTATTAAATTTTCATCTCCCTTCACAATCTGAATAATTTCTTTTATTTCATCATACATTTCTTCAATTTCTTCGTCATCTGCAGAGCTAGTTGGCATATAAATTTGTACTACTGTAGTAGGTGTGGGCTTCGTATCTATCTTGGCCACAATAATGCGTTCACTATGCTGTTTGTAGTAGCTTACCTGCATTCCTATTTTCCTATTCATTATGAAACCTACTCCTGCATTACCCCTATTTGACTTTGTGTTTATAACCCTGTAGTCACCTGACCAGAAGTCTTGTTCCTCCTGCCACCGAACTTCACTAATTCCCACTATATCTAACTTTAACCTATCCATTTCCCTTTTTAAATTTTTCTAACCTACCTGCCCGATTAAGGGATCTGACATTCCACGCTCCGATCCATAGAACACCAGTTTTCTTTCTCCTGATAACGACATCCTCTTGAGTAGTCCCCGCCCGGAGATCCGAATGGGGGACTATTTTACCTCCGGAATATTTTACCCAAGAGGACGCCATCATCATTTAATCATACAGTAAAGCTGCTTGCCCTCGGGAAAAATTACGGCCGTAGTTTCCCCTTGCTTTCAGCCGTTCGCAGTACCAGCACAGCAAGGCCGTTTTGGTTATTGTTACAAGGCCAGATCAGTCAATCATCCAGACTGTTGCCCTTGCAACTACTGAAAAGGCTGCTGCCCCTCTTCAGGAACCACACGTTTGTCTGGCCTCTCAACAGATACCCCTCCGTTGTGGTTGTACCTACGGTACGACTATCTGTATCGCTGAGGCACGCAAGCCTCCCCACCAACGGCAAGGTCTATGGTTCATGGGGGGGGGGGGTAATATTAATAAAGAAAGTAAATGTGCGGTCGTTACGTTAACAATTAACGACTATCTGTATCGCTGAGGCACGCAAGCCTCCCCACCAACGGCAAGGTATATGGTTCATGGGGGGGGGGGGGTAAAATTAATAAAGAAAGTAAATGTGCGGTCGTTACGTTAACAATTAATTGGCCGTTATCTTGTGTTGTTTTTTTCCTTTTTTTGGGTTTTTTTGGCGTTAATTAGATGTTTGAGATTTGGGGAAAATTACGGTCGCCAGTCGTACGGACAACTACTATAATAACTGAAAACGAAAGATTAATGTACATATTATTAGCACTAAAACCGTGGCAACTGAAGGTTGACACATACTGTGTGAAAACTGAATGCTTGTCAGAAGTAATAAATTTCGCTACAATCTGACTTAATTTAGCAAAAGAATTAATAAAACCGGAAAATTGAAAGTTAATTTAGTGACTGAAATTAATAGTGAGCTTTGTTTCTAAAGCACTACGACATTCAGTAAAATAAGGTTAGTCTGGGGCTACCTGAACAATCATTTCCAAAGCTACTTGAATCTACGCAATTTAGAAATAAGAGATTTAACTTTGAACTTGAATTAAATGATTTTGAACAATTAACAATAGTAAAATTTAGTACGTACCAAGCTGAGCTGCAGTCACAGGTAAGCTAAAATATGGTAACAAAACTCGCACTCTTAATTTCTGCTTGTGTAATCTAAGTATTGTAGCCAGCTATGAATACTTTAACTGATCTTTGAAATTAAAGCAGTGAAATGGAATGATATTACTTTAATGCTGGCGTATGAATTTCAACGACACTCGGGTTCATTCCAGAAAAGGAAGGGACCCTGCTTGGTAATGCAATTGGGACAATGAGCTACAAAGGTTCATGCTAAGTTGCTGTATTTTTGTGATGCAACCATTTTAAAAGCTGAGGCCTGTCATACAGTTCTAAAACTCTACGTGCTTTTAGTCTTCCTTGTTGGTTGATTGAAAGTATGCAATCGTCGATCGGGGAGGTGGCGACAGTCACTCATTGTCGGCCGTCCCTGTTGCAGAAGCTGGATGTTGGTGCGCCTTCTTCTCGACACGGTCACCAGGCGAAACGGGCTCTTGATGTGCGCCAGCTAATGCTTCCCGTCCGCGACACAGTATCAGAAAGTATCATAGCAAGTCGAGCGCAATTACATGCTGCCAAACCCCGAAAGCGCGGCAACTCGCGGGAGTGTCACACAACACACCTGCTCCACCGTCCTACTCCCGCCAGACCCCCTCTACCCACGCTCCATGCGGCAGAGTTAACACTACCAAAGATCCTAAACACTTTGGTTCTCCACACGACCTATCGATGTAATCGTTCGATAGCATAGTTTTCCCTAGGCCAGACTCAGCGTAAAAATACAAATAACATTTACAAAACAAACCAATTATACATCGACATATATATACAAATAGTAGAACAATTACAACATATAAAGACACAGAAATGTCATATCTTCAGGTAACAAAATAAGGAAAAAAATTATAGTACAATAGATAGAAATAGGAGGACATGCATTCCGGCGTTACAAACTGACGAGGAGCGTTTGAAGCTTTTAAAAGTCCTGAATTCCGTTACATTTCTATCACCGACATTTCACTCGTGGGAGCTTTCAAGTACCCACTGGTACCGACTGCAAGCAGATAAACATGGGCTATTAAAACCTTCTTGCAGCTAGAGACACCTAAATTCATCATACTTGCGTTTCAGACTGACAGAAGAGATGATATAGCAAATCATTCCACCGTGTTCGACAGCTGCAAGTTAACTAATGCCAAAGTCTACCTGAATTAAGAATTCTATCCATATGACAATTTACTAGTGCAGTGGAATGAAAATGTATACAGTCCAGCATATGACATGTATGCAAGGCTAAGTGCTTCTTACCATAAAATTGCTGAAGGAGAGGGAGGAGGGTGACTACTCAGTCCACGTAATTTCAAGTAGCTTTCACCGCTCATCGTAATAGACTGCTCGAAACAGAACGAGATAATTAAGTCTGGACCTAGAGGCGTGAAAACTGAATTTGAATCTTCGACAAATTTCCCAGAATACACTGCTGTGTACGCTTTAGTTCTACATGACCGTGTCATCAACTACAGCCCGCTCACCGGTGTTTTGCAACGAGCTATATAAATGAACAGGTGCTGCACCATACGTAGAGTATTTCACAATGACATCTAAATGTGTGAACATCATTGGAGATGCTCAGGGTTTCTATGACGGAGAGCGCAGACAGCTCAAATTTAAAGATGTGGCATTCGTAGCGCACACACAAGATGCGGGAATAATAGAGACGTTCTCAGTAAACATTGCATCATGGAGTTCTTTCAAGTATGTGAAGTGTGCTAAGACACAGAAGAGTGCAAAGTGGTTAACACATTTCTACCATGAAATTCACTGGGATGCTCCTGGCATACCATATAAAGATATGGTGACAGCACTTAAATTATTCGATCACACAGATACCATCATCTAGATGAAGGGAAAGGAGAAGATCTCATGGATGCGTGGAATCTTTAAGTTTGCTGCTATTCAAGACCTGGAATTCTACTGGTGTCCTTCTCTCCATCGACTCATAAAGACGTGTGAAGAAAGTGTTTCTGTGTCTGCTTATGAAAACGTAAAATTACTTTTAAGTTGGATAAGAAATAAATGATTCTTTTTACCGCAGAACTTCTGTGTTCTTTTTTCTCAAACCTGTTCTTGGTTTGACAGTGTACAGTTTTAACCACATGCTATGTCTGTGGTTTTTCTTCGAGCACAAGAGATATAATTTTAGACATGTCTGGTATATGTATTTGGATGCGGAAACAGTCACGTGCCTCCTACTTCCATAACCCAATTCGTGCTGCACGATAGGCGTAATTCCATGCAATCATTCTATATATTTTGTTATCTTCCATCTTAAACTTGATCTCCTTAATAGCACTCATATTCAGTAAAATTTATGTCATTTAGGGCCTGCACAGCCTTTTCATACATATACGTACATAATGCAATAGGGGCTTTTGTCTCCGTTTATTCAGTTCACACAAATACAATATAGTTCTTGAGGTACAATATAATACTTGAGGTACAATGTAGTTTTTGAGGTACGATACAGAATTCTTGAGGTATAAATTGACTCTACTATTCCAATGCAGAAATACTTTTAACTTACATCTACAAAAGTAACACTAATAAAAATTTATTTTATAAATCTATGCTAAAAACTAATGTGGAGATACTTTCTTTACTACAACTGAATTGCACAACCCCAGCATCATAGCTTTTACAATAGTTATGATAGGCTGTCCATGCCTAGAATCTAATGTCAACAGTCCCCAGTAGCAAAGGTTTTTACAATGACAATTGTGATTTACTGTGAGCTATATATATATATATATATATATATATATATATTCTGTAACACATTTCATCGCGTTGCAGACGTACATTAATTCAAATATTAACAAGTTCTCCAGGAAGTTGCGTTATTTTTTGAGAAGATTAAAAGTGGTATTTAATCTCTTGTTTGGTAGATGTTTGCCAAATATTACGTAGAAAATGAACTTTTTGGTAAATGCAGGTCTTCTCTTTGCAAGTTCACTGCACTAGGCACGTTTCAGAAATGAGCCGGTGAACACTAACATTGGGATGCATCTGTCTGTATGTCTATGTTATACCCATACATACTTTTAAATGGAATTCATGTTACTGGGTTCATTTCACCCTACTTTGTGAATCTTTGTTTAGAAGTTTTATAAGAGAATTCATAATGTCATATAGTAGTGTTGTGTGAGGGTCCCCACGAAGTGTTTTGCAGCCTCAATTTGTTACTTCCCTTCACTTATCCAAATTATCGACATATCTTTACCGACTATGAAACTGGATATCGATTCAATATGCTTGACGTACTATCACGAAAAGTGCTTACAGAAAGCTTATCTGTGATGGTGATATTGAGTAAATGGGATAAATTGGTATTATGAGATTAATACCACATTGAACTGAACGCCCCGATAAACAGTACCGCAACTGTAAGGCTGTGGAGAGCTTCTTAACGTATTCATTGACGTAATTCCACACTCAAATGATAGGCAGTTGTAAATTATCACTACTTTGTGTCCGACCTTCTGATAATGAGGGGCTAAGTCTGAAGTAGCTACTTCCTGACGAACTACACCTAGGTATGAACTCCATCATGGATGTTGATAGACATCTGCTTCTATATCTACCGATATTCTATATAAACAATTGTAAAACATATGAAGGAGCTATCTTTATGTCCACCATATTGAGCTTTATTCGTCTTATCTTCAGAGGTGTATCGCGAAACATATGCTTTCACAAATGATATTTTTCTTTTTACAAAAGTGAAAGATATTTTACGAAATTCATAGATTACACCCATATAACTGGTTCTTAGAATGTGCTCAACAGTTACCGAAATCACAAATGTATTTCGTCTACATCCACTGATATCTCTCGAAAATTAAGAACTGGGAACAACAACTACATTCAGGAAGGCGCTAGTGATTCTGAGATTTGTAACCCACGCGCATAACGCTGCGAACTTGGTCTCCCGAGTTGAGAGATGCAGAACAGTAGAAATATCTGAGAGTTCTGACCCAGTTGCGAAACACAGTCTGCACGAAAGTGTATCGACGTTCATTAGCCTTTGCTTAAGCGTGTCTTCCAGCTGCGTCACGTAGCGGCGGTGGACATCATGCTGAGCGAGTGTTCAGCACGAAGAAGGTATGCTTCTTAAAATATTTGTGTCTGGTTTTGGCAAAAATATGGCGAAAAGTAATGTACTGATTCGTCTCTTCATCATCCTGTTGAAATTCTGGGAGACGCATGTATTGAAGTCTGTCCATTGGCTTTGAACGGAACGGTTAGTGGGTAGCTGTTTATTCTATAGTCCTTGAAATTTTTCAACGAGCGCTACTAACTTTTTAACTCTACTAGTTAATATTACCTGCAACTTTAGTTACGAGTACCTTATTTATCTAGGCGGTACGGTTCACAAAACTCTGACCTGAAAGAAATATAACATATGCCGAAGACAGAGAATATATACCGAGCGAGGTGGCGCAGTGGTTAGACACTGGACTTGCATTCGGGAGGAAGACGGTTCAATACCGCGTCCGGCCATCCTGATTTAAGTTTTCCGTGATTTCCCTAAATCACTCCAGGCAAATGCCGGGATGGTTCCTCTGAAAGGGCACATCCGACTTCCTTCCACATCCTTCCCTAATCCGACGAGACCGATGACCTCGCTGTCTGGTCTCCTTCCCCAAACAACCCAAACCAACAGAGACTATACGTAACTTTCGTTTGAAATAGATTCCACCAACATTTTTGAGGGTTTCAATGAAACATCGTGCCCATCTACCTACCGTGCATCGTATTAGAATTTTACGGGCCTTACCGGTGTACTCTAAACCCAGACATTTATAATCAGCCGGCCGGAGTGGCCGAGCGGTTCTAGGAGCTACAGTCTGGAACCGCGTGACCTCTGCGGTCGCAGGTTCGAATCCTGCCTCGGGCATGGATGTGTGTGACGTCCTTAGGTTGGTTAGGTTTAAGTAGTTCTAAGTTATAGGGGACTGATGACCTCAGAAGTTAAGTCCCATAGTGCTCAGAGCCATGTGAACCATTGATAATCAACGTATTCAAACTGCGTCTAAGTTTCTACCAGTAGTGACAACAATTTAAAGGAGACCAATGTTCATACAATGTCTATGATGAAATACTAAAGTAAATACAATCGTATAACGTGGCATACATTTATCAACCAATTATTTCACTGGAATCATTTATTGGCAGTAAACGCAAACTAGGCGATTCTCAGCCTATCTGTAATATATACAAACAAATTTTATGTAGATTATGAATATGCTGATAGACGTAAGATTTTTAGTTGTTTACATCAAATATGTGCTTCACTTTTTTATTCAGTTATGTGTACGCTGTAGCTACTAAAACAACTATACCCCAAGTCTGTATTAATACAATATATCATATGCAAAATTGGGATTTGGGGCAATGTGTCTATTCAATTTTTACTTACAAAAGTAACTTCTATAACAGGCATTCCGACAAAAAAGCACATTCCCCTTCTGATGCTAACCCCTGCTAATGTAATGTCGTCGGAGGTGCTGATACCAGGATGATCGTTTCTGCCACAAGATGGCGTGTGCAGGATAGTGGGCGAACTAGTACTATATCGATCATAGAATCAGAAGAGCGAAATTAGCAATAAGATTTTCTCTGTGATAGATATCCGTACATGGGGTTGATGATGGCTTCTTGTTTGATTGTGTGGACAACTGAGCACCATTTGCTACCACAGCACAGAGTCATAATTTAGATGAGTATTGGATCCACAGAATTAGTGACGTTTTTGAATTAAGTCATTCCGGTTAAAGCTGTTAAAATATTACTTACTGGGACTGTAATTTCGACACACGATAATTGTCAAGCATTCTGAAAGCAGTTAGTCACCGATTAAAATACACTTTAGTTAAATAATTAACAAACGTTTAAGACCGAAAATTCGACCCCGCCTACTTGGGATACTGGGATCGTCTCAACAACATAAATTTGTGACATGCTGGAACATTGTTCCCAGACTCTAAAACCCAATACGTGTAGTGGTACAAATGTACCCACTGTTCCATACATGACGTGGGCGCACGCAGAAAGCTAATATAATACTGGCACACAGGTAAAATGATAGTAAAAAAAAACGCTATTAACGCTAAAGTCAAAATCTGTTATAGCAGATGTGGTGGATCGATCACAATGGCAGTAAATTGACAAAGATGCGAACTCACGAAGATCGTGGCACTACGAGAGCAAAGGCGCTAATATGTAGAGTTGATATGATGTTGTTTGTAGAACGTGTCCATAGAAAGCACAAAAGTGACAGAAGTATATGTTGAATAAAAACGGAGCCAGCAAATAAAACAGTGAATGTAAATTAAAAGTAGTTAATACCTAAATGCATTAATTCAAGTACCACTTGGAATTACATAGGTCCAGAGTCCTTTCCAAATCTCAGAAATCTATAACGTACACATGCAGACTGAAGCAACGAATGATAATTTTTACCAAGGCTGGGATTCGAACAAAAGTCCCTATCTTTACCAGGCAGATGCAACTAACCACTACGCCACCCTGGCACAGTAGCTTTACACAGCTGCACAGAGTATCCTAAGACGTCACTACCCTTAAAATACACCAATCACAGCACATAACGTAAAGGAAATACTTCCCCAAATAAGCATAAATCTACCCCCGGTCAGGACTGCAGTACCTGTCACCACCTCAAAGAATGTCCTGTCTCCTCTCTATCCAGCCATGCAAACCATTACTTCACTACCATCTCCACAGGCTACTATTCTCAGATATGGAAAATCTCCAGAATCCTCCTACCGCTCTGTCTGCTTCACCTCAGTGTTTAGGGAGGTCTTGGAACTATCCTCTCCCGACACATCCATCAACAGCTAAACCAACATCTCTTTTTTCCTGTTAACCATTGTGGCTTCCGTACCATGATGACCAGCTCATGAGCCTCACCCATCTCCTATACCACCAGCTCAGCTCCCATATATCCGCCATTTGAGCCCCTTCGACCTAGATAAAGTTTACGACTGGGTCTAACATTCCAGTCTCCTTTTCAAACTCCAGACACACATACTTACAGTTCATTATGATCGCCTTATGGCACCCGTCCTATCTAATCACCCATCCTCTGTCGCTGTTAACAACACTATTACTCATATCTCCACTTCACAGCGGAAGCATACCAAGGCCCGTCCCTTCCTCTTACAACAATGCCCTACCCACTCTCCAAACGCCCCCTCACCCTGTCTTTCGCCATTCTCTCTTCCCACTACCTACCACAGCACCTGCCTTCATCTCCATAGGCCCATACCAGACATACCTGACAGACTGCTATCATCTTCTCCCCACACCCCTCAATCCTATGACACATACTCGTATTCTCTCCTGCTGAAATCCTTTTCTCCTAGAGCTGGTCCTTCAGATTTTAAGTGAGAGTGCAGTGCTCTCTCTTAGAATATTTTCACCTTTCTTCGACGTGTTTTTAAAAGGTAGATATTTTCGTATTTTAACTGTTACTTCTTTGACTTTTAATTTAGAAAAGAAACCAATTTTGACGTTTTTCATGTAGATGCCAACAAATTTAATTCTATGTATTGGTTTTAAAACTGTGTGTAACGTTCCTCCTTTAATAACATTTGTTCTCATTTTTGTTATAATCTTAAAAATCTCTTGTCTGAAGAACAGAGTATTGTACCGCTGAAAGCCCCCCTCCGTCCCGAAATATGACGAGGAAAACGAAACCACAAGAACAGACAAAAAGACAAAACACCACAGTGCATAAGTCATTTGATAAAAATGAAGTGACTACCTAGTCACATAAAATATCGCCTTTAAAAAAAAGTGTAGAAGAGATTAAAAAATCCAAGGTATGGAGAAAAGCAGTGGTACACACACGCAAAACAAGCGCAGGTAACCGCAGAAGACTGTGATATGATGCCAATAGTACAAAAATGTAATCATACTTAGGAAAGAAAGAGGACTAATTAATCGTCCAAAATACGTGGCCGAGCATAGCTAAAACCAACCGTATAAATAGACACCATGTCTAAGAAGTGCAAGAATACCTAGTTCTAGGTCAATCTGTTGATTCAAGATGTATCCTCGTTTGTGGACCAGAGATGTGTTAGTATTGGCTTGTATTCTAAGCTATGCAACACTTATTACTAATTTCCTAGACATGTTTACAGTTTTGTATTACTTGCAGTACACCTCAACCTTATCCGTTTGTTTGCCCTTGTTTTGCTTCTGTGGACTGTTGCTTTTGTACTTGCCTGGAATTTTTTACCCTTTTCTGTAATTATACTCTGAGGTGACAAAATTCATGGAATACTTCCTAATATCTTGTCGCACCTCATTTTTCTTGGCGTAGTGGCAGCAGCTAGGCGTGGAATGGATCCAAAAAGTCATCTTAATTCCGCTGCAGAAATATGGAATCATGTTGCCTCGATAACCTTCGATAATTGCGAAAGTGTTACCTATGCAGTATTTTGTACCTGAATTGACCTATCGATCGTGTTCCATACATGTTCGATGGAATTCGTGTCTGACTATCTGGGTGGCCAAATCATTCGTTCGAAGTGTTCTCAATGTTCTTTAAACCACTCGCGAATAACTGTGCCCCAGTGACATGGCACATTTTCATCCATACAAATGCCGTCGTTGTTTGCGAACATGACATCTATGAATGACTTAAAATGGTCTCCAAGTAGCCGAACATCGAAAGCGCCAAGTCCATTCCATGAACACAGAGCCCACACCATTATCGAGCCACCACCAGCTTGCACAGTGCCTTGTTGACATCTGGGATCCGCAGCTTCGTGGTGTCTACACAACACTCGAACCTTACCAGTAGCTCTTGCCAACTTAAATCGGGACTCATGTGACCAGGTCACGGTTATCTAGTCACCTCGGGTCTAACCGACATGGTCATGATCCCAGAAGATGCGCTGCAGACAACGTCTTGCTGTTAGCAGAGACACTCGCGTTAATCGTCTGCTGCAACAGCCCATTACCCGAAATCTCACCACGCTGCCCTAATTGATACGTTAGTCGTACGTCCTACATTTTGCGGTTACTTCACGCTATGTCGCTTGTATTTTAGCAGTGACACAAATGATGTTGTTCTCTGTCGTTAAGTGAAGGCCGTCGGCCACAATGCTGTTCGTGGTGAGAGGCAATGCCTAGAATGTGGTATTCTCGCCACACTCTTGACATTGTGGATGTCAGAATATTGAAATCCCTAACGATTTCGGAAATAGAAAGTCTCATGCGTCTACCTCAAACGCGCTCAAAGATTGTTAATTCCCGTCGTGGAGTTATAATAACTTCGAAAATCTTTTTATATGAATCAACTGACTACAAATAAGAGCTCCGCTAATGCACTGCCCTTTTATACCTTGTGTACCCGATACTACCGGGCCCGGTATATGTGCATATCGCTGTCCCAAGACTTTTGTCACCAGTGTATTTTATAGGTTTTGTTTTTATGTGACTAGGGAGTCGCTTCATTTCTGTCCAATGACTTATCCACTGTGATCTTTTTTTGTTTTTATTGTTGTTACTTCTCCCTTGCTTCATATGGTAGGGAGAGGGGTGGGGGTTGTGACTGTCGGCGCCTACAATTCACCGCTGTTCAACCAACCGATGTTCAAAATTTAATACACAGGAAAAATTTACATGGCTTTAAAGAAATAAAAGTTTCCACCATAGCATACATGTTGTCAGTTGCGTAAATTATAAGATAAAAAGCTGGTGTTTTGATTGATTACGGTATATACAGAGATGAATGATCTGATGTGTTTAGGTGGACTGATTGGATAGGGATATCATGAAATTTGTAGCGTTTGGTGTTCTGAACTGGAAAGGGTTTCTCTGGGTGAATGTTCGGTGGAGGGATTAAGGGAAGAGGAGAGGTTACGGTTCAGAATCAAGTTTCAGTACGCATATAGAGGAGAATTGTTAATCATAAAGCCTTAAGATGGGGAGGAGATAGGTTGCTCTAGATCTAGTAGGATGGGTATTTATCAGGGCGGATTAATGGGTAGGTTAAAGTTTCGTTGACAGCAGGTGGAGAGCGTGGACGTGTAGTGTTGCGGGAAGGTGTTGATACAGGCACCACTGAGTACCAGGATAAGAGATCAAGAGGGATATTAGTAGGTTGTCAGCGTCGAGTTTGTAGGTAATATAGGATATATATGTGTTGAAGATGGATGAGTACGGTGTGAAATTTAATAAGTTGCTAGAGAATTTCGGTAGGGGAGAGTAAGCAGATCCAGAAGCCTAGGCGAAGTGCGTGGCGTTCTAGGATCTCTAGAGCATAATAGAAGGAGGGAGGAAAGGAAATACATACCGCATTTGCATATTAAAGGATCACGGGGTCCCGGGTTCGACTTTCTCTGCCTGGCAACTGGGTGTTTGTGTTGTCCTCCTCATTTCGTCATCATCATCGTTTGTGCCAGTGGCTAGATTGGACTGTGTTAAAAATTTGACTGTGAGAAAAACTGGGACTTTGTACAGGCGCTGATGTCCGCACAGTTGAGCGCCCCACAAATCAAACATCATCATCATAGTAAAGGATGGATGAGATCAGGGGTTTATAGGTGTGGAGGATGGAACGCTGTAACCCTCTTTTTCGGCCAGTTAGTAGTTATAGTAATTTTGCTCTATTGACTTCTCTCTGTAAATGGTTACTAGACGACCATCAAGTGTTAGTCTAAGATAGCTTAGATAGGATAGCACCGTTGTAAATAGTAAGCTAAAAGCTGTGGGTGTGGAAATTTTGAGAGGTTCATCCCAGAATTGTTGGGTTTTGGTAAGATTGATATAGAGGAGCCGCTAGTTGCACCAGGAGGTGAAATGATTGGGATGTATCTGGAGGGATCGTTAGGATTTCTGCAGGGTGCGATAGAGTGTTAGGAAGGTGGTGTCATTTTCATACTCGAGGATATGTACAGGATGACGTGGCTTTAGCATGTTGGCACTGTATGGATCATATGGAAGTTGAGACAGGACAGATTGGCCACATCTTCAATGGGATGGAAGATACAGGAGTTTTTGTTATTGAATGAGACATTAGACAATCTGTTGGAGAGATAGTCATAATTTATTGGGAGTGCAGTGGTCTGTAACTTAAAGAGAAGACCAACATATCATGCACCGTCATATACTTTTTCGAGGTCAAGGGAGACACAAATGGCGGATTTTCGGTAGTTGATTTTAGTGGATAGGAGATGAGTAAGGTGCAGGAGTTGATCATCGGAACAGAAGCTGGAATAGGAGCCACATTAATGCACAGGAATGGGAGCTATTAGTCTAAGTGTTATGGATGCGTCAGGTCAGGATGGACTCAAAGACCTTGTTAAACACTGAGGTGAAGCTGATGGTATGGTAGCAGGAGGTTCACCGGCAGGTATCTTACGTTTGAGGAAGAATGGGATTCCAGAAGTTTCAATGGCTCGGGATAGAAACCAGTGGGTTGGAAGCAGAGAAAGCATTATTGCAGGTGTCTGCGATTTATGCCGTCGTGAAAAGGAGTGGTATTGCTGATTTTATGGAGTACCAGTGGAATGCTTTGTATTGTAACAAGAGTGTTCAGAATTCTGTCGAGGTTCAAATGGCTCTAAGCACTATGGGACTGAACTCCCCAACCACTGCTTCCCTTTCATGTCCCTCGACTCTTATAACTACCATCTAGTTTCTGTACAAATTGTAAATAGCCTTTCGCTCCCTGTATTTTACCCCTGCCACCTTTAGAACTTGAAAGAGAGTGTTGCAGTCAACATTGTCAAAAGCTTTCTCTAAGTCTACAAATGCTAGAAACGTACGTTTGCCTGTCCTTAATCTGTCTTCTAAGATAAGTATTGCCCCACGTATTCCAATATTTCTACGGAATCAAAACTGATCTTCCCCGAAGTCGGCTTCTATCAGATTTTCCATTTCTCTGTAAAGAATTCGCGTTATTATTTTGCAGTCGTGATTTATTAAACTGATAGTTCGGTAGTTTTCATATCTGTCAACAAGTGCTTTCTTAGGGATTGGAATTATACTCTTCTTGAAGTCTGAGGGTATTTCGCCTGTTTCATACATCTTGCTCACCAGATGGTAAAATTATGTCAGGACTGGCTCTCCCAAGGCTGTCAGTAGTTGTAATCGAAAGTTGTCTACTCCCGAGGCCTTGTTTCCACTCACGTCTTTCAGTGCTCTGTCAAACTCTTCATGCAGCATCATATCTCCCATTTCACCTTCATCTACATCTTCTTCCATTTCCATAATATTGTCCTCAGGTACATCGCCCTTGTATAGACCCTCTATATGTTTCTTCCAATTTCTTCCACCTTTCTGCTTTCCCTTCTTTGCATAGCACAGGGTTTCCATCTGAGCTCTTGATATCCATACAAGTGGTTCTCTATTCTCCAAAGGTCTCTTTAATTTTCCTTTTTGCCTACTTCATTTACTGCATTTTTATATTTTGTCATATCATCAATTAAATTCAATATTTCTTCTGTTGCCCAAGGATTTCTACTACCTCTCGTCTTTTTTCCTACTTGATCCTCTGTTGCCTTCACTGATTCATCCTTCAAAGCTACCCATTCTTCTTCTCCTGTATTTCTTTCCCCCTTCCTGTCAATTGTTCCCTTAGTCTCTCCCAGAAACTCTGTACAACCTCTGGTTTAGTCAGTTTATCCAGGTCCCAACTCCTTAAGTTCCTACCTTTCTGCAGTTTCTTCAGTTTTAATCTGTAGTTCATGCCCAATAGATTGTGGTCAGAGTCCACATCTGCCCCTGAAAATACCTTACAATTTAAAACCTGGTTCCTAATTCTCTGTATTACCATTATATAATCTGTCTGATAGCTCTTAGTATCTCCAGGCTTCTTCCATGTATACAAAATTCTTTCAGGGTCCTTAAACCAGGTGTTAACTATGATTAAGTTATGCTGTGTGCAAAATTCAACCAGGCGGCTTCCTCTTCCATTTCTTCCCTGTAATCCATATTCACCTACTGCGTTTCCTTCTCTCCCTTTTTCTACTATCGAGTTCCAGTCACCCATGACTATAAAATTTTTGTCTCCCTTCACTACCTGAATAATTTCTTTTATCTCATCATACATTTCATCAATTTCTTCGTCATCTGCAGAGCTAGTTGACATATACAGGGTGTTACAAAAAGGTACGGCCAAACATTCAGAAAACATTCCTCAGACACAAAGAAAGAAAATACACTCCTGGAAATTGAAATAAGAACACCGTGAATTCATTGTCCCAGGAAGGGGAAACTTTATTGACACATTCCTGGGGTCAGATACATCACATGATCACATTGACAGAACCACAGGCACATAGACACAGGCAACAGAGCATGCACAATGTCGGCACTAGTACAGTGTATATCCACCTTTCGCAGCAATGCAGGCTGCTATTCTCCCATGGAGACGATCGTAGAGATGCTGGATGTAGTCCTGTGGAACGGCTTGCCATGCCATTTCCACCTGGCGCCTCAGTTGGACCAGCGTTCGTGCTGGACGTGCAGACCGCGTGAGACGACGCTTCATCCAGTCCCAAACATGCTCAATGGGGGACAGATCCGGAGATCTTGCTGGCCAGGGTAGTTGACTTACACCTTCTAGAGCACGTTGGGTGGCACGGGATACATGCGGACGTGCATTGTCCTGTTGGAACAGCAAGTTCCCTTGCCGGTCTAGGAATGATAGAACGATGGGTTCGATGACGGTTTGGATGTACCGTGCACTATTCAGTGTCCCCTCGACGATCACCAGTGGTGTACGGCCACTGTAGGAGATCGCTCCCCACACCATGATGCCGGGTGTTGGCCCTGTGTGCCTCGGTCGTATGCAGTCCTGATTGTGGCGCTCACCTGCACGGCGCCAAACACGCATACGACCATCATTGGCACCAAGGCAGAAGCGACTCTCATCGCTGAAGACGACACGTCTCCATTCGTCCCTCCATTCACGCCTGTCGCGACACCACTGGAGGCGGGCTGCACGATGTTGGAGCGTGAGCGGAAGACGGCCTAACGGTGTGCGGGACCGTAGCCCAGCTTCATGGAGACGGTTGCGAATGGTCCTCGCCGATACCCCAGGAGCAACAGTGTCCCTAATTTGCTGGGAAGTGGCGGTGCGGTCCCCTACGGCACTGCGTAGGATCCTACGGTCTTGGCGTGCATCCGTGCGTCGCTGCGGTCCGGTCCCAGGTCGACGGGCACGTGCACCTTCCGCCGACCACTGGCGACAACATCGATGTACTGTGGAGACCTCACGCCCCACGTGTTGAGCAATTCGGCGGTACGTCCACCCGGCCCCCCGCATGCCCACTATACGCCCTCGCTCAAAGTCCGTCAACTGCACATACGGTTCACGTCCACGCTGTCGCGGCATGCTACCAGTGTTAAAGACTGCGATGGAGCTCCGTATGCCACGGCAAACTGGCTGACACTGACGGCGGCGGTGCACAAATGCTGCGCAGCTAGCGCCATTCGACGGCCAACACCGCGGTTCCTGGTTTGTCCGCTGTGCCGTGCGTGTGATCATTGCTTGTACAGCCCTCTCGCAGTGTCCGGAGTAAGTATGGTGGGTCTGACACACCGGTGTCAATGTGTTCTTTTTTCCATTTCCAGGAGTGTATGTTATGTGGACATGTGTCCGGAAACGCTTACCTTCCATGTCAGAAATCATTTTATTACTTCTCTTCAAATTACAATAATCATGGAATGGAAACACGCAGCAACAGAACGTACCACCGTGACTTCAAACACTGTGTTATAGTAAATGTTCAAAATGTCCTCCGTTAGCGAGGATACATGCATCCACCCTCCGTCGCATGGAATCCCTGATGCGCTGATGCAGCCGTGGAGAATGGCGTATTGTATTACAGCCGTCCACAATACGAGCACGAAGAATCTCTACATTTGGTACCGGGGTTGCGTAGACAAGAGCTTTGAAATGCCCCCATAAATGAAAGTCAAGAGGGTTGAAGTCAGGAGATCGTGGAGCCATGGAATTGGTCCGCCTCTACCAATCCATTGGTCACCGAATCTGTTGTTGAGAAGCGTACGAACACTTCGACTGAAGTGTGCAGGAGCTCCATCGTGCATGAACGACATGTTGTTTCGTACTTGTAAAGCCACATGTTCTAGCAGCACAGGTAGAGTAGCCCGTATGAAATCATGATAACGTGCTCCATTGAGCGTAGGTGGAAGAAACTAAAATTGAGCTCTAACATGGAAATTAAGCGCTTCCGGACACATGTCCACATAACATCTTTTCTTTATTTGTGTGTGAGGAATGTTTGAATGTTTCCTGAAAGTTTGGCCGTACCTTTTTGTAACACCCTGTAAACTTGTACTACTGTAGCAGCCGTGGGCTTCGTGTCTATCTTGGCCACAATAATGCGTTCACTGTGCTGTTTGTAGTGGCTTACCCGCACTCCTATTTTTTTATTCAATATTAAACCTACTCCTGCATTACCCCTATTTGATTTTGTATTTGTAATCCTCTATTCACCTGACCAAAAGTCTTATTCCTGCTGCCACCGAACTTCACTGATTCCCACTATAACTAACTTTAACCTATGCATTTCCCGTTTGAAATTTTCTAACCTACCTGCTCGATTCAGGGATCTGACATTCCATGCTCCGTTTTGTAGAACGCCAGTTTATATTCTCCTGATAACAACGTCCTCTTTACTAGTCCCCGACCGGAGATCCAAATGGGGGACTATTTTACCTTCGGAATATTTTACCCAATATGACGCCATCATCATTTAACCATACAGTAAAGCTGCATGCCCTCGTGAAACATTACGGCTGTAGTTTCCTCTTTCTTTCAGCCATTCGCAGTACCAGCACAGCAAGGCCGTTTGGGTTAGTGTTACAAGGCCAGATCAGTCAATCATGCAAACTGTTGCCCCTGCAACTACTGTAAAGGCTGCTGCCCCTCTTGAGGAACCACACGTTTGTCTGGCCTCTCAACAGATACCCCTCCGTTGTGGTTGCACCGACGGTACGGCCATCCGAGGCACGCAAGCCTCCCCACCAACGGCAAGATCCATGGTTCATTGGGGGGGGGGGGGGGGGGCCTGGTGAATATAGTGGTTTCAAAATGAAAGTATGCTCCGAACACGCAATATTCTGTTAATCATTATTTTAATACTGTGTATTTTGCCATGTTTTAATTCTGAAAACACGGTGAGGCTGTGGACCACCACAAAATTACATTTTTAAGAGTACCTGTGGCTGGTGCTATTGCAAACCACTTCCTACTTAGAGCATTTTTGGCCAAATATGGTCTGTTCGCTATACTGGGCTCTGACCATTGAAAAATTGGGTATGTGGGACGGGTTACAATTATTCCATGTGGGAGCGGAAATGAGGTTTGGACATTGCTTGAGAAATGATTGGACTTACAATTGATCAGGTGGGAAGGATTTTACAGTCAGTTGTGCATGAGACATGTTTGGCCATGGTAGGATTGAGGACGGAATTTGGAGGGTTCGACAGTATGTTTGCATTTGCACATCATGGATCCATTGTTGAGATGGCTATGGATTCGGTAAATACATGGACTCTGAAGGTTGCAACAGAGCCGTCCAAGAGATGGAGTGCTTTGCAACCTTTAAGGTCAGGGTGAGAGTCTTGTGACAACACTACCTGTTCCACCGTCGTGTCTGGCTCGATGCCTTTGAGCACTTTGGTGGTAATTGGAGGATGGTGAGGAGATTGTTGCTGCTTGGTATAGGTGGTTGTGGAATACGGTACAAGGTTTGCATGAGATCCAAAAGTTTCACAGCTTCTGGAGGAGTTTGGTGTGGAAGTCAGAGTCAGAGGTCTCTTCTTGGGATAATCTGAGTGATGGGCAAAGAAGAGGTATACTGGGTGGTCCATTGATAGTGACCAGGGCAAATACCTCATGAAATTAGCATCAAACGAAAAAGTAAGAACAACAAATCTATTCGAGCGTGATGGGGGAAAACAGATGGTGTTACGGATGGCCCACTAGGTGGCACCGCGATAGGTCAAATAGACGGAAACTTCATTTTTTAAAATAGGTACTCCCATTTTTTTATTACATATTCGTTTAGTACGTAAATAAACATGAACGTTTGATTTGAAACATTTATTTCGCTTTATGATGGATGGCGCTGTAACATTCCAACACTTACAATATTCCTCACCCATTTAGATGAGCAGTTGGTAACAATGTGGTTTTTTAAATTGAAACACAAAAAGTAGTTACGTTTAAACTTTATTTCTGTTGTTCCAATTTGATACATTTACTTTTGTGATCTTATCATAAATTATAGGAACGCATGCTCTTACTGTGTGAGCAACCGTAATAGCCTCATTAATGTAATAAATGCTCAAAATGATGTCCTCCCACTTTAATGGATTTGGCAATACGCGTAACGAAATGCCTCTCAACAGCGAGTAGATCACCTTCAGTAGTTATCGAACATGCATTGATAATGCGGTGACGCATGTATTGACAATGCGGTGACGCAGGTTTTCAGGAGTTTTCGGTGAATCACAATAACAAATGTCTTTCAATTTTCAACAAAGAAAGAAGTCCAGAGATGTAAGGTCCGGTGAACATGGAGGCCATGGTATGATGCTTCTACGACCAATCCATCTGTCATTAATTATTCTATTTGTTACCGCTTCAATGCACGCATGCTATGTGCCGGACATCCATCATGTTGAAAGTACATCGCCATTCTGTCATGAAGCGAAACATCTTGTAGTAGTATCGCTAAAACAGTAATTAGAAATCGGTATACATTGCACCATTTAGACTATCATCGATAAAATAAGGGCCAATTAGATGTTCTCCCATAGTTCCACATCATACATTAGCCAACGAGGGTCGCAGATGTTCCACGTGCCACAGCCATCGTGGATTTTTCGTTTCCCAATAGTGCATATTATGCCCGTTTTCGTTACTTCTGTTTGTCAATGACGCTTCGTCACGAAATAAAACTTTTCAAAAAAAACTGTTATCGGCTCGTATTTTATTTTGTGCCCAGTGGCAAAAATTTACACGACGTTCAAAATCATCGCCATGCAATTCCTGGCGCATAGAAAAACGGTAAGGGTGAAATGTATGATGGAGAATTCTCAAAACCGACGTTTTTGAAATTTCCGATTCCCGCTCATTTTGTCTGTTACTGATGTGCAGATTAGGCTCAACTGCAGCTAAAACACTTATTTGCGCATCTTCATTTGTTGCAGTTCCTGGTTGCATCTTCTTCTTTGGTCGAACACTTCCAGTTTCTTTACATACACTAACAAACCGACGAAAGCTCCGGACACTTGGATTCTGTGTGCCAAATGATGATCAACATACATAGTACAAGTTTGTTGGACAATAGCCCTAAATAAATACACTACTGGCCATTAAAATTGCTACACAAAGAAGTAATGCAGATGATAAACGGATATTCATTGGACAAATATATTATACTAGAACTGACATGTGATTATATTTTCACGCAGTTTGGGTGCATAGATCGTGAGAAATCAGTACCCAGAACAACCACCTCTGGCTGTAATAACGGCCTTGATACGCCTGGGCATTGAATCAAACAGAGCTTGGATGGTGTGTACAGGTACAGCTGCCCATGCAGCTTCGACACAATACTACAGTCCATCAAGAGTAGTGACTGGCTTATTATGTCGAGCCAGTTGCTCGGCCACCATTGACCATAGGGTCACTATAAATATTTCTCCTCAATGGATTTAAAGAGCGGATATCAACAAATAGAAGTAGCGCTAGAGGATCGACTAAAAACAACTTTTTCTATCCCAGGAGGTCGTTCCCAGTATTGTCGAATGCCATTTGGAACCAAGAAAGTATGTAACGTTACGCGTATTCAGACGTTCCAATCGGCCTCCTAGAATTTTCACAAGGTAAGCTGCATTTGTTGTACGGCTGAGCGCTGGTAGTCAGCCGCAGGGCCGTCATAGCGCCGCTGCCGGTCGAAAGGCAGCGACCGTTGCTGGCGAGACTTGATCAGAAGTGGGTAAATACCAGAGCTGGTAATTTGGACGGCTGATGCTCGCGTTGCGTTTGTGCAAAATATGCTCCAGAAAATGGCGGAGTGTCAGACACTCTCAATGATTGCCGAGGTATGGCTCTCGGAACTTCGATAATAAATCACAGTTACATATTAATGCAAATCTGAAAACATCGGCGATCTCATAAAAATGAGGCGCAACTAATTATACAATATCTCATTATCACTGAAACTACAGATCTCACAGCGAATAAACACTTTCGCCATGACCCTCTGAACTAACAGCTTTTAATTGCTGCATGCGACTTCGACAAGCACTATTTCAAATGGTAACTTTGCATTGTAGCTATCATCACTGAAAGCTACGTGTCTGTATTCATTTTAAGTTTTGATTTACGACGTCTTTTGTACCTTTCTGCAAATTTTTGGCAAAACATAGTATTCTCCAGATATGCACAGCTAATGAATGCAGCATGAATAACTCACACATTTTCATAATCGTGAACATTTTACTATTTTGCCAGTAACTTTATTTAAATGTTGTTTGCAATTGCTGTTAAAAACAGTGCAATATTAAAAGCGGTCAGTCACATATGTTAGCGGACCCTATAACGCAAAAGATAACCAAAAGACGCTTCTGTCAACAAGGCGTAATTAATGGTTTAAATAACATTTAACGACAATTCGTTCTAATTTAACATGAGCTCACTTGCGAAAGAATGCTAGCATACATACTGTGAACAAATCTTTATTTATAATTATTGTAAATTATCTGTGTGTAACAGAATGTTCATAAAATTCCTTTATTTGAATATTGTTGTAATGTGTTAGTTTAGCCTGGGAAGTGGTCAAGATGAATCAAATCACGTTTGTAGCACATAAGAACAGTGCATTTCTGCTGGCGACGGCCTCAGCAAATGGGAAAGCACACTGTAGCGGAACACTACTCGAGTCACGTAGCGACTGGGGGTTAGTCTTTTACATGAGTTCTGGAAGGAGGCAGACATGCCTATGGAAACGCATGGTATTCGATTGTGGAGGTGACTGAATATGGGCGGTGAATGGCCACTACCATACTTCATCTTTTTATATTTCGAAAGGTTTTAATGTGCTCCAGAGTAGGTCTCTAACTTGTGCCGTTTAATCTGAGAACATACAGAGTATGAGTTAAAGTTCTTTGCATCGTATGTATTAATTTTTGAATCATTCTCCAGAACTGTTTTGAGCTGATGAATGTTCGTGTATTGTGTTTACGAAATGGACTTCGTCTACACGTATCTATGATGACTATTTAGTCTGGGGATTTTGCTACCATTCTCATATCGCTCTCAACGTAACTTGACTGCATTTTGTAAGGATATTTTTGACTGTATTTTAACTGAATATCGTAGGATCACTTCCTGTGTATTTGAGTTGTCCCCACTGGGCACTAAAATACGTTCAAGATCTACATTGGCAGCTCTTGAAAGCCGAACCGCCTGTAACACTGACCAACAAATTGCAATATAGGGAGAAATGCTGAGCGAGCTGAGGCAAATTGAGAAGCCATGACAACAGGGGAGGACGACCTAGCGCCCAGGTCTGTGAGCGAAGTATAATGATTTCGTGAAAGCCGAGAGATGCCGTCATACTAGTGACAAAGCAGAGTTTCGTAAGAAAGGCTGTAGACAATGCAAATTTAAAGGTTTATATATCGACACTGCAGGAAAATACTTCTGAAAGGTGAAGTTGCGAAAGTCTGAAGTCACTATGAGAGCTGAAAGCGTGAGAAAACGAGGACGCACGATGTCGTAATCATCCTCGCCGCAGAGCGCGTGAGGAGCACCAACATGAACAACCCGCCCTTCTTAACAAGTATCTCATCGCTGAGTGCTAATTGCTGGCTGCCTAGTACGTAGTGTCAGTCCTTGTCTCAGTTGCAGCTACCCAGTGAGAGGGGAGGCTATGGTGGTGGACCCTGGGTACGCCTAGCTGTCTTCGACCGTCTACGTAACTACCGGTCCGGCTGGAAAGGAGCTGCTGCTGCCAGCTGCACTGCCAAGTCCCGTGGCTCTAATGATGGGACATGGAAGCAATCACAGCCTGCAGGTCTGCTGGAGGTTTGAACTGCGTGACCTGGACGCTGTCCGTCATCCGCCTTCGAACGGGTAGGCGCCGCTGCTGCTCATCGCGTCCCTGTGGTAGGCACCGATGTTGCTGGCTCCTGTTTCCTAACTGGAGGGTGAGAGCCGAACCCTGTGAGTCAGTGAATACTTTAGGTGTGCAAATCTTCGAAGTCCACGAGAGCATATTGGAGATTGATAAGTAGAGCTGGAGAGGGCCGGATGCCGCCGACGGCCACCTGTGACGTAACAGCCGCCACTCTATGCTTCGCTGTGCGAGCGTTACTGCAAAACGAGTACAAGCCGGCCTTCCACCGCTGACGAGGAGCCACTCTGATGGCCTCGTTGTAGTACAGATCTTTGGAGGACAATGACGTTTTCTTGGCGCTCTCAGGAGAAACTAGGACTTCACCACTGAATTTCGCACAGCTCTCTCCTGATAACTCTAGGAGTCTATGCTGGACCCAATGGTATTTTGCCCAAATTCTTAGAGTAAACTTCTCAGAGCTACACAATGGCTCTATTGTAGCCACTAGCACTGTAATTTGATGAGCTATTACATAACGCTCTCTCGTTCATGAACGTGTTGTTGTTGTTGTGGTCTTCAGTCCTGAGACTGGTTTGATGCAGCTCTCCATGCTACTCTATCCTGTGCAAGCTTCTTCATCTCCCAGTATCTACTGCAACCTACATCCTTCTGAATCTGCTTAGTGTATTCATCTCTTGGTCTCCCTCTACGATTTTTACCCTCCACACTGCCCTCCAGTACTAAATTGGTGATCCCTTGATGCCTCAAAACATGTCCTACCAACCGATCCCTTCTTCTAGTCAAGTTGTGCCACAAACTTCTCTTCTCCCCAATCCTATTCAATACCTCCTCATTAGTTATGTGATCTACCCACCTTATCTTCAGCATTCTTCTGTAGCACCACATTTCGAAAGCTTCTATTCTCTTCTTGTCCAAACTAGTTATCGTCCATGTTTCACTTCCATACATGGCTACACTCCATACAAATACTTTCAGGAACGACTTCCTGACACTTAAATCAATACTCGATGTTAACAAAGTCCTCTTCTTGAGAAACGCTTTCCTTGCCATTGCCAGTCTGCATTTTATATCCTCTCTACTTCGACCATCATCGGTTATTTTACTCCCTAAATAGCAAAACTCCTTTACTACTTTAAGTGTCTCATTTCCTAATCTAATTCCCTCAGCATCACCCGACTTAATTTGACTACATTCCATCATCCTCGTTTTGCTTTACGTGACGTAAATGAATCGAGCAACTCCTCTTTGTGAGTTCTCTGCCTCTTCAGTAAATCCTCTTTAGTATCCATCTCAGACTGTATTAATGAATCCGTCATTCTAATTTTGTAAGCCATAACTTTCATGGATTAATTACATTTAATTATCATCCTTCCACTTAATCTCAGCAAGGTATCTGCTTTTCCTATGTCTAGCCATTCTACTTAAGAAAATCGGTACAGAGTTTCCTAGACATTTACCGATAATTACTGTCTCCGTCGTAGGGAAATTGAGTTATCGAACAATAAATCAAGTTCGGACACAATACGCTACATTTGATGGTTAGGTTAGTTAGTTGCCTGTTCCCTAGATCAAATTCAAGATAAACGTTATGATGTGGAACGGGTCAACAGAACAAACATAGCAAAGTTTCATACCACTAAAAAAGTAAATAATAACATTTATATGGGTACATGCTAACCATTTTCTAAAAATAGACTTATTGCCTAAACTCAAGAATTCCTCTGTGGTATGGACTGAGGTTGTTAATAAGGAACATCTTCAACATACATTTGAAACACTTCTGATAGCTATTAGACATTTTATTTCCATTAGTTGATTGTTAAAGAACTTTAGAGCTCAAAATTTCACCCCTTCCTGTACCAAAGATAGATTCATTAAGAGGTTATGCAGATCATGTCTCCTTTTAGTCTTGTACTTGTGAATATCTCTGTTCTTCTCGAACTTAGATGGATTTCGTAAATGAATAAATGTACGATGAGGCAGTTGTTAATATTGGCAGTTGCTTAATGAGATTCCTGTAAGCTGTGTGTCTGTGAATGAACTACACACAAAATGTAATTACTCTCTTTTGCTTACTGAACATTTTTTGCCTAAGCAGAGACTAACCCTAGGTCATTACCAAAAAGGCATCAAGGAATGAAAATGTGCTAAATACGATGACTTACTGACCTCTGTATCTCAGAATCTGCTAGTTATTCGTGTGACAAAAGTAGTCAAACCTAAACGTTGTAGCATGTCTGGTAGATGGTAGCCTGGTGTTCTAGGCGTTACAGTCTGGAACCGCGCGACCGCTGCGGTCGCAGGTTCAAATCCTGCCTCGGGCGTGGATGTGTGTGATGTCCTTAGGTGAGTTAGGTTTAAGTAGCTGTAAGTTCTAGGGGACTGATGACCTCAGCAGTTAAGTCCCATAGTGCTCAGAGCTATTAGAACCATTTCAGTTGGTGATATTTTATCATCTAAAGATTTCTTTATGTGCTCAGGAAATGCGTAAATAGCTGACTTAGTGGAATGGCGCTTTTGGAATCCAAACTGCGAGTGAAGAATTATCTCATTATTACACAGGTGCACAATAACCCTTGAGTACATTTCCTTCTCAAAAATTTTACAAAATGAAATAAGGAGTGACACAGGGAGTTAGGGAGTGATGACATCTGTTGGAAACACTTCTCAGTGAGAGGTTTAACAATGGCATACCGATATTTCGATCTATCTGGGAAAACATATGCAGTGACTAAGAACAGTACATATTATAGGCCCATAACTATTTGGTGCCCGATTGGAGATATTATCCACCGAATATGATCATTCACTGTTTTGGAAACATGATCATCTTCCTTATTTCAGATGTGAATTTAATTTTTATTTCGCTAAATGTCATCTTTATTGCACCTTCAGTGTACTGTTATATTTTCTCTTCTGAATTACTGACACAAATTCTTTCACCTATTTTTATAAATTAATTATTAAAAATATCTTCTACACATGAACTGTCTTTTACAATGCTCCCATTATCTTTAACGTAAATGTCATCGTTTATGGCTTGTGTCTCTGTCTCTTTCTGTGAGAATACTCTGATACATGGAGTGATCTAAGGATCCCTTAATGACGTGCTATTATAAATCTGCTAACTTGTATTAGACCTTAGCATTTAGGCGTAGGCCATGAAAAATATATCTCTATCATCCTATAGCAATCACTGGTACCCAATTTACAGCAGAGTTAAGACTGGGCTGATCATGGCGCCCCAGAAACTCCGAGAACCCACATTCATGTATTCAGTACCTGCTCCTGATTTGGCCAAGTCATCGTTAATATGGTGTTTTTCGGTTTTCCTACTTTCCAAGCTATCAACAACTGATCTCCCTAGTTAATATCCAAATACATTTGGCCTCAGTTTTTTGTTACCTGGCTCAGAATAGCCCTCGATTCACAAAACTTGTCACATGGTGCCCTGCACCGAATTTTTCCTATAACTGATAGCTTAGAATTCTCCCATTAATTATACCTAACAGCTGAACTCTTCTTTTCCTGATATGTTTTTCACCTGCTGCTTAACATGGTTCTGCTGAAACCAACATTTTGCTATATCTATATGAGGCTCATTCCTCTCTGACTCAAGTAATAAGTGAAATCTGTTGCTTAACTGAATTTTGAATTTGCTAACAAAATTTCCCCGGTTCGTCCTTTCATTGCCATCTTTTCCCTACACACTTTCCCTTTTCCCCCCTTCAGGTGTCGTAATTCCAATTTCACGTTTTCTAACAGCACATAAAGGAAACAATCCATTGTCTTCCGTTCCTCGATTATATGGCTTTCTAAGATAACGTAAAATTCAATGGAAAATCTCCAGAAATCACTCAGTACTCTTCCCCACTGCAATCGCCCCAATGAAACAATAACCTATAATTTTCGCCAAACACTTCCTATTTAACTAATCTACGGCAATATCCACACGTATGACACAGCGCTGATTTACACTGAGGTGACAAAAGTCATGGTGTAACGTTTCACGTATTTAGGCGAGCAAATCAGCAGCCCAGTATTGATACGAGGTGAGATTAATTTAATTTTATCGATTATCTGCAATGTTTCTTCCATAACTTTACTACTTTCGTAATAATAAAGAACCACCGTATTCAGCCAAAAAAAGTGATTTTATTAAAATGCACAAAGCATTTCGAGTCCTGTGGGCTCATTTTCAGGTGGTTTGACAATCTGCATAGGTAACTTTCTGCTTGTAGTAGCAGGTGTATGGTTCTGGAGAATGTTTATGTACAAAAACAGAGAGTTTGTATTTGTACATAAACTTTCTCCAGAACCATACACTTACTACTATAAACAGTAAGTTACTTTTCGATTTATCATAGTTTTATAAATTTATATTTCATAATGTGGTATTTTACAATATAACAGTGTGATCTTGCCAGTCCCAAAACTAAACTAAATGTAAAATTGATGAAGACTGACAAAGCACCTGAAGATGAGCCCCCAGGCCTCGAAACGCATAGTACATTTTAATAAAATAACTGTTTGTGGCTGAAGGCGGTTGTTCTTTATTATTAAAATGAATTTGTGGTACAGCTGAACACCAGGGGACCCAGGTCTCAGGGTACGCCGTGGCGTTTTCGGCTTCCGACTAGGTGACAGGCACGAACGAGTCCAGGTACAATGACTAGCAACATCGCCAGAAATAGGGAATATTGCAGTATGGCGAATTTCTACAGTTTTCTCGTGTGGCCTTTGTGCAGGAGACAATGCTCCACGTCATGGCGTCGTGACAGACAAGCTGAAACATAGATCCTTACAGCTCTTTGAGAGTTCTAACAATTACCATCGAGTATTACAGCAGATCTGAATACAACAACGAGCTCGGACAAATGAGGTGCATCCAGTGACTCAACGATATTTCAAAATTTTTAAAACTGCATTTTCATGGTGAACCTCTGAATCAACAACTTTTAGTCACTTCATGCGATTTCAACAAACAATATATCGGCTGATAGGATTCACTATAACTGCCATCTCTGAAAGCTACATATATGTATCTATTTTATTTCTTGATTAATTATGTCTTTAATATCTTTTTTATTATTCAAATATTATGAGATCATCATATTCCCCACAATTACACAGCAAATGAAGACAGTGTTGTTACCTCATATTTGGTCATAGCTGTGTAGTTATTTAATGAAAAATTTACTAGTTTGGCAGTAACTTTATTTAAATGTTGGTTGTAAGTGCTGTTAAAAAACTTAACTAATTTAAGAGTGGTCAGTCACGTGTGGTAGCAGACACCACAATTGGAAAGATGACCAAAATGCCGTTAGTATAGCGTACACAAGGTGTAAAAGTGCAGTGCATTGGCGGAACTGTGACTTGTACTCAGGTGATTCTTGTGAAAAGGTTTCCGACGCTATGACGACCGCACGACGGGAATTAACAACTTTGAACGCGGAATGGTAGTTGGAGCTAGACGCATGGGATATTCCATTTCGTAAATCGTTAGGGAATTTAATATTCCGAGATCCCCAATGTCAAGGGTGGACCGAAAACACCCAGTTTCAGGCGTTACCTATCACCACGGACAACACAGAGGCCGACGAACTTCAATAACGACGGAGAGCAGCAGCGCCGGTGTAAAGTTGTCAGTGATAACAGACAAGCAACACTTCGTGACATAACAGTGGAAATCAATATGGGACGTACGACGAACGTATCCATTAGGACATTGTGGCAAATTTGGGGTTAATGGGCTATGGGAACAGACGACCGGCGCGAATGACTTTGCTAACAGCACGACAGCGGCTTTACTAGGCTCTTGAACATGTCGGTTAAACCCGGGAAAACTGTAGCTTGGTCATATGAGTCCCGGTTTCGGTTGGAAAGACCTGATGGTAAGGTTCGAGTGTGGCGCAAGCCGCACGTAGCCATGGAGTCAAGTTGTCAACAAGGCATTCTGCGTGCTGGTGGTGGCTGCATAATATTTTGGGCTGTGTTTGCATGGCATGGACGGTTCCTGTGGTCAAATTCAACAAATTATTGACCGGAAATGTTTATGTTCGGTTACTTGGAGACCATTTTCAAACATTTGTGGACTTCATATTTCCAAACAAAGATGGACCTTTTGTGGATGACTGTGTGCCATGTCACTGGGTCACAATTGTTTGAAAAACGTTTTGAACAGTTCGAGAGAACGGTTTGGCCACCCAGACCGTCCAACACGAATCCCATCAAACATTTATGGGACGTCAAATCGTTCACAAAAACCTGCACCGGCAACATTTTCGCAGCCTTGGACCACTTTAGAGGCAGCTTGGATCTATACTTCTGCAGGGAACTTCCTACGACCTATTGAGTTCATGTCACAAATTTCTGTACTTATCCGGCCAAAGAGATCCGACATAACATGAGGAGCTATCCCAAGACTTCTTCACCTCAGTGTATTTCAACGCTAGATGCAATGAAACAATGAAAGGAAATATATCTTACAACTATGTTCGCGTGATTCTTGTGCATAAAATTGCTCATGAAATTGCAACTGTGGAAGCAATAAGAGAAGCATACTTTTTACTCCATTGTACCTCATTTCACACGACGCTAACACACTAATGTACTTGTAATTACACTCATATCACATTTATAAGAACAAGAAACGATTAAAAGTAGCTTCTAATCTCTTAATTATCTAATTATTTACGACAGTAGAGTTTCCCAGTATCTCGCTGGTGTAACCCGTATACGTTGCGCGGATCCTCTTCAGTGTTCCTGTATTTCACTACAGTTTTTTCGTGTTTTAACATTCGTATATCTCAGAGCATTAGCTACCGTGTACTAACAGCCTCAGTGAATTTTCGACTCTATCCATTAAATTACTTATACACATCGCGAGGTGTTACAGCTGTATAGCACACTACTTTGCGTAGTCTCGAAGGTGTCTTTAAACCTGTCTCTTTCGTCCCGTTATCAACGACGTCTTGGTTTCCATCAGCTGGGAAGTCCTAAATCCAGTCAAAAACGTAGCCCGATCATCGGTTACCTCGTATTTTGTTCACCAAGCAAAAGTGTGAAACTGTATCTGATCCCTTTCGGAGGTGAAGGAATTCCGGATCAATCTGAGCGCCGTTTTGTACGACACTCTTCACCTCTTCGACGATGAGAATGGTCATCAGTGGGATAAATCTCTGTACGTTGTCAGTACCAATGAACGAAGTCTAAATCGTCTTACATACAAGACACACATAAATTCCAATCCAAATTCAAGATCTAGAAAGTGAGCTAACTGTTTTGCTTGTGGATCATAGAAGAGTGTCCTCAACAATAAGATAAGAACCAGCAGTCTAGCCACTTGACCGAGTACTAATTTCCTGTAGAGGCCACGAGTGACGAGTTCGCAGCGACCCACGAGACCGGGGCCGCTGTAGAGAAAAGTATGTGTGTGCTGCACATATCATATCGACGCCACTTTCTGAGTCTTTCTCTATATCCCTGTAGTGGCACGATGTTGGGTTAATCCCCCTCCCCTTCCTTCGACCGGTCCGTAGGAGGGCGGTGGGAAAACTTCTGCGGAGGGGTGTTTTGTGCGGAGCCCGGGGCTCTTGCTGGGATAAGCGGTTTTTCGCAGGTAGCGCACAAGCTATTCTTGTCTATTAGTGTAGCACTGGGTGCTGTAGCCTACGAAACGTGTTACTATGAACTAGTTTTAATATATGTTGAAAGGTTAAGAAACTGGGACCAGCCGCTTTTTTGTGATAATTTATTTTGCCTTTACAAGTTTCAGGATGATTTGGCCATCTTCAGTCCTTGGTTACAAGTGTACACGTATAAGGATACAAGTTTTGCATAAACTCTTGCTTCCAGTCTGTAGCAACGATGTTCGTAAGAGTTACAGCGAAACAAATTATTATGAAAAAGTGACTAGACGCAGTTTTTTCACTCACGGATAAGATAATGTTTAATATCGTTGTTTTATTTGTTAAAACAACATGTATTTATGAGACGGAGAATGATATATGTAGGTGCATGTAATCTACCTGCGTTACGCTGCAATGATTTTGTATTCATTTTTCACCTAAACGGATCTTGAGTCTATGAATCTCTCCGGGAGACTGCCGTGATGATTCCCTAGAGGAAACATAGTCTTTGAGATTGTAATGTTGGTTCTCGCTAGCGAATACTTTAAAAACTGTTGGAGTCATTTATCCGACTTTGCGTCGTTTTCAGGGAAATACACGAGGAGGTAGTCCCCTAATTAATCTCATGTATAACATTTACAAGACTGACAATGAGTATGACTTGCATTATTTTTTTTTTCTTAATCTTTACACGACTTCCAGCGGCTGTGACGTTTCGTCGTTCACTGTAATTCCTATGCGTTGGTTACGTTTCCTTCAGTTTGGAGTTCTTTTAAAGCCTTTACAACAGTCTGGTCCTTTAGTGACCTTGTGATGGCGCCTTGCACTGCAGTGCCACATGTCTTTTGGCATATGCTCATTATCGATCATCTGGTACACAAAATAGTCGCTGTAGACCTGACGCTTTAGGTTGTATTTAGCGCTCTACTGAATACACAGTGAAGGATCATGCAACATTTCAGGGGAAGATGTATTAGAGCTGAACAATTTTTTACGTGACAATGTATTTCTTCGTTTCCGTTATAGGCAGGATAAGCCTATAACATTGAAATTGTTTCCACAAACGTTGATTGAAATGGTAAATGCATCCAATAATTTATTGTGAAGGAAACAAACTTCTAATAGACTAGACGATAGCAGATTCTAAATACAGCATGAGAGACACAGGATAACATCCAGGCTCGTTGGTTTTAATAGTTTTAAAAATACGATCATACTTTTCTCGTTTTTTTGTTCGGTAAAAGTCGGTCTGTGCATCTGGAATAGTATATGTTTTCCCCTAAGAACTTGTGAGATTGCCGTAAACTGTAAATAATTGTCCAAACTGTTATCTCGCTAAACTAAACATCCAAAATGAATTATTCATAGCTTCATAAAAATGATTTGCCCTTTTCGCTGCATCACTATTCCTTCTATCGCTCCCCTGTTTTCATCTGCATGGTTAAAAGGATATTCCTCCAGCATCCGTCGTATCTTGTATATGTCCTATATATTTTCGCATTGATGTGATATACCGTCTGTTTCACACTTTTTTGTGATGGTACTATGTTACAAAACCTGCCTTACTTCTTCAATGTAATTTGATGCAGTTTTAATACCCGTTTCTTTCGTACGCTTGTTTGCATTTACAAAATGTTTTAGCTCCTCACTTTCTGCTTCATCTGGGATTAAAAGAAGGCTACCATCGCCTAAAAAGTGTTATTTTTATTGGATAATCTTTCTTTGCATTTATTCTCTATAACGACCTTTTCCAGTAGTATGTCGCAGGTAGCGAAGTGCCTTGGGCTCTGCAGCTATGTCTAAACACATGTATCTCTCCGCACAACTCTCTCAAACTCAAAGAGGGAGACAGACTCGGACTGACGACTTACAAAGCCAGGAGAAGCAGGCACTGTTGCTAATGGCTCGGTGACAACTGTTGGCATGGGCGCGGAGTTACGCAGTCGTGTCTCTAGGCCGAAGGGAGAACATTGTGACATTATTCAGCATGGGACAGCGGTTCAAGAATCGTAGGCTCCCCGTAGTGTGTTACAAATGATGGTCTCGGCATGCTCAGCGTATGGCGGTAGCGGAGGTGAAGCGTATGCCTTGCCGAAAGTTGAGGCATAGACTTTGGCGGGAGATGGGTGGTCAGCTGAGAACCATAGAGGAACTTCAGATGGCTGTTGACTCTCGGGGAGGGGAGGGGAGGGGGGTGTGGGGAGATATTTGTCGCCACCACAAGCGAATGCAATGGCACATGAGGTGTTTCGTTCCGTTCAAGAAACTGACGCAGTATACGATGAGTGTCGAAGTCTTGAGTCCACCATAGTGTATGGTCCTATGTGTGAGGCCAGACTGAGGAGCCCATATTGTATACGGGCTTATGGTGCTTCCGTTTGAGCTGCACCTCAGCTGGGCATTGGCTACGTACAGGTGTGTGAATAAGTAGTGAGAATCATGTCGGCGCTTTCTCAGAGGTCGCTGTCATTAACAGCTTGTTCATTTGGGCCCAACCAACCGCTTAGCTACCGAGTTTCGTGCAGGATCAAAACGAATGGTGGTAAGATGCTGTACGTCGAACCTTTGGAAAAGGAACAGAACACGCACAAATGGTTCAAATGTCAAATGGCTCTGAGCACTATGGGACTTAACATCTGTGGTCATCAGTCCCCTAGAACTTAGAACTACTTAAACCTAACTAACCTAAGGACATCACACACATCCATGCCCGAGGCAGGATTCGAACCTGCGACCTTGCAGTTGCGCGGTTCCGGACTGAGCGCCTAGAACCGCTAGACCACCGCGACCGGCGAACTCGCACAGTGTGAACTGTCAGTCACTGTAAGATACAACAATATTTGGCGCTTCTTTTACGGCGAAAATTCTGAGTTGTACCTAGATTGTAGCTGGTGATGGTGTGAATAACATGTGTGCACCATATCGGAAGTTAGAGGGAGTATCCACTCTAAATAAATACGTAACTCTTTGAATGGGCCTACAGATTCAGAATAAATATCGTTTTGCACCAGGTTCGTTTGGATTTGCACACATGTTTGACAGGCGAAGACTGCACATTCGATGTTAGCTTTGACAATGCCTTCATCCTCAGCTACCCCTGTGTGACATGTAGTAGCTTGAGAATGCGAATGCTATATGGCACTTTATGGCACTCGGACGTACTGGTAGCCGGTGGAGGTCTCCATCACTGACGGCGGTTCTGTGGCGCAACAGAGCATAGGTTCGTAGGGCCGAGCCTTCAGCTTTGGGCGGGCTCTCCCGGCAATATTGCTGGCGGCGAATCTGTGGCTCAACAAACAATAAAGTCCATAGTGTCGGTTCTATAACACTGGAAAGGTTCTCCAGTCAAGAAAAACGTATGTATCATATTACTCTGCGGACAGTCAGGTCGTGATCGAACATTCCTGTTGGCCTGTAGAAAATTGGCATTGCCCGGGTTCCCGGGTTCTAACCCGGCGGGGTCAGGGATTTTCTCTGCCTCGTGATGACTGTGTGTTGTGTGATGTCCTTAGGTTAGTTAGGTTTAAGTAGTTCTAAGTTCTAGGGGACGGATGACCATAGATTTTAAGTCCCATAGTGCCCAGAGCCATTTGAACCATTTGATTTGATATTCGTAGCTGCTCAAGTACAGTGCCCACCACTGCAGTCATTGCAGCATCTTATGTGGCAGTTTGGCTCGACAGCCAGAAGCCGGGATTAGGGACTTGTGGCCATGATGAAGGGTAATTTTATTCACCATCAGAAAACATAGAGTAGGTTATTTTCCCATGTAGAAAATACAGTTCCTGCTGATGTTATTCTGAATGTTTTTAACACAGAAAGGGTATTTTCTGTCAATATTCTGATAAAATATCTGTCATTTTTATGTAATTAAAGCTTAAATATCACTACATTTTAAGATATGGTCGCGATCGAAAACGCTGTGTTACTGGCTGAAGCTCTGATGACGCCACAAGCAAGAAGTAATACGAAGCTATACGTGTTTGATAGGACTGTTAGCTTAAGTTGCTAGTGTTTTTCCGTACATTTTCTGCAAACAGTTTAGTTATTTACTGATGAAAAACGCGTTTAAAACTTTTAACTGACAGTGGAAATAAATCTTGTGAAGGCTGACAGTGGAAACTGTAGTGTTGGCAGAAGAGCCAACAGTGTGTTGCTGACAGTGGAAATTGTAGTGTTGGCAGAAGAGCCAACACTGTGTTGCAAGAGGAGGCCGAAATGCACGCGTCAACTCACGCAGGTGGCGCTAGGTCTGAAACAGGATACGTAATGAATGCTATAAAGAAAAGTACGTAGCTGCTGGAATACTTAACTTTAATCCATCATTTGTATACAGCATTCTTGATGATACAAGTGAGGCTCTCTCTAGAAATGGTTAATGGCGCCTTTCTAGGTCGTAGCCATGGACTTAGCTGAAGGCTATTCTAACTATCTCTCGGCAAATGAGAGAAAGGCTTCGTCAGTGTAGTCGCTAGCAAAGTCGTCCGTACAACTGGGACGAGTCCTAGTACGTCTCTCTAGACCTGCCGTGTGGTGGCGCTCGGTCTGCAATTACTGACAGTGGCGACACGCGGGTCCGACATGTATTAATGGACCGCGGCCGATTTAAAGCTACCACCTAGCAAGTGTGGTGTCTGGCGGTGACACCACAGAAATCTTCCGAAAGTTGATGCGCTTATGGTCTATTGGTTCTTCAGAAACAATCTACATTTTTATGTTCTAGATATAAGAAACAAGAAAACAGCATTGCGTGGAGACGTGGATGGAAGTATACAGCGGTGAGATAGAATCGTCCTAAAACTGAGGGAATCTGTGAATGCATTTTTTGCACGGACCATTCTAAAACTTGTTTTTCAGGGTAACTTATGAAAGCCCGCACAATGAAACACAGAGGAAACTTTTTCTTTCAAAAGATATTAGTGACTGCTAATTACTGTAGTTGTTGCCAGAACTAATAACAATTTTCTGGTCTCTCTATTTTCTAATTATTACGCAGTGTAATAATTTTAATGGGGAACTGCAGAGTGTCATTGTGTTTGCCTTCAACAGCTTTACACGTTGCAGTTATCCATTTCCTCCTGGTCATTAGTTTAAACTACCGGAAAATTATGTCTATAGAATATGCAGCTGACGCAGCGGAACTTAAAATATCTGTAGTTCTGCATCATACCCCCCCCCCCCTTATGAACCATGGACCTTGCCGTTGGTGGCGAGGCTTGCGTGCCACAGCGATACTGATAGCCGTACCGTAGGTGCAACCACAACGGAGGGGTATCTGTTGAGAGGCCAGACAAACGTGTGGTTCCTGAAGAGGGGCGGCAGCCTTTTCAGTAGTTGCAAGGGCAACAGTCTGGATGATTGACTGATCTGGCCTTGTAACACTAACCAAAACGGCCTTGCTGTGCTGATACTGCGAACGGCTGAAAGCAAGGGGAAACTACGGCCGTAATTTTTCCCGAGGGCTTGCAGCTTTACTGTACGGTTAAATGATGATGGCGTCCTCCTGGGTAAAATATTCCGGAGGTAAATAGTCCCCCATTAGGATCTCCGGGCGGGGACTAATCAAGAGGATGTCGTTATCAGGAGAATGAAAACTGGCGTTCGACGGATCGGAGCGTGGAATGTCAGATCCCTTAATCGGGCAGGTAGGTTAGAAATTTTAAAAAGGGAAATGGATAGGTTAAAGTTAGATATAGTGGGAATTAGTGAAGTTCGGTGGCAGGAGGAACAAGACTTCTGGTCAGGTGACTACAGGGTTATAAACACAAAATCAAATAGGAGTAATGCAGGAGTAGGTTTAATAGTGAATAGGAAAATAGGAATGCGGGTAAGCTACTACAAACAGCATAGTGAACGCATTATTGTGGCAAAGATAGATACGAAGCCCACGCCTGCTACAGTAGTACAAGTTTATATGCCAACTAGCTCTGCAGATGACGAAGAAATTGAAGAAATGTATGATGAAATAAAAGAAATTATTCAGATAGTGAAGGGTGACGAAAATTTAATAGTCATGGGTGACTGGAATTCGGTAGTAGGAAAAGGGAGAGAAGGAAATGTAGTAGGTGAATATGTATTGGGGCTAGGAAATGAAAGAGGAAGCCGCCTCGCAGAATTTTGCACAAAACATGAGTTAATCATACCTAACACTTGGTTCAAGAACCATAAAAGAAGGTTGTATACATGGAAGAATCCTGGAGATAGTAAAAGGTATCAGATACATTATATAATGGTAAGACAGAGATTTAGGAACCAGGTTTTAAATTGTAAGACATTTCCAGGAGCAGATGTGGACTCTGACCACGATCTATTGGTTATGATCTGTGGATTAAAACTGAAGAATCTGCAAAAGGGAGAGCATAATGGAACAATTGACAGGAATGGGGGAAAGAAATACAGTAGAAGAAGACTGGGTAGCTCTGAGGGATGAATTAGTGAAGGCAGCAGAGGATCAAGTAGGTAAAAAGACAAGGGCTAGTAGAAATCCTTGGGTAACAGAAGAAATATTGAATTTAATTGATGAAAGGAGAAAATATAAAAATGCAGTAAATGAAGCAGTCAAAAAGGAATACAAACGTGTCAAAAGTGAGATCGACAGGGTGCAAAATTGCTAAGCAAGGATGGCTAGAGGACAAATGTAAGGATGTAGAAGCGAGTATCCTAGGGGTAAGATAGATACTGCCTACAGGAAAATTAAAGAGACCTTTGGAGATAAGAGAACCACTTGCATGAATATCAAGCGCTCAGATGAAAACCCAGTACTAAGCAAAGAAGGGAAAGCAGAAAGGTGGAAGGAGTATATGGAGGATCTATACAAGGGCGATGTACTTGAGGACAATATTATGGAAAAGAAAGAGGATGTAGATGAAGATGAAATGGGAGATACGATACTGCGTCATGAGTTTGACAGAACACTGAAAGACCTGAGTCGAAACAAGGCCCCCGGAGTAGACAACATTCCATTGGAACTACTGACGGACTTGGGAGAGCCAGTCCTGACAAAACTCTACCATCTGGTGAACAAGATGTATGAAACAGGCGAAATACCCTCAGACTTCAAAAAGAATATAATAATTCCAATCCCAAAGAAAGCAGGTGTTGACTATCAGTTTAATAAGTCACAGCTGCAAAATACTAACGCGAATTCTTTACAGACGAATGGAAAAACTAGTAGAAGCCGACCTCGGGGAAGATCAGTTTGGATTTAGTAGAAATGTTGGAACACGTGAATCAATACTGACCCTACGACTTATCTTAGAAGCTAGATAAAGGAAGGGCAAACCTACGTTTCTAGCTTTCTAGACTTAGAGAAAGCTTTTGACAATGTTGACTGGAATACGCTCTTTCAAATTCTGAAGGTGGCAGGGGAAAAATACAGGGAGCGAAAGGCTATTTACAATTTGTACAGAAACCAGATGGCAGTTATAAGGGTCGAAGAGTATGAAAAGGATGCAGTGGTTGGGAAGGGAGTGAGACAGGGTTGTAGTCTCCCCCCGATGTTATTCAATCTCTATATTGAGCAAGCAGTGAAGGAAACAAAAGAAAAATTCGGAGTAGGTATTAAAATTCATGGAGAAGAAAGAAAAACTTTGAGGTTCGCCGATGACATTGTAATTCTGTCAGAGACAGCAAAGGACTTGGAAGAGCAGTTGAACGGAATGGATAGTGTCTTGAAAGGAGGATATAAGATGAACATCAACAAAAGCAAAACGAGGATAATGGAATGTAGTCGAATAAAGTCGGGTGATGCTGAGGGAATTAGATTAGGAAATGAGACACTTAAAATGGTAAAGGAGTTTTGCTATTTGGGGAGCAAATTAACTGATGATGATCGAAGTAGAGAGGATATAAAGTGTAGACTGGCAATGGCAAGGAAAGCGTTTCTGAAGAAGAGAAATTTGTTAACATCGAGTATAGATTTAAGTGTCAGGAAGTCATTTTTGAAGGTATTTGTATGGCGTGTAGCCATGTATGGAAGTGAAACATGGACGATAAATAGTTTGGACAAGAAGAGAATAGAAGCTTTTGAAATGTGGTGCTACAGAAGAATGCTCAAGATTAGATGGGTAGATCACATAACTAATGAGGAAGTTTTGAATAGGATTGGGGAGAAGAGACGTTTGTGGCACAACTTGACCAGAAGAAGGGATCGGTTGGTAGGACATGTTCTGAGGCATCAGGGGATCACCAATTTAGTATTGGAGGGCAGCGTGGAGGGTAAAAATCGTAGAGGGAGACCAAGATATGAATACACTAACCAGAATCAGGAGGATGTAGGTTGCAGTAGGTACTGGGAGATGAAGAAGCTTGCACGGGATAGAGTAGCATGGAGAGCTGCATCAAATCTGCCTCAGGACTGAAGACCACAACAACAACAACAACTGCTTCATACCTAACTGCTGCTGAATACCGTGATTTTAAAATGCTTATGCAGAACCAACTATCATTTTATCGTAACGCTATGTTCTTATAATATTACCTGATAGGTTCCAACCAATGTTCAATTTACCTCCTTTTCAATATCTCCCAACTTTTCCACATGTTCAATGGGAACAACTGGAAGTGAAAGGTTATTGTCTTCAACGACTTGTGTGGGAAGAATAATGTGATCGGAAATGGTTAAACAGTTTCTCGGATTCTTGAGAGTAAGTTTCCCCTTCCTGGGACAATGAATTCACGGTGTTCTTATTTGAATTTCCAGGAGTGTATATTGTGTGCGAAAATTATGAAATACCTCGAAGAGAACAGTCTATTAACACACAGTCAATACGGATTTGGAAAAAATCGTTTTTGTGGCACACAGGTAGCCAGGTCTTTGCTCACACGAAGCGTTGAGTGTTATTAACAGAGGACTACGAATTTGGCTCTGAGCACTATGGGACTCAACTGCTGTGGTCATAAGTCCCCTAGAACTTAGAACTACTTAAACCTAACTAACCTAAGGACAGCACACAACACCCAGCCATCACGAGGCAGAGAAAATCCCTGACCCCGCCGGGAATCGAACCCGGGAACCCGGGCGTGGGAAGCGAGAACGCTACCGCACGACCACGAGATGCGGGCGACTACGAATTTATTCCGTATTTCTAAATTTCCAGAAGGCTTTTGACACTATGCCTTACAAGCGGCTTGTAATCAAATTGCGTGCTTATGGAATATCGTCTCAGTTATGTGACTGGATTCGTAATTTCCTGTGAGAAAGGTCAAAATTCGTAATAACTGACGGAAAGTCATCGACTAAAACAGAAGTGCTCGCCCGGTTACCCGTGCGGTCTAACGCACTGCTTTCCGGGCTGAAAAGATGTGCCGGTCCCCGGCACGAATCCTCCCGGTGGATTTAGTGTCGAGGTCCAGTGTGCCGGCCAGTTTGTGGATGGTTTTTAAGGCGTTTTTCCGTCTGCCTCGGCGATGATGATGATGATGATGAAGTTTGGTTTGTGGGGCGCTGAACTGCGTGGTTGTCAGCGTCCGTACAATTATCCAATCTTTTGCTCAGTCCAATTTCGCCACTTTCCTGGATGATGATGAAATGATGAGGACAACACAAGCACCCAGTCATCTCGAGGCAGGTGAAAATCCCTGACGCCGCCGGGAATCGAACCCGGGACCCCTTGTTGCCTCGGCGAATGCGGGCTGGTTCCCCTTATTCCGCCTCAGTTGCACTATGTCATCGATTGCTGCGCAAACACTGTCTCCATGTACACACACCCAAACACACACCCATTACCCTACCACGCAAACATTTAAGGTTATACACGTCTGGTGTGAGACGTTCCCGGAGGGGGCGTGGTCCTATGGGGACCGAACTGCACAATAAACCTGGGTTCGGTGTGGTAGTGTGAATGGACTGCTTTAGCCTGTTGTGGGGTTGTGAACCACTGAGGGCTATGGCGGGGACGAAGCCACTCTGTCCTTTCTAGGTCCTCAGTTCAATTCAATACAGTACGAAAGAGAAGTGATTTCTGGCGTTCCCAAAGGCAGTGTTTAGGCACTCTAGTATTCCTTACGTATACAGGGTGAGTCACCTAACGTTACCGCTGGATATATTTCGTAAACCACATCAAATACTGACGAACCGATTCCACATACCGAACGTGAGGAGAGGAGCTAGTGTAATTGTTTAAAACAAACCACACAAAAATGCACGGAAGTATGTTTTTTAACACAAACCTACGTTTTTTAAATGGAACTAGTTAGTTTTGTTAGCACATCTGAACATATAAACAAATACGTAATCAGTGCCGTTTGTTGCATTGTAAAATGTTAACTACATCCGTAGATACTGTAACCTAAAGTTGACGCTTGAAACCTCCGACGTTTACTTGGGTGTTGTAACAAACACGGGCCACGGTCGACGTGGAGGACGCATAAATTGGCCAGCCCGTTCTCCTCATCTTACACCTCTGGACATCTTTCTGTGGGGTACGTTAAAGGAGAATGTGTACCGTGATGTGCCTACAACCCCAGAGGATATGAAACAACGCATTGTGGCAGCCTGCAGCGACATTACACCAGATGTACTGCGGCGTGTGCGACATTCATTACGCCAGAGATTGCAATTGTGTGCAGCAAATGATGGCCACCACATTTAACATCTATTGGCCTGACATGTCGGGACACACTCTATTCCACTCCGTAATTGACAACGGAAACCACGTGTGTACGTGTACCTCACCCCTCATGTTAATGTACATGTGCGTCTTTGAAAAAGACCAATAAAAAGGTGTTAGCATGTGGACGTAATGTGCTGTTCCAGTCTCTTCTGTACCTAAGGTCCATCACCGTTCCCTTTGGATCCCTACGTAATTCGGTGCTCTCCGATACACACGATCGAACAGCGGAGGAGTGGTACTCAAGCGTCAACTTTAGGTTACAATATCTCCGGATGTAAATAACGTTTTACAATGCAACAAACGGCACTGATTACGAATTTGTTTATATGTTCAGATGTGCTAACAAAACTAACGGGATTCCATTTAAAAAAACGTAGGTTTGTGTTAAGAAACATACTTCCGTGCATTTTTTAATGGTTTGTATTAACCAATTACACTAGCCCCTCTCCTCACGGTCGGTCTGTGGAATCGATTCGTCAGTATTTGATGTGGTTTACGAAATATATCCAGCGGTAATGTTAGGTGACTCACCCTGTATACACGACTCGGGAGACAATCTGAACAGTCGTCTTAGGTAGTTTGCAGATGATGCTGTCATTTATCGTCTAGTGAAGTCATCAGAAGATCAAAACACATTGTAAAATTATTTTAAAAAATATATCTGTATGATACAAAAATTGGTAACTGACCCTAAAGAATGAAACGCGTGAGGTCATCCACATGAGTGTTAAAAGGAATACGTTAAACTGCGGTTACTCGATAAATCAGTCAAACCATAACTGCAACTAGATACCTAGGAATTACTGTTACAGACAATTTAAATTGAATTGTAAAGAACGCATAGAAAGTGTTTCTTGGGAAGGCGAACCAAAGACTGCGTTTTATTGGCAGAACACTTACATGACACAACAGATCTACTACAGTCACTGCTTACACTACGCTTGTCCGTCCTCTTGTGTAGTACTGTTGTGCGATGTGGGATCCTTAGCAGATAGGATTAACGAAGTACATCGAGAAAGTTCAAAGAAGAGCAGCACGTTTTGTAATATCGCGAAATAGGGGAGAGAGTGTTACTGATATGATACAGGATTTGGGGTGAACATTATGAAAACAAAGACGTTTTTCGTTGCGACAGAAACTTTTCACGCAATTTCAATCACCAACTTTCTCCTCCGGATGCGAAAATATTTTGTTGGCGTCGGTCTGTGTAGGGAGAAACGATCATTGTAATAAAATGAAGGGAATCAGAACTCGCGCGGAAAAATACAGGTGTTTGTTTTCTCCACGGGCTGTTCGAGATTGGAACAATAGAGAATATTGTGGAGGTGGTTTGATGAACCCTCTGCCAGGCACTGAAATGTGTTTGCAGAGTATCGATGTAGACGTAGATGTGGATACGAAATTAGGAGCATTGAGCTACCCAATGAAGTCACAGGTACCACATGACTCAAACGAACTGTTTCAGCGATATTTCAAATTATTTAAATTTTGTGTTCGTCTTTTATTTAATAAGTAAATTTTTGAGGAGAAAAGCACATACATAAAATGACATAATTAACTTTTTAAGACACTTTGAGGAAAACAGACAACAGGGGACTTAAGTACCTATCCCGAACAGCAGTGAATCTGTCGCCAGGGCTAGACTCGTTCATGGCGTAAGTGTGGCCGTGCAGGGAACAACCTTTAAACACTATTTTAACCTGAAGAACGCCGCTTAAGAAGGAGCAGACTACCGAAATTCTGCCTTACTTCTACGAACTTATTGCAGCATTCGAAATAAATTTGCCACAATAATTTATGCTGCCCAGGATTGAGTGGCGCCTTATTAAATCGTTGGGTGAAGTGGCATGTGTCTCAAACTATCTCTCCTCTGTACGTATCCGAGGTGCTGAACAGTAGACGGGTAATAAGTTACACTTACTTAATTTGCATTTAAGTGCACTAACTTGATGTACATTAATTAGCTTCTTGAAAGTGTTGTGTTTGGCTACCGCCTACAACCAGTGACTACAATGCGACCTAAATAGTCGCAGCTTGTAGAATGCCATGCATAAGCTGCTCTAAGTATTTCTTTTAAATTCTGCGAGAACTCACAACACCAATAGTTATTATATTATAATGGCATTTCCCGAAACGTATAATGATCACCTTAAACAAAATTGATTCTGCATCTAAGGATACCTCCAGGTAAGAATAAGCTAAATCTAATTTAGAATAGAACTAACCCCTGAAAAATTTGCCAGTAGCTCTCCTAGGTGTGGAACTAAATAAACATCTACATTAAATTCAGCAGTACAAAATATGCCATTAGGGTTTCAATTACCCCCATGGGTGTCCACCTTCGGCTGGTTGGCGTTGGTGTCACAATACCTGATGGTTCTAAACAATAGTGTTTGCCTTCAGCTAAGACACAGGTCGAGCAGAGAAAAAAAGCTATTACCTACCTTTCGAAATTTTGTGCTCAGCCGACATTTGATTTAAATTAATGAAAGAAAAGAACAAATCAGTACGTGGAAAACTATTTGGTGTGATGTTAAGCGACATTTTTCATTTGGAAACTAAAGCCAATAAGTCCATCCGTATCAAAAATGTTAACTGTTTCACGTTACGAATCGATTTTTAGTTGCTTCGGAAAGTTGTGAGGCGATATGCCAGTATGTTGCGATAATTGGGATAGTATCGGCTGATGTCACCGTGTGACGCTGTGCAATGTGGTACCATGGCGTGGGCTATATCTGTTAACTTCATGATTTAAATAAATAATTCGGCCTAAACCTTCGTAGAGGAAGAAACTGTTAAAAAGATGCAATTTTTTACTATATTCAGTTAATTTAATGAGTTAAGTTTTAATTATAATTTCTGTAAATTAAACTTCGAACAATGTGTAGTTTCAGCACCTATTCTTGTGAGGATATAAGGGCCTGATATATGGTTACGAGATAGTCAGTCCACGGCCGAGTTTGAGACGAGTAACCTGTGCTGGTTAGGACAAAAAAATGCTTCAAATTAACTGTAAATCAATTGTTAAACTATTAGGGCATCTGTAAAAACAGCGTCAGTGTCTGCTTCATACGAACCTGATTATTCTTCAAGAACTGTGAACTTTGTGGTTAGGTTTTACTGTTCGTATCTGTTCAACAGTAAACTATCGTAGCAGTATGTGGATTTTCGCCTGCAAACTGTTAATGGGGCTTATGAAAAGTTTAAACAATACTGCACTGACCATATAACTGTGTATTATAGAGGGGTTGTGAACAGTGAAATTAAAGTATTGTGACACACAACTGCTCATCTGACGGCTACATAATTTACAGTAGTCAGTGTCAGAATCCACAACCCATATTTTTCAGCCAGTGTAGCAACGCAGTACGACGACACCGAGGACAACAATCATCAATCGACGAATAAATAAAAGCAGGTGGAACCGCCACAAGTTCTGTGTAACATACTTTTTTAAATCCCCTTGTATTTCAGTGAGAGTAGAGAAAATTGCACTCTCGCGTAAGACTTTGTAATTCAGCCAACAACTATCTATCTCACTGGGTATGTACTTACACAAGACGATAAACGACAGGACTGTAACTTAAACGAGTGGATGTAATGTACATCTGTGTTGTGGAAAAAGCCATACGTAATGTGCCTGAAGGTATCTCTGGTCGCTCTGTCTCTTCCATTAATCTGTGTTCCTCTCACGAATGCTAAGTTAGAAGGATGACCGTCAACAAAAATCCGTATGAGCTCTAATGTCTCTGATTTTCTCGCCGTGGTCATGTCATGTAGATATGTATGGCAGGAAGTAATATTAATATTAATTTGTTGATGTGCTCCGCAACTGTTTGCTAAATTAATGAAAAGATCACTCCAGTAGGTCTCTAGAGCTTTATTTAGTCCTCTACCGGTTTCAGCTTTTTTGTCAAGCCATTCTCAGGTGGAAATGAAATTCCCATTCAAATGATAGATATGTATATGTATATAGTTGAAGATGAAAACACAGTGCTTACGTATGTTAATCTACAGAAAGACCACAAAACTTAATCTACGGAAAGACCACAAAACTTACACTCGAGAAGTAGTGTTCAAATGATATAACTTCAAGTCTGATAGATTTAAAATTTTGTTTGTCCAGTGATATCGTGAGATTACGTTTGTCTCATTACTGTACAATACGTTACTTTTAATTATACTAACTATGCTAATATCCGGTGTATGTTAACATCCAAGGTACGCAATCAATTACTGCAGTTCGCAGTAGACTTGTGTACACTAGGAATATAACTCTGCACTTGGTTTGAATGCTCTATCCACTATAACAATGGCATACTTTTACTAAAAACTTTTTTTCCATCTCACTTATACAACATGGAAATTCGGATAATCCAAAAAATAAATTTTCATAAAGCCAGAGCAAAATTATAATGTAATGAATTATATAGCCTTGTGACGACCACATTCTCACGATGTCATTACACGAGCAAGATTTTAAATCTACTAGACTTGTACTTATATCTTTTGGACATTACTTCTCCACTGTTTTTCTATCTGTACACATTTTTTCATTTTCAGTTATGTGCATGTATACATCTATCATACGTATGGAAATTTCAGATTCACTTGAGGATGGCATATCAGGAAACCTGAAACCGATAGTGGACTAAATAAAGTTCTAAAGAGCAGCTGGAGCGGCATTTTAATTACTTACGGAAGCGATACGTTGCCCGATTTTCACTGAAACGTGAGTACAACAGTAAACGTCTCGTTGAGTTGTTAACCAGCTCCTTAATGTAGCTTCTGGTAACTACTGAGGGAAAATAAAAATATCAGACATATCATAACTATCAGAAATGTTACTAGTCTTGTAAAATGGAAGATAATGTTGAAGATACGTATTGCAAGTTTCCTGCAAATCATCAAACGCAGGTCCTAACTACTCACTGTGCTTAAAAACAGCGACAATGTCAGCTCCATACGGACCTGATTATTCTTCGAGAACTGTGAACTTTGTGGTGAGGTTTTACTGCTCGTAGCAGTTAACGTTAGGCGGGTGATGGAGCCCCCTAGGGAAATAGCGTACAGGGCTGGAAAGACGTGTGTGTGATGTCCTTAGGTTAGTTAGGTTTATTTAGTTCTAAGTTCTAGGCGACTGATGATCTCAGCAGTTAAGTCGCATAGTGCTCAGAGCCATCTGAGCTGTTTGCTGATGATGCTGTGGTGTACGGGAAGGTGACCCGGAATGATTTGTGATTGGTGTAAAGAATGGCAGCTAACTCTAAAAATAGATAAATGTAGATTAATGCGGATGAATAGGACAAAGAATCCTGTAATGTTTGAATACTCCACTAGTAGTGTAGCGCTTGACACAGTCACGTCGATTAAATATTTGGGGGTAACATTGCAGAGCGATATGAAGTGGGAAAAGCATGTAATGGCAGTTATGGGGAAGGCGGATAATCGTCTTCGGTTCATTGGTAGAATTTTGGGAAGATGTGGTTCATCTGTAAAGGAGACCGCTTATAAAACATTAATACGACCTATTCTTGAGTACTGCTCGAGCGTTTGGGATCCCTATCAGGTCGGATTGAGGGAGGACATAGAAGCAATTCAGAGGTGGGCTGATAAATTTATTTCTGGTAGGTTTGATCATCACGCGAGTGTTACGTAAATGTTTCAGGAACTCGGGTGGGAGTCTCTAGAGGAAAGGAGGCGCTCTTTTTGTGAATCGCTACTGAGGAAATTTAGAGAACCAGCATTTGAGGCTGACTGCAGTACAGTTTTACTGTACTTACATTTCGCGGAAAGACCACAAAGATAAGATAAGAGAGATTAGGGGTCGTCAGAGGCATATAGGCAGTCATTTTCCCCTCGATCTGCTTGTGAGTGGAACAGGGAGCGAAGATGCAAGTTGTGGTACGAGGTACCCTCCGCCACGCACCGTATGGTGGACTGCGGAGTATGTATGTAGATGTTGATGAAGATGTAGATGTAGCTGTTCAACAGTAAACTATCGTAGGAGTATGTAGTGTTGGAATGTTGAGGCTTTTGGCGGAAAATTATCCCGCTTTGCTATATATGTTTGGCGTTTTTTCCTGTTGACACGTCACACATCACAACGTTTATCATGAATATGATCTAGGGAACAAGTAACTAACTACCATCTGACTTGGCTGACCAATACGATCCCGAATATAAAGCCCTGAGGCTTGTGATCTTTTTCTATACACTTTGCTACGATCGTTGAAACTCACAATAAACTACTCTTGAGCAGAGTACGTTTCTCTGGGATGGCTGCTTATAAAATAGGATTCTGAAGCAAAGCTACAACTGCCCAAATCTTCCACAGTCAAACCGCATATTTAATTTCTTTACCACTGACATTCGTAAACACAGAAATCTCATTATCATTTCAAGTTCACTAGGTGACATGCTGTTTGTTGGCAATTAAATCCATTCTTCATTCATTATCTGAAAACCAACAGCAGATCCAATTTCTGGATATTTTATGTAAAGCATGGCTAAATTTGCACCCAATTTCATGCGCTCTGCACCGTAATCAAGGGCTTCTCCTACCCATTTTGTGTTGCATACATACAGGCAGTCAAATGAAAACGAAAGACATGGAAATAAATTAAGTGAACTTCATATTACTTCAAAACTAATCGCCATAACTGTTAACACATTCATCCCACTGTGAGACAAGACAGTCGACGCCTACACGAAAAAATGTTTGCGATCACCTACAGAACTATGATTGTACCTAGGCGTGTACCTCTTCATCGGAAGCAAATCGACGTCACTAAGTCTTTTTTCAGGGCTCCAAAAATATGGAAATCGCATGGCAGATGTGTAAGGGCTTTCCAGCGATACTCCTGCAGCCTAGTCGGAACAGCATCGTTCTGTTGCAGGATTATGCCCGCCCACAAGTTGCCAAGTATGTTTGAATTTTTTTGTAGGTTTATGAATCGATAAAGATAGGGTACTACGTAAATGAAGTAGATGATCCGTTGCATTTGTGGTAGGGTGACATATATTAACTGAGATCCAAGAAAGTGAAGCGCATGCACCGTGGAAAGCCGATGAAGCACATTAGTATAAGGTGATCATGTAACATTTCTAATTGGAACCATCCTAACTGGGCATATGTTGCACTGACATGGGCAAACAAAAGAATGTTGCAGACTAAAGCTCACAAGCATTATAGGTTACTTATGATGATCTAAACTTTACACTAGTCGTGCTACACAAAATTTGTCACATTAGTAGAGGTTCAAGAGATGGAGAGAAAGCAGAAATATCCGCTAAAAATTGTGTGGAACTATAGTCCGAAATATTTGGACGGCATATTCATTAATCTTCCTACGTGTGATGACAAAGTTTCTCGCGCAGGTGAGATCTTCATTACATTATTTACAGCTTCATCACTATTTCCTGTTACGTATCCAGGTTTGAGGTAGGACATCAGTACAAAATCCCTGCTGATGAAAGGGAAAGCTCAGTTCTGCACTGCCGGAAAAAAATGCGTCATCCTCAAGGGCAAGGCTATTTTCTTGACAAGTGAGGTGACAGGTAATTCATCATTGTAGAAATATATGATAGCAAATTCAGACCAAATGAAACACACATCTTGCAATAAAGGGCGCTTAAACGGTTGGGTCGTTACATTGTGTGCCCCCCTCTTGCGGCAACTCAGGTGTGTGTTCTCACATGTAAACGCTTATAAAAGTGCCGCATGGCATCTGCGATAGACTGTCTCAAGCATCTTGTACCTTTTGTTGCAGATCGGCAATGGTTCTTTCAGGCACTGGAGTACGAGTAAGTTTCCACCTATTTATGACACATAAGTTTCTAATTGTGGAGAGATATGGTGATGTTGCTGGCCAGGGCAGCTGTTGTACACCACGAAGAGCACGTTTGGTCGCAGCAGCTGTATGTGGACGTGCATTTTCCTGCTGAAAAAGCAAAAGAAATGGCAGTAATACAGGGAAAACAGCCTGTCCAATGCAGCGGGCATTGGTTGCCGTACCCTAAAGAAACTTCAAATGCGACCGTACGTTGTAACTGATGGTACCCACACCAAGAAGCCTGGAATGGGACCTGTGTGACGTAGGCGAAGTCACTCAGGAATCGGTAGTTCACCAGCTCTACGCCATACATCAGTTGCATCCAGACAGAACCTACTCCGATCACTGAAGACAACACAGCGCCAGGCCATTCACCAGTCGATTCTATCACACCAGGCATGCTTCGCGGTGTCATGGTGTCAGTGAGAGACTGGCCAGAGGTACATGGGATCATAACTTCTCAATGGTCCCTGTATGATGCTCGGTCGGCCACTGCTGTTCGCTCAAGGCATCGATCCTGACATGTGTCCGTACTACCCAGAAGTCCAGAACCTGCTCTGCATGTATGGGAATGTTCCACACGCCAACGTTCAAAGCAGCGACACACCACCGATACACTGTCCCCAACATGTGCACTCGTTGATACATCCATCGAGCTTCCCGCAAGCCCACAACGTGACCCATTCAAAAAACTGAAGTTGATCAGCATGAGCACTTACTTGCCGGTGGAGCATGGTTGTACCCTAGAAGGAATGGTGCAAACACTGTTTACCTTTAAACTCAGCACAGTTACCGCCTGGAGAGTCAAAACAGAGGTTGCATAGACAGGTCTTCTGAGCGCCATGTGAGGCCCGATGACCGTGATAAATGAATCACTGTCAGTAACAACCTTCAGTATACACGTATTATACCTTGATGTCTCTGAACAAAGTCCTTGAGGATGTTGCATTCTGTTTCTGTCCGTCTATCACGACCAACATAAGTGCCCAGCATGTTATACAAGATGCCAAAGTATTGAGTATGAAACAAATCTGTACCTGTGAGAGGGCCTATCAGTAATTTCAAAGCATATAAATCAACCCACATACTTTGTAGATGTAAATATACTTTTTATTACTTCGTAACGCCTTCTGTAGAATATATTCGTTTCCACTCTGAGTAAATGTTGAAGACTCTTTGCCGGAGCCGATGTCCTGCGACATGTACCAGTGCCCACGTCAAAATCAATTCCGGTCCCGTGCTCACTGATCAGCAGGTAAAAACCACTAAATAGCTAATTACTTTTCACAAACACAAAGGTATCAAGCATTGCTTCATCGAGGTTCGTTGATAACAACTCAAGTAGAAATGTTCCACTGTGAGTCGAGAGTGTCAGGGATTCTTCATCGATGAGAGGGCTGAAACGGCTTGCACACAACCTCGTGTCACCAGTTTAAGAGCTTTTTCAATTAAAATTAATAGCTTCAAAGTCCATAAAGCTGAAAAGGCCTGAGAGAGTGGTGTGCCAAATGGAAAATGATGGCACAGCATTGCATGGAGATGATGTTACATACTTTTTTTCGGTTACTTTTAATCTAAACCAGTCCCATTGTTCACATTCTCTTGACGTAGCTTACACAGTCTACTACATATACGCTTTAAGAGCCATGTATGTATGTATATGAATACCGATATATGGAGAGGTTCATTGCGGTACCATAGCCAATATCCTTCTTCAAAGTGGAACAGTGGACTATGCACAGCTACATATTCATCGGACTACTGCTAAATTTCAGACATAAAAATGTATCCATGTACTTCATTCGAACGTTTTACTCGAAATCAATGACAGATGCAACACCGTATCACTGTTCTAAATTTAAATTAACATCATTTTGTAGAAGTTAATTGTGATTAAGTGAATAGTATATGCATGAAAGTGCTCTATATTTCAACTTGTCTACACTCGTACGTTCTACTATATCATCAAAGTAACCTGCCTGCGCACTCATGTCGATAACCTATCCTAATATGGTAACATTCCAGCGAGACGTAGGTAGAATTAATCCTGCTGGTCGGAGAAACTTCAATCGTCATGTTATAACAGGCACATATGCAACTGACACACTACACTAAGAAATTATTACTAGCTAGACACTATTTAGGATTGTAAGTAACAAGTGGGCCGACAAAAATAGTAAAGGTAATCAAGGAACCATATTTCTCTCTTGAGATCATGGAGAAGTAGACTAGTGTCTCTGTTGGTCTTTAGATTCAACATCAGAAGAAAGCTGAATTCTTCTCCGTCACGGAATCTAATAAAAATATGAAGGAGATTCCGCACATCAGAAACCTGAAACTACAGTTTAGCCGTGGCTGTAATGTGAGCAATTTCAATGTGAACGAGATGTGCTGAACATGGGCAAATCTACCGACAGGTGTTTGATGTGCGTAAGTTATAACACTCCTGTCTGCTACTGCTATACCATAACCTCAAAACTGGAGGCAATTTGCAAAACAGAATTATTTTGTTGGAGTAATAATGGTATAAAGCAACAGAGCAGTGTTACCCCTGAGAGGAATTTTGTTATGTTGACCGTGTTGTACCTAACGGAGGAGGCTTATCGGAAGTGAAAGTGAGACTTACGTAAATATTTGAACAGTAGCAAACAAAATTTTGCCTATCTGCACTGATTATAGAATAAGGAAAACGGTCGCCAGCCTAATTAGGCAAGAGAAAGATTAACCTTCTCGTTTAAGAAAGTAGGTATAAGTAATTATAACGGATCAACACAACCTATACTTTGTCACACGCGAGTGCAGTGAACTCTGACACATACATATGTTTACGGTAAGATTGAAGCTAACAACTGGAGCAGCACATACTATTTGCAAAAATATAAGAGATAGCGAAACACACTATTACTTTCAGTGCTTAAAGAAATTATGTTTTTACTAATTAGTGGTCTTTCCGTTACTTGTTACCGCTCATTAATACAATATACAAACTGTGTATCTTGTTATACTATTAATATGCACTTCCAATACACAAGAGAGACAAACACTTAGCAATCATGAACATATAGTTTTCTACTATTGCAGTTTCCCACTTTTACTACAGCGAAACACAATGTTGACAAAATTGCAAGGAACTGACTCACCTTTTAGAATTTACTACAGACAACAATGTGATCATTTACTTTATAAGTCTCAGTCTTAAGAATTTTTAATTTTGAAGTTGGCAACAGCACTTTAATAAGCAGTTTTAATAGGAATATTTTCAGCAAACAACATTTACTTTAACTCACTCTCTTGCCACATTAACTTTAATTTTCTTTTTTTACTATGTTGAAGAGGCATTAATTAACAAAATACTGGGTTTTAACGTTCTTTTAGTAAGGACACTCGGATATCACTTTAGCTCAAAAGGAGAGGAACCTGAGAGGTGTTATGATGAGGAGAAAAATCAAGGTAGGTACATAAATTCAGATACAAATTACCTTATAATTGTGCACACTAACACATCCATTAAGCTGATCCTTCACTGTACATCATTGTAGTATTGCGATGTAATGATTGCACAATGTGGTGGCAACTGCATGTTGTTAGGTGAAATTGCAGGTAGAATTTCTGGACTCTGTCATTTCTTGGTGGCGATGATTGATACCAATCCCAGAATATTTCCAGCTATTTATCCATTCTTCCGAGGCATTGGAAAGTGGCAGGAAAAGCCTCTCTCGGAACCAGCACAATATGCATCTTTTACATGGCAGTGCACGGACTCGTAGCTCGTCCCCGTCTCGTAGCTCGTCTCCGACTGACTATCAGTTCAACCTTTCCTACCTAGGCCAACCACAATTTGCGCGCGCTACACAGTTCCGTTCCCGAGGGGAACCACTACACCATTTACATACAAACTAACTAAGAACCCTAAGTGAGGATCAGCAATTTACATATCAGCAACCAAATGCATTAAATAAAACAAAACATTTACACATATTGACATCTCTACAAAAAATTATTCACACAAAATTACAATTATATACAGTAAGTTCTGTTCCCTCCAAATGGGACAAAGAGTTTAAATTAAAGATATGCTACATAGTATAGAATCAAACCATGACATCAAAGTTTGTATAAAGAAAGCAGTATACAATTTTATGTTATCGATTCAATCACACACATTTACAGAAGCACAGCAGTGTAACAATAAATAAAACAAAAGCAAAATAAATCAGTACAGCATTAGAGCTATGGTGTTACAAAGTGATAAGCTCATGTTTCGCCAGGAAGGAATATTCACGAAAAAGCAATAAAAGAATGCCCCTGAGGTTACAGAATTAAATAAGAACACTGAAATTCAGTTTATAGTAGTAATTTGCTGATCGGCACAAAAAGTACGATAACACGTAATTCAAGTCTTGTGGCACGGAAATGCATAGACGAAGCTATATAAAGACTTTATTTTATTTTTTGGTTTGTTTCTCCTCCATTTTCAACTCGTAAAGATGGTTCCCACTTACTATTGGGCAGTTTTAACTATGACGAGATGATATTAGCATAAAGATGTTGTCCTTATGAAAAAGATGATGTTATGAGCATTAAGATTTCCATTAAACTGTGCAAAAAATAAGTATTGAAGTTACAATATTGACGAAAATGGGAAGCAATTCTTTTATTGAACGTATGATTAAATAAAATGAAAGAATGAACGACACAGGAAACGACACAAAGGGGAGAGTGATAAAGCTTTTACGGTCGGTTCAACCGTATCGGTATAGACGTTTTATTCTCTTTTCCACCTTTCTGTGTGGATCGCGTTTCTCTCAAAATGAGAACGACTGGTGGCTGTGTGAGTTGAATTCGGTAGAGGGGTTACAAAATTTGATGCGGCAACCAATAACCCTCATTTATGACGCACAGATGAAACACACTTATGTTTCTGTTCACAAGCAGAGAAAATTGCAGACACAGTGGTCGCCAAAGGGAGGGATGCCCTCCGTGACAATCTGTGGAGCGTTACGCAATAAACAAAGGCAACTCAATTCGGCACAAAAAGAAAGTAACGTATGAAGTGGCTGGGTGGAGGGCGATCCGGCGACGCGTCACGCTACGTGCGTGGAATCGAGTCCAGCCAGAATGCTAACGATAAAACGATGAAAGGCCGATACGTGACCAGTAATACTACAGAAATAAGATTGGAACGCCACCACCGAGGTGGGTCCAAGTTTTTGGATGGCTGAGACGGCGTTCCGGGACGGGGGATTAACCGCGCGCCGCACATCTTCGTGCTGCCGCACATTACAACTAAGTAAATCAGTCGACATAGGTCTCATACCAGACAGTAAATATCAAGTAATTACTAAATAATTATGCATTTATAGTCAGTAAATAAAAATATACAGCTCCCTTCCTTCACCTTCGCACACACACACACACACACACACACACACACACACGCACGCACGCATACGTTCGTACCTTAACAACAAGCGGGAACAGCGAGAGAGAGAGAGAGAGAGAGAGAGATGGCCAGGACAGAAGGTGGGAGGGGGTGTAGATGTAAGGGATGAACACACGCTACATTTCTGATGCTGATTCCTTGTCTGATAACTGGAGATAAACATCCAACCACATACGAAATTCGAGGTCTTCCGGTGTTTCAATGTCACTGCGGCACTGTGTCAGCCTGCTTAAAACGTCCAGGGTGAAGCAATACAAAAAAAAAAAAAAAAAAAAAAAAAAAAAAAAAAAAAAAAAAAAAAAAAAAAAAAAACACTTCAAATGCAGGCTTTTTGTTCCCCAAAGTTTTAGAGGTAGTATAATAGACCAAAACAAGAGAAAAAATAAACAGTAATTGTTGACTCAGAAGTTAGTACCTCAACAGCTACAAGCACTTGTTCATCTTCAGCACTGCGAAACACATTTCTTCTACTAATTAAGTGCTCATAGCTCTTAAGTTATAACTTTTAGAGACTATGTTTACTAGACTATTTTTTCTTGTGCTGATCAATACTACCATAGAAGAGATTCGATTCACGGAACCGAACATCAAGTGCTCATACCTCTTCAGGTTTGCATTTTGGAGCCCGTGTTTATCACACATTTTTGCTTCGAATGACCGTTGCTGTAACGTTCATGAATAATGATCATTCCTGATGGGACACCGTATATAGGTAAACTACTTAAATTTGAATGGCCCGATAGGTAACTGACTTCCCTCCTCAAAATATGAATTAAATGCCTTAACAGCTGTGCCACCTCACTCGCTCAGAATGATATGTTTTGACTTTTAGATTAGCATGGCATTGTCAGTTATGTTAAGGCAGTGCAATTGACTGTGGGTGAAAAGAGTGTTGCCCTGCTGGACATCGTTACACAGCAGATGTGACAGGTATTTCAATATTTCTCGTGGCTCGAAGTGCCACTACGAATAGTGGTGGCTGCAAATGTGACAAAAAGTGCACCGTCTACTCCTTATATATAGCTGCATGTTGCACTGCATTCGACTAAGTCACTGATTTTTTCCTACCATGGCGAATGTACACCGATAAGCCAAAACATTATCACCACCTGTTAAGCAGCGTTTTGGTCCACCTTTGAAACGCAGTACAGCTGCGCTTCTGCTTGGCATCGGTTCAAGTTCTTCATACGTTTCCAGTAGCGTGTGGCACCACATGTCTACTGACAGTTAACTAAATTTACTCACATTACGGACGGTGGTTTGTGGGCACGCAGCTGGCGCCCGATAGGTGTTCCAGTGGTTACAGATCATGGTCATTTTCTGGCTATGACATCAATGTAGTTCACTATCATGTGCCTCAATGCAGTACTGTACGATTCTGGCCTTTCATCGCAGAGTGTTATCCTGCTGGAAGATGTCACCTCCATCAGAGAATGCTTCGACCATGAAGGGATGCAGGTAGTTCGCAATAATGTTCACATATTTCACCGCCATGAAGGTGTCTTCAAGTAGTACCAAAGGTCCCGTAGAAGTCAAACTCAGTGTACCCCATAGCATCATTCTGCCCTCACTAGCCTATATCTGTGGCGCGGTGCACGTTTCAACCAGCCATTCGCCTGGCTAACGGGGCGAAAGGACCCACCATCGACCTGCTGTAACAAGGAATGCGATTCAATCGGCAGACGATACGTTTCTGTTGATTCATGGTGAAAACTCCGTAACGCTGTGCCCACTGCACTCACAACTGACGATATCGTTGGACCAAAACAGGAACTCGCAGGGGTCATGTGATGTGGCGCTCCGTGTTCAACAATGGAGTTTGAACGGTGTGTCACGATGTCCCGAAACACCTGTGCCAGTACCAGCACAGTAGTCTGTCGTCAGATCGCTGCCCATCCTGGATTACACAGTGGGCGATCTTCCGACCTCTACGTTTTGTGATGAGACGTGGACATCCAATACCATACGGCCCATGCGTTATTCCACCATTCTTCAACCACTTTCCACGGATGCTCATGACAGTAGTATGCAAACAGCCGACCAGCTTCGCTGTTTCAGAGACTCTCGTTGCAGCCCTTAACCGCCTGTGATATATTTTGTATTGCCCTGCAATACCGCTGTGAGACTAAAGATACATATGACGTTAAAATATGATCATTACGTTCTGGTCCAGAAAAAGTTACTGAAATCAGAGGTATTCTCCTGTGAGGCTCTCAATACATGGGCCATTAGGTAAACGAGGGAAACAGTACTCTACCCATGTTTTCCACTCAGTTTTAATTTATCAGAGCTGTGTCGTTTCACCGATATTCTGAATGCAAATTTGTTTGCTCTCAAGAAAACTCGTAAAATTATTAGTGACATATTCTGAAAAACATTAAGTAGTTTCGCCTACTTCAGTTGTAATTACTGGACCACTGTGAGTAGACCACGATGTGTGAAAAGTATTTTTTTCTTTAGAAAGTACTTTAAGATTCCGTGTTACCTGTATGTGGTACCAATCTTGCGGGTTTAAAGGTCTCCCTATGTGGAACCAATTTGAAATATAACAAAGAGAGTTCAGCCGCAATGATATATATGACACTCGTCCTCAGCTGTAAGTTTCAAGAATACCTCTTTCTCCCCTTCCTCCACCCACCTCCTACTCTTCCTCCCCCCTCATCCCAACCTGTACACCAGTTGGGATGTTACCATGCGTCTATTTAGCATACTTATCACTGTCATTAGTTTTCAAAGATGGCTGCCAGAGGTTTGTCCAAGATATCTTTATCTTAATTCGTATATTTGTGACAGTATATGGCTGCCACAATCAAAACATGGCTGCCAAAGGTGAGTTCGTCTCTATGAAGGTACAGTGGAGATAATAGCCCAGTGTAAAAAAACTGCTGGAAACTAAGAAAAAGTCCAAGTGAGATAGGAAGTGTATTTTATGGTATTTTTATTTAGAGACGTTTCTGGGTCCCTGAAGACATGTATGTAGCAGTATTACGTTAGAAACATGATGCAAACTGTAAACAAGTAATCACTGTAATTGGGCGAAATATTAAATAGCATGAAATTTTTAAAAATCAAAATTTACCGTATTAAGGAGCTCATGCTGGCACCAGACAACAGTATCTAGACTAGAGATGCTTTATTTAACGTTAGAAAGTGTGCATAAAATTCACCGCTATGATGTGCACACATGGCTAGTGCAGAGAGCCCACAGCATAGCTGGTAGGCATCCTATGTTGTGCCAAGTTGTCCTGTGTCTCAGATCACACAGCTTGCCACCGTTGTTTAAATAGGTTGTAGCATAAGGCAGTCATCACATATGTAGTGCATGGTGACAAGCACAGACCGGCACTTCATTAGCCTGTTAGTTATTTCTCTCATCATTACAGTCTACTCCTAACATCCGTGCTGACCACAGAGGTGAAGGCACACATCCTAGCCTCAGCACACCTCCAGCTGCGACGTGCTTCTCATGTTGCCACGCTGCTCAAGAAGCAATCTGCTTAATATCGTTATACACACAGTCTGTTAGAAGACAGATGTGCAATAGTGTGCCCTGATGTTTGATTCAGTATGCCTAGAAATTATAAAGTCTCATTCAGCAGCAGTGGCCTGAATGATATGTAGCAGAGCTAATGCATGGGTGGACTAATGTGTCCCAATTTGCTGCTCCAATAACAAAGGGGTTCTGTCACAACTGTGATGCAGCCACACCACCCACCTGACTAAACAGATAATACAGTGTATCTATCTTTCCTCCAGGCAGTAACTGCATTCTATAAATTAAGGTACCCCCATACATGCCATGGAAGAGACGTTGAATGATAGATACCAAACGCCAAGAAATTTATAGTGTCGGACAGCGATGGCATACAATATCTCCACTATATTAAAAGACCCTCTAACAAGCTCTGACAGAGACGTTGAGTAGCAGATACCAGACATTAGGAAACGTTCGTCATCAGCTAACGGAATAAATAGAAAATATGACGTGTCTATCTAACCTGCACGTACTGGCTGCATTTTATACCATGAGACCATCTTGGAAGCCAGCAGGGCAGCTGTTTCAGCATACTCACCCCATCTCCCTCTAGTTTTGTTGTCGTATTGACTGGAAAAATTGTTATAGTTATCCTGCTGGCCAGATGCATAGGATTTGATCCCTATAGACACAAGCTAGAAAGCACACATCCTCGTTCCCAAAAATGTTCAAATGTGTGTGAAATCTTATGGGACCTAACTGCTAAGGTCATCAGTCCCTAAGCCTACACACTACTTAACCTAAATTATCCTAAGGACAAACACACACACCCATGCCCGAGGGAGGACTCGAACCTCCGCCGGGATCAGCCCCACAGTCCTCGTTTCCCCTGCACTTGATACACAGGTATATATAAGTAGGAAATATACATAGGAGGTGGCTGCACCAGTTGAATTCACATCATTACTAGCCTACATATCTTCTATAAAACGTTTGTGTGAAGACCTGTCTGGAGAATAGGATGAGGATCATCGGCATTCTCATCTGGATGATAACATTGGTCGAATGTTTCTAAACACTTAAAGTATATGTTACATAAGTGTATGTGTGTGTGTGTGTGTGTGTGTGTGTGTGTTTAAATATTATTTTATAATTATAAGCGATGGGTTTATGCCAATGACCTTTCCATGATAGATACTCCATTTCCAGTCAGATCACCTAAGTTAAGGATAATAACTGGATAGCTAACATCCATTTCTGCTGTCCACTGTTGGCAAGTGAGGTGCAAGCAGCCCTTGTGAGGCGAATTGGGGAGCTACTTGATTGATATGTAGCAGTTCCAGGTAACGAAAATTGTGTTACCCCCATCTCCTCCATTTCTGTATTTTATGATGCCTTTGGGCCGAGGATGACATGATGGTCAGTCAGAGTTATTCGGCCTTCTCACACCTGTTCGGACAGAGAGGAGAATACAATAGTTTTATCATCTTTTGTTGTTTTTCCTGAATTTTTTAACGAAATTTGTGTTACAGAAATGCACAAAACCTCCACATTCCTTATGAACCAGCTTGATCCAGGTGACAATATTGTTCCTCAGTGAGATACCCAGCCCTGATGGGGATGAGCATTTGAGAACACAATGCATGACATCATTGTCAGCCGTAAGCTTGCAGGACTGAATTCAGATTGTGGAAGAGTTAATACGTAAGTGGGAAGAATTAATATGTAAGTCATAATTCATGAAGTCTTCCTTCAGTAAGAATAACTTACACTTGCATGCAATGCATTTCAAATGGTTTTTCTTATTTCTATGGAGCTTGAGTAATGATACGATCATGTAGGAATCGGTTGATGCCATGGTCAGTGGCATTGCTCAGCTACAACATGATGTTGAGATTACCAATATTTTGGTGATACAATATAGGACAGCATTCCAGGCCACAAGCAACCACAGAAGGCAGTAGTTTCTTCGTCCATCCTACTAGCATCGATGGGCAGTAGGTATACTGTGTGTCAGCTTTAACGTACTCAGTGACTAAAGTTGCATTGTGGTACAGGATCTCATATGCCCACATCGTTAAGTCTACTGTCAGTCACGAAGATCCAACCCTTTGTTAAAAAGCCTGCCTACCTCTTCTGGAAAGGGATCTTCCGGAAATAGTGAATTATCTGTGGTAGCCCGCCATTAAGTATAGTGCAATATTTTATTGCAAACTCATTCCCTCTAAAAAATGATGCTGAAGGTGGAAAAGAAACCATTGTGTATATATTGGGGAACATGGCGTGATATCATGGCGTAGTTCAATTGCTGGGTGGTTTGACGACTTCACCCTCATTTTCAGACATGCTCAATTCTCTGAAATGCAAAAAGAGAGTCAGGTAAGGTTCTAATTAGAGTACTTCATTGAGTGTTTAATCGCATGTCTTTGATCCATTATATGTGTCTCACCAAAGATAGACTTGCAGTCAAGTCTTTGAAGGAAACATTTGAGCTGCGACCTCCAGAAATACATGGTCCCAGTGTGCTAATATCGATTATTTTTGTGGAATCTGAAGATATCAATATGAAAAGGCGAAACTGGCAGCGAAAATAAAATAAAATAACATCTCAATTGAACTGCTGTTTGGCGAATTTCATTGTTATATAAATAATTAAATAATAAAGTTGATTGTCAGCATTTTAATTGCAAACAGCTGTAATTTTTATAAAGACTGAGAGTATAAATGGTGAATAACTGGACCATATATTGCTGTTGTTCTTATTCGCAAAATAAAAACCTCATTAAAAACGAAAAGTTTTCGGCATGAGTACACATGTTGCTAAGAAGATGACGAAATTGCGATCAGCAGATAAGAAATTTAACTGAGTTCACAAAATAATTTCGTACGGCTCAGGATATCATGTCACACATACTGATCAACTGGTGCAGTCAGTACGTGATCACTGACAGTTCAATAGTCCGTATCAAAGACACTATATCCTGTTCTAGATGCCATAGACAATCCAGGTGGATGAAATTTTATGAATAAGTTATACATAACATGGGTAAATCTCTTACCATATATCCTTGTTTAAACCTTAGCTACACATGTGAGGTAGTTTGTTCAAATCTGTTGGCGGAGAAGGAGGAGGAGTTGCAATAACAATAATTTTTTTAAGAAACGTAATACATTTCTCATCTAAGTTAATAGCAAACTTAAATTATTTGATGCGCATGTGACACTATTTTCTTCGTCTCCATACTTCTGCTTAAGCCACCAGAAGAATGTGCATATCTAATATTCCAGGTTCCTAATTTCAGTATGATTTTAAATGTCACGTATCCATGAAATACTGCACTGCAAATGATAAGATACACACATCAAAATAAGTTTTGCATCATCCCAGTTCCCACAACTCCTGAAGATAGACGTTAACAAGGGATACTGTATCACAGACACAGTCCCTTCGACTGTTCAGTGATGTCACTAATCCCATCCAAAGATGTAAACAACTATGTATGAGCAGGGGGTGCGACAGCCGATCAGTTCCAGTCATTCCACCAGGAAGGAGGTACACGGCTCCTGTTGTCTGTAGTTCAACTATGCCTAAACGGTCAATATCGCGGTTCGATCGCGTCCGTATTGTTACTTTGTGCCAGGAAGGGCTCTCAGCTATGGAAGTGTCCAGGCGTCTCGGTGTAAACCAAAGCGATGTCGGAGGAGATACAGAGAGACAGGAACTGTCGATGACATGCCTCGCTCAGGCCGCCCAAGGGCAACTACTGCAGTGGATGGTCGCTACCTACGGATTATGGCTCGCAGGAACCCTGTCACAAAGTTGAACAATGCTTTTCGTGCAGCCACAGGACGTCTTGATACGACTCAAACTGTGCGCAATACGCTGCATGATGCGCAACTTCACTCCCGAAGTCCATGGTGAGGTCCATTTTTGTAACCATGACACCCTGCAGCGCGGTACAGATGGGCCCAACAACATGCCGAATGCACCGCTCAGGATTGGCATCGCGTTCTCTTCACCAATGAGTGTCGCGTATGCCTTCAACCAGACAATCGTCAGAGACGAGTTTGGAGGGAACCCGGTCAGGCTGAACGCCTTAGACACACTGTCCAGCGAGTGCAGCAAGGTGGAGGTTCCCGGCTGTTTTGGGGTGGTACTATGTGTGGCTGAGGTACGCCGCTGGTGGTCATGGAAGGCACCTCCGACCGATAGTGCAACCATATTGGCATCATATTGGTGAGGCATTCGTCTTCATGGACGACAATTCACACCCCCATCGTGCACATCTTGTGAATGACGTCCTTCAGGATAACGACGTCGCTCGATTAGAGTGGCAAACATGTTCTCCAGACATGAAATCTATCGAACATGCCTGGGATAGATTGAAAAGGTCTGTTTATGGGCGACGTGACTCACCAACCACACTGAGGGATCTACGCCGAATCGCTATTGAGGAGTGGGACAATCTGGATCAATGGTGCCTTGATGAACTTGTGGATAGTATGCCACGTCGAACACAGGCATGCATCAATGGAAGAGCACATGCTACTAGGTACTAGAGGTACCGGTGTGTACAGCAATCTGGACCACCACCTCTGAAGGTCTCATTGTATGGTGGTACAACATGCAGTATGTGGTTTTTATGAGAAATAAAAGTACGGAAATGATGTTTATGTTGATCTCTATTCCAATTTTCTGTACAGGTTCCTGAACTCTCGGAACCGAGGTGGTACGAAACTTTTTTTGATGTGTGTATTTTAAATGATGTCAGCGTATCTTCATAAGGTATCCTAGGATCGCCTCAGTGTGTCTTATGGTAATTACTCATGAACAATGATGCAGTTTTTCACATCTTCGGACATTTCACTTCTCTGAGTGGTTTTTCGTGGTGCCACTTATGTGGAGAATATTGTGACAACATGTGCAAAATTTCTGAATGAGATGAAGGTAATGTGCTTAAATATAATTTTTCAACATTCATTGTAGAAGCCATTGGTATCTATACTGATGTTTTGCACTTTGAGGAATCGCTATGGAATGCTTTATATGTGGTCCATCACCTGTCGACTTTTACTATTGTCGCACTATTTCTCTGAGAGGTGAGTAATTAATTCACAGTCTCATTTAGTATTGTTGTGTACACTTCACTGTCTATAAGGAATATTTCGAAAGATTCAAATTCTGTATGGACATCTATCAGCCCTGATTTCACTGTTTCCTTTTGCTTTGAGAAATACATCGTGATGATGGTACCTAATTTCTTCAATTTCTGTGGGCTTATCATGTATACAAATTCATCACTAACTTCATAGTAAAAAGGGGGAAACCTAGCATATGCGTCAAAGAGTAGGCTATGAATGTTATTACCCAAGTCCAACTATATGGACTGAGCTCTTAATTATGGTAAAATGTAACATTAGTTGTCAGTGGCCTGGCCGCAGTGGTATCACTGGTTCCCATAAGATCACCAAAATTAAGGTTTGTCACGCTTGGATAGCTCTTGGGTGGCCGACTATTTGGGTATGCAGATCACTATTGGTAAGCCGGGTGCACTCAGCCCTTGTGAGGACGGTTGAGGAGCTACTTGTTTGAGAAGTAGTGGCTCTGGTTACGAAAAATGAAGATGGGTGAGAGAGTGGTGTACTGACCACATATTCTTCTGTATCCGCATTGAGTGATGATTGTCAGCTGAGTATTAAACGGCCGAAAGTCAGTAACCCTGGGGCCTTCAAGAGTATCACTAGTTATTTTGCAGCTGTAGAGTTCATTTGAGTCATGCTTCAGGCTTTCCTTCCTGTCAGCTTGCAGTGAGTGTTTCTAAATGAACCGTTTGATTAATAGCCTATATCTGCCTGGATGTAGTCAGTAATATGGGATATTTAGACAGTTGCTATATACTGAAAGTTAATGGCAGCTTAATAACAGCATTCGATACCTTTAACAATTTCGTGCACTCCTCATCAGTTACAGAAATATGGGGCATTTTCCATACTAATTTTACAAGGAGAATCTTATTCCCTTCAGCAACATCTTGCCGTTTCTGAATGTATGAGTCATTATCCATTGCCCTTTGTACCATACATATCACGATTTTGGCTAACTGAACTTACTGAAAACATTTACCTGAACAGTTATTTAAATTTTGTCTCCTTCAGGAACAAATAGTGGCTGTATTAATTCGTTGTATCGGAAGTTTATTCTCTGTTCTGTTGTTTCTATCACTGTTTTAGATGTATTAATATTCTCATATAATTGAAACTATTTTACTATTTGTTTTATAGATGCATTTAAACCATCAATATCACATAAGCTAGGGGGTATTTTCACAACTATACCACTTTCTAAGTGTAGTTTATTGCTTGCGTTGGTGATATACAAACGTTGTTATATTTTTCCAGCCCAATCAATTCGATAGTCCATTTTCTCTTGCCCAAATCAATTGACAGATAGTAATCTGCTTACAGAACTAACGATTATTCTTTTGAAGGCAGAGTCTACAAGGTAACGTCTAAAGACTACTGACATAGCGATGTGGATGATGCTTGTTTTCATGCAGTTATCAGAACGAACGTAAGCCAGAAATGCCCACATAGATATATATCGAAGTTTTGGTAAGATGCAAAACTATAGAAAACACGATTGTTGGTAAAATATTGTGGTAATTCAACATGCCGATGTAAGTCTTTGCATGAGTCAGTGCGTAGGCGTTATTACAATTTTTAACATTGCAATACACATGTAACTTAGTTCGAGGTCTCTCTGTAGAATCTAAATTTACAGTCATTCACCGCGTAGATTTGCAAATTGTTTTATTCATCGTGTTCCACATAAACACTCTATTTAATCTTGAAATAAGGAACTTTTCGGCATTTTAAGCAGATCTGTATTTGCAAGTGGGCTAGTATAGCTAGGAACTTTTCTTTTTATGAGCAGTCCAAACCACTTCCTGTGTGGTTTTAATATCTTCCTGTCTTGATAGTAAGAGATTCCATCTTCCTACTGTGGTTTTTCGCCTCATGATGCTGTCATTGAGTGCTCTGTGCACTTTTCACTGTTCAGGCAACGGGTGATGCTCCTCCAGCTAATGGTCCAATAGCTGAAAGACCCACCACTGCAGGTATTAGTACTCAGTTAATTCTGTCCTATGTCTTAGATAATGGTAGAGCCCAAGGTGCCCTAACCAGTCACCCTATTCATTTCTGCTTGAGGATACTTATTGCTGCTGACACCAGCGATTGGATACAATTTCTTAAAGATTGTTATGATTTCTTTTCCGTTCTGGGTGATGAGAAATTCTCGTAACTCGTAGGAAATTTATCGTAGCGCTCAATTTAAATTTGGCATGCATTGTTTTGTCAACTGCAAATGCTGAAATGTAGAGCCCTGTACTAGTCTCCCATCTTGAATGTACTTTCCTGGCTTTATCAGCGAATATTCGGTCCGCTGTCTAACATTCTGCCAAACCTTTACTTTCAGCATATGATATCATGATATCACACAACTGATTAATTCCCTTTTCGCAAAATGCTAGCCACTTTCCAAGCATTGTTCCTTGTCTGCAGTAGTTATACGAGGGACTGTGTAACTCTGCAGTAGCATGTCAAGAATATCACAGCTACGATGTACGATGCAGATCTTCTTATGCTACTGCGTGGTGGGAGGTTTTGCGCACCTTATCACATACTATGTCTTTCATGCTCACTCATCTTTGTATAATCAAGGGAAGCCAAGCCATTTCAGTAGAATTTTTCTCCCTATTGTCTTATGACATGCTCTATGAGCGACTGTCTGGTTCACTGCTTCTCTGTAATTCTTCTGTGAAAGGAGTTCCAGCTACTTCAGAACAATCATTGTCCTTTAAGTTCTAAGGCTTTTTTGTTTCAAATTGGAAACTTTAAATATCTCCATTGATCAGGTTCTTTGTTATGATTTCTCAAATGCCATGTTTTACTTTGAGACACTTACTAAGTCACCTATATTAAATTTCTGTCTGCATAAACCCACCATTTTAATATAATATTACACTATATTTCGAAGATACATTTTTTTGTTTCAAGTACGTTTTGGTTATACTGCCCAACCAGTTTAGGAAGAATAATTGTGAATTTGTGTGGCCCTAAAAGATTAAAATGCCTTTTACTTTTTTGTTCAAACATTGCGCTATACTTGCTTCATCAGGGAGAATGTTGAGTGATGGTGTATTGCGTACTGTTCAGTCACTTTCTCCAGATACCTATTATAAAACTCAGGACCATTAGCAGTATGAAGTTGTACAGGGCATCGATTTGTGCCCATCTGCAGCACTTGTTCAAATACACATGCATCTTCCTTCTGCATCTTTGTTTTCACAGTAACACCTAGAAAAATCTTCAGAATGTATTACTAATAATTGAAATATATCTGAAACCTGTATTTGCTTCTGAATATTATCTTATATCTACATGAGCTAACTACCAGAGGTGGCTAAACAGCGTTTGAGATGATATACAACTTATATACTCAAGGACTAGTAGTGGTGGTGGTTTTTTACCTTTTTGTAACTGTTCCAACTCAACTCCACATTAATAGATTCTTTCATTCAGACTCTCCATCCAGGTTTCATGTAATTCAACTTCTTTAGCTATTGCCTTGATATATCCATTCAGTGATGTTAATTTGCATTGCGACTTTCATTGATTGCTTCAATATTTTCGTCAACATGTGCTTCACATTGATGAATTCTTTCATTCAGGTGCTGCAACTGAAATTCGTACATGTCTCATTCCACACTTCATATCTTAGTAAGCCTAAACAGTTTTATTAATATTGTGTTGAGACATTTGTTGATTGCTTCAATTTTTGCGTCAGCATAAAATGATTGTTTGTTATGTGCATGAACTTCTCAGAATGAATGCGAGACATGTTTACATATTTGTCCGCGGTAGGCAATATTCTTACACAGTTATGTACTGATACACTATTTACTAAAAGGAAAGGACTGGGGAAATGTGTCTATATCACCCATCATTCAGTTTTTCTTGTGTTGTCTGTAACAAGAAACTCAAACTCACTGAGATTGCAACAATCTCCATATATAGCTATAAGTTCATTGCAGCATAATTCAGTTCCTACACATAGTTCATACATATGTTATGTGTTTTAAATTCATGTTGTCTTGTTTCTAAGCCATAATAAAGTTTGCATTACCACTTAGCAGCAGCTTCGGAATCTTAGAATATGTTTGCTCACAAAAAAAAAGACATCAAACCCTATATGACGACTGAAACAAAAATATTTATTGAATGAAATTTTTACTTTACTGCAGAGTAAAAATTTCGTTCTGAAAACATCCCCTAGTCTGTGGCTAAGTTATATCTCCACAATATCCTTTCTTCCAGGAAGTTTCGCGGGAGAACTGATGTGAAGTTTGGAAGGTAGGAGATGCGTACTGGCATGTGAAGCTATGAGGATGATCTGTGAATCGTGTTTGGGTAGCTCAGGCGGTACAGCATCTGCCCATGAGAGGCAAAGTTCCTGACTTAAAGTCTGGGTCTGGCACACAGTTGTAAGCTGCCACGAACTTTCAGAAATATTTCTGAGCTTGGTTTACCACAGAAAAATCATCAAATATGAACACAGTGTTTGGCTGTACTCATTCCTGTGACGAAATATCGCTGCTTTCTCTGAATGTTGTTTATGTTAGACTATCCATGCGGGCCTGCACCTCCTAAAATACCTGGTATTTCGCCTGAAATAAGGTTTCTGAAAATACATACAAATATTCGAAGTGAATCCCATCGGGGCATATTGACAGTGACAAAATAACATTTTTATTTCCACAGTCTGATGGACCAACAATTTTCGATCATGTATTATCAGGAAAGGGTGTCCCCCTTCTTCTTCTTCTTCTTCTGGTTTTCGCTAGTATCACATAACCAGTCAGTTACTACGAAGTCCTTGTGACAAGGGCGTTTCTTCGTCAATGGTATATTTTTCTTATTGCACCTACAGTCGCATTTTAGGCCTAATTTTGTTGACAATAACTGTACAATCACATAACAAATTTCTTTTTAATTTGTTTCATTGTATCGAATAATAATGATATGTTTACATTATCATTACATTTCACTGTATGCACTTTTCGTTTGTAAGCTTTTATATATATTGGGATATATCAATATGTTTATATAGGAATATATTGATGTGCCTACATCTGGCATGACTGGTTCATACATCTTTTCACATATGTACGCAAAGCATGTGTCATAAATTTGAGTAATGATGTCTTCCAGTGGATGTGGTGTTTTTCCTTCTAACTTCTTGAGGTTGGTCCATATTTTCTCATAGAGTCTTTACACATACAGCTATCACGTAATTTGTCTGTCTAGAGCATTCTGGATGTTTTAGCTGGCGCACATAAAATTTTTAAGCTTTTACTTTCACAAGGTACCCCAAGTGTCTAAGTATAATTATTCTTATAAGCATTATCATCTGAGTTTAAAATCTCAAAATTATGGACCTCGTCATATCAACATGTGTTGTGAAGGTTGTAGAAGGCACTAAATAAAACAATTTTTTCAGCGCCTTATGTGTGTTTTTCTTTCTTCAAAAATCCTTACTAAAATGTGTAGTCATTATTGCTTAGTCAGTGTAGACAGTATACTAATAGGACTACACGACTTTGTGTAAAACTGTGTAGTCACTATACTGACTCTGATACAATGGCTGTTCATCTTTATTATCCTTTAAACTACAGTAAAAATGATACGATTTGGGTGTCTAATAAAACCATTTGGAATGTAAGAAATATCTCTCACACACACACACACACACTATTATATAATCATTGGGTGCAGCAGTATTTGGATAATAATTGTTTTTGTATATTTTAATTCACCCTGTCACCCTGTATTGTACCCACACTGATAGGAGCCACGATATGCACTGATGGAAGAAAAAGTCGCAACACCAAGAAGGAGTTGTGTGTCATAAGCGAAAATTGGTAGGCATGTTTCTGCATCTGAAACATGATACCTCGTAAGATGTCGTGCCAGTCGCATTACAGTTGTAGTAGTAGCGCCACTCTGATGATGCATATCAGGTTTGCTTTAAATACATGCTGTAACGGTCATGAGCGTTAGTAACCTTTGAGACTGGACATAGTAAGTAGATATCCGTCGACAATTCCTTTAAGGTGACAAAGAAGCCATTATCAACAGCTCGCAGAGTTTGAAAGATGTCGTGTAATACAGCAATGACAATCTGGCTGTTCTTTCTGCGATACTGCAGGAAGAATTAGCAAGAATGTAGCCACTGTACGTGACTACTGGGAGCGGTGGTCACGAGAATGTACGGTCACAACGGAATCACGCTCAGGACAGCCACGTGGCACTGCCAAGAGGGAAGGCTATCACGTTCAGCGTATGGCGCTGGCGCATCGTACTGCATCTGAAGCATCTATCTGAGTCGCATTTGGCCCCACAGTGACACAACGAAATGTTACAAATCGGATACTTCAAGAACAGCAGGCAACCTGTAGCGTGCATTTCACCGGCCCCAAGCCCAACCACTTGCGACTTAAGTGGTGTCAAGTAGGAGCTCATTGGAGAGAAGGGTGGCAGCCTGTTGTATTCCCTGATGAAATCTGTCTTAGTACCAGTTATGGCCGTGTATTGATTAGAAGGAGGACAGTTGTTGACTGCAAACCAACCTGTTCGTCTGCTAGACACACGGGATCTACATCTGGAGTTATGATCTAGTGTGTGATATCATATGAGAGCAGGAGCAGACTTTTGATTATCCCATGCAACCTACCTGCAGAATCATACGCCAGACTGGGGATTCGACCTGTTGTGTTGCCATTCATGAACAACATTCTAGGGGTCGTTTCCAACAGGATAACGCTCTTCCACATATCGCTATTGTAACTCAACATGGTCTGCAGTGTGTCGACATGTTGCCTAGGCCTTTTCTATCATGAGATATGTCTTCAATCTAGCACCTATGGGTCATAATCAGACAACGACTCCACTGTCGACCACAAACAGCACTAACAGGCCGCCCAAGTGCAACAAGTATGTAACTACACCCCACAAAGTGCCATCTGGCACTTATGTAACTTAATTCATGAATGTCGTTGCGGTTTGATGAAGACTGTTTAAACGCATTAATCTACAATAATCCACGTCAATATGCTTGAGGACTAGCAAATGAAACGAACTATGGTCATTCCACCATCGTCCGGCATTTGCATGCAACGGGGAAGGTTGAACTATTGGGTCTATGGGAACTGTATACTCTAAACCAGAATCACAAATTCAGTGCGTGGCCATATGAGCACCTCTGCTTGCTCGTCATCAATTGGCTCGTGAACAACACGGACCATTCCTATCCTGTATCGTTACTGGCGACAAGAAATGGTGTCTTTAAGTGAAATAAGGAAAAAAAAGGAATGGCTGAACCTAACAAAGCAGCAACTCCCTGTACAAAGGCTTGCACGCATCCACAAAAGATAATGTTATGCATCTGGTGGAACAGCGACGGTATAGTGTACTACGAATTGCTTCCCCGACGAGTAACTATCACTGCTGACATTTACTGCCAACAGCTGTGAGGTCTTGCAGACAAATTCCAAGAACAATGACCAGGAAGACTGCGTGAAGTGAGGCTATTTCACGATAACGTCCGAGTACATTCTGCTAGACTGGCAAAAAACGCTATACAGGAGTTGTGTTGGGAAGTCACATCGCACCCACCGCATGCACCTGATTTTGCGTCGATGGATTTTCACATTTTCCTCTTTCTATCGAATAACCTTCAAAGAACTACCTTACCACATAAAAATGTGTCGGAACATTGCTCACGGGACTTCTGTAGTCGCGGAATCGAAAAGTTACCCCAGCGTTTGTGGACTGTTGTAAATAGTGAAGAAGAATATACTATTGATGACCAAAGTCTCTGTTACTTCTATTTGTTGTGTTTATTAATCTTTTGGAGAAACGCTGCGAAATTGTGCACTAACTCAATACAATGTCCATCATTCTTCTTTCTCTGCTTCAATACTCATAGTTTGCTGTATTTCCATTAGCACACTGTCACACTCTATGTAGTTCATGAGTATTTCTCTGACGCAGCATCTTCGTCGTGTGAGCTCTGAAAGGTCATCATCACTGAGCCCTAGAAAATTTGTTCGATTTTCTTATGAGAATGTTTCGCCATTGAAATACTTCTCAAAGTAATGTAGTCTCTCTCTCTTTTATTTATTTATTTACACGGCACGTTCCGTAGAGTCAAATTGAGGAGCGAACCTCCAAGGTCATGGAACGTGTCAGTACATGAAATTACAACATTAAAGTGATAACAGATAAAATAAAATGTTTATGGACCCAAAAAAGTGTAGTCAAAAGTTTAAGTAAACTCAATCAACAGTATAACATAAGAATCAGCTTATGTTTCCAGGGAACTCCCCAACAAGAATAGGAGTGACGCAAGAGGAAACCCTTCAATTTCGATGTGAAAGCGCGTGGATTACTGCTAAGACTTTTGAATTCTTACGGCAACTTATAGAAAATGGCTGCAGTAGTATACTGCACATGCTTCTGCACAGGAGTTAAGGAAGTCCGATACAAATGCTGGTTGGATTTCTGTCGAGTATTAACTGAGTGAAAGCTGCTTATTCTTGGGAGTAATCTGATGTTGTTAACAAGAAACGACACTAAGGAATATACATATCAGCGAAAAGAAATATTTTAGACTTAGCCGTAATACTAGAGGGCATATCTTTTATATAAATAAGGAACAGGAGCGGCCTCAACACTGATCCCTGAAGCACCACCCACTTGACAGTACCCCACTCAGACCCCACATCACAGGCGTTATCACCGTTGTGAATAATGACCTTTTGCTGCCTGTTGCTAAAGTAAGAGGTGAACCAATTGTGAGCTACTCCCCGTATTCCATAATGGTCCAACTTCTGGATCAATATTTTGTGATCAACACAATCAAATGCCTTAGTTAAATCAAAAAATATGCCAGGCGTTAGAAACCTTTTGTTTAGCCCATCCAGTACCTCACAGAGAAAAGAGAATATAGCATTTCCAGTTGTTAAACGATTTCTAGAGCCGAACTCTACATTTGATAGCACATCGTGTGATATAAAATGATCAATTATCCGTACATACACAGCCTTTTCAATAACTTTAACAAACACTGATGGCATACAAACAGGTCTAAAATTGTCTAATTATCCCTTTCTCTATTTTTATGAAGCGGCTTTGCTACTGAGCACTTTAATCGCCCAGGAAACTAACCATTCCTAAAGAAAAAATTACAAATATGGCTAAGTACAAGGCTAACGTGTGCAGCACGGAACTTTAATATTCTGCTAGGTACTCCATCATATCCATGAGAGTCCTTAGTTTTCAGTGATTTAATTACTGACTCTGTCTTCCCTTTGTCTTTATCAGAGAGGAGCGTTTCAGACATCAATCTCGGAAAAGTATTTGCCAAGAGAGTTATATGATTCCCTACAGAAACTAATCTTTTTATTTCATTCACCATCAATGCTCAGAAAATGATTGTCAAATACTGTCCACGTACCCGATTTACCAGTATCATAAATATTCTTACTGCGAACTGACTTTACATCGTCAACCTTGTGCTGCTGACCAGACACCTCCTTCACAACTGACTATATGGTCACTACGAACTGTGACCTATCTGGATTCGTGATTTCCTCTCAGAGAGATCAGAGTTCGTAGTCTTAGACGGTAAATCATCGAGTAGGACAGAAGTGATATTTGGCGTTCCACTGGGTAGTGTCATAGGCCCTCTGCTGTTCCTGATTTATAGAAATGGTCTAGGTGATAATCTGAGCAGACCCCTTCGATTTTTTGCAGATGACGCTGTAATTTACCGTCTAGTAAAATCATCAGACGATCAATTCCAATTACAAAATGATCTAGAGAGAATTTCTGTATGGTGCGAAAAGTGGCAATTAGCACTAAACAAAGAAAAGTGCGAGGTCATCCATATGGGTGCTAAAAGAAATCCGATAAATTTTGGGTATACGGCAAATCGCACAAATATAAGGGCTGTCAGTTCGACAAATTACCTAGGAACTACAATTACGAGCAACTTAAATTGGAAAGACCACATAGATAATATTTTAGGAAAGGCGAAATCAAGACTGCGCTTTGTTGGCAGAATACTTAGAAGATGCGACAAACCTACTAAAGAGACAGTCTATATTACACTTGTCCGTCCTCTGCTGTAATATTACTGCGCGGTATGGGATCCTTACCAGGTAGGATTGACGGAGGACATCGAAAAAGTGCAAAGAAGGACAGCTCGTTTCGTGTTATCGCGTAATAGGGGTGAGAGTGTTACTGATATGATACTCGAGTTGCGGTGGCAGTCACTGAAACAAAGGCGGTTTTCTTTGCGGAGAGATGTATTTACGAAATTTCAATCGCTAACTTTCTCTTCCGAATGCGAAAATATTTTGTTGACAGCCACCTACGTAGGAAGGAATGATCATCATAATAAAATAAGAGAAATCAGAGCTCGAACGGAAAGATTTAGTTGTTCATTTTTCCCACGCGCCATTCGAGAGTGGGATGGTAGAGAAGTAGTATGGAAATGGTTCGATGAACCCTTTTTCAAGCACTTAAGTGTGAATTGCAGTGTAATCATGTAGATGTAGATGTGTGGTTTTAATTTTATCCTGCAAATCAGCTATTCTATTTGCATACACTTTGCCTTCCTAGTAACATTTTTAAGCACCTGTTTGTAATGGCCTACTGTAGGTTGTTTGTGACTACTTCTAACGTTTATATATAATCCCCGCTTTGTTATACATGATATCCCGCTAGGCAGCCACCTAGGCTGGCTTTTACTGCTAGTACCCCGTTTAGAACGTTCTAATGAAAAGCAACTCTCAAAGAGCTTCGGAAATGCGTTAAGTACTGCATTATATCTTTCATCTGTTACCGGCACAATAAACGTCCTGCCACTCTTGTTCCTTGACTAGGTTTGAAAAACTCTCTATTGCCGTTTGCTTAGCTTTCCTACATAGTTTGTAATTATATGTGACTTTTTTTTAGTACAAAAGCCTTTTATTGTTACAATTTGTGCATCATGGTTATGAAAGGCCATTCACCCTTTTACTAAGAGAATGCCCATCTAGAAATGAAGAATAAATAAAAATATTGTCTATAGCTGTGCTACTGTTCCCCTGCACCCTAGCTGGAAAAACACAGTCTGCATCAGATCATATGAATTTAGGACATCTACCAACATCCTTTTCCTTGCACAATCATACACAAAATTAATATTGAAGTCACCACATGTAACTAGTTTCTGATATTTCCTATACAGTGAATCAAGAACCCTCTCTAGGTTAAGCAGAAATGCTTTGAAGTCAGAGTTAGGGGACCCTTAACAACATCAATTAGAAGTTTAGTTTCACTAAATTCAACTGTCCCTGCACAACATTCAAATATCTGTTCAGTGCAGTGCCATGATACGTCTATGGATTCAAACGGAATACTGTGTTTTCGTACATGGCCACTCCCACACTCCGCAAGGAACTCCTTGAAAAACGGCCAGATAATCGGTATCCAGGTAAAGGAAGCCTTTGAATTGTCAGATTAATTAAGTGGTGCTCCGATGTATAAATAACTTCAGAGTCAAAGAGTCAACATCTATAAGCAGTTCACTAACTTTACCTCTAAAACCTCTCTCTCTCTCTCTCTCTCTCTCTCTCTCTCTCACACACACACACACACACACACGCACGCACGCAGTAACCATATCTTTCGAATTCTTTTATTGTCTCTATATTGAAAGAATCTTCAACGCACTCAGGACTCCGTGAATATATGGTAAACACACACTGTAAACCACGATCAACTTTTAACTAAAACATGTATAGACTGAAGGAGGTGACATACGACGGAACTAAGTTACTGTGATCGGCTACCATCGTTATGAAACAAAGACACAGCATTTCTACACTGTAGTCAGTATACATGTTGGTGTCTGGTGGCAACATGATGTACGATATTCTTCAGCACCTTGGGTAGTAACGCGTAGTAGGTGGCAGTACAGTTCACTGTTAGGTGCCAAACGTGTAACATTTGTGAAGGAGCAATTGAAATTCTCCCAGCTGTTGAACATCTGGGTTTAGAAGGTGCTTAATTTGTGTGAGAAACTCAGTAGAATGAGTTGTATATTTTACAGAGACCAGCTGCATAAAAAACTGAACTACATGGTCTTTGTAGAAAGAATCTTCGAACTGATTAGGGAGATTTCTGGGCTATAGTAAATAATGAATTTCCAATTACGTACTTCTTATGTAATGTACTTCAAAGCTCCGTTTACTGTACAACACTGTGTTAAATGTATTTGCAGTAAGTCGGTTCAAGCGCTCTAAACGTCTACATCAGCGAAGTATGCTTCCACTTAAGCTAGATGTGCGCTTGCCTAGTCTTAGAACACAGCAACACGGTACCAAGTGAACAAAAATTTTCGATGAATAGACTAGTGTGTAGCACATCATTGCAAAATAACAGCAACACTCTTTCAGTTGTGAGAGGAGAGCACTCATATAGTGTAAGCAAAACCGAAACTTATTCAGAATCAATAATGTGAGTAGTAAGTAATAAAATATGAAATACGCTTGTAAGTCACATAGGGCACAAACTCTTGATGTAGCCTTATGATTGTGTCAGCAATCGAGGACTGATAGATGACGTCCACCGAAAATAAAACGACAAAATTGCAAGACATAGCCCTAACTGTATAACATTTATAAACGTATCATTCGCAGATGAATGCTGAAATATGTTTATATTGATTTCATAGGTAATAGAAATGCTCGATTTGTACTTTGAAATCGATGAATAAGTGCATAATCTCCTTGTCATATTACTGAGCACCTAGCCACTATGTCAGCCTTACCACGTTGCGGCTAACAGAGTATTTTTTCTCCTTATCAGTATTGTTACCCTCTTGTGTGTGTGTGTGTTGGGGTTTATGGGCGCTCAACATCGAGGTCATCAGCGCCCTGTTACCCTCTTCTTACGCTGCCTACAGTTCTCTAAGTATATTGTTTTGTTGTCCACTTAAAGACTTAATTAACGTCAAAGGACTATTTGTCATGTAAATCAGCAGTTTTAGTGATAAAACAGTACGAGGAAAAATGCAGGTGCTCAAATGTATGAAGACGTTAGGTTATGCTGGCAGTACGAAAGTGAGCGTACAAAAGCGACTCTTCTAGAATGTTTGAGCGGATATGAGAACAGGAATACGTGGAGCCGGTAAGTCCCCACAAAGAAAATAAGTCGGCGCGTTGCACCCTATCTGGCGGCGGCGGCGGGTCCGTGGGGAATGGGGAACTGGCTTGTCAGTCTGGCGCAGTGGCAGAACTCATTTCCAGCTACATCCAGCACAAAGAATGTCCGCACAATGTGGCGGCACCCGGGGCGGCAAACAAAACCTCATCACACTGCAATTAATCCGGCCGGCACGCACAGCCCACTGCCACAAAACACCCTCCTTTTGAGCTTCGGAAATTTGAACGCGTTTGCTAAATGCATTTGCGGAGCGTAGGGGAGCTCTGTGAGGTGCACGAATGCAGTTGTTAAGGTTCCGTAATCTGGAGCCCGCAGCTGGCTGTTCACTGTATCTGAGGCAGGAAAAAAAAGAAATATGGTGATCACTAGTAGCTGAAGTACCCTCTGCCATGACGGAAGAGTGCTGTACTACTACTCGCGAACATTACAACGCCAGGAAGAGTACTTCTAATAAGAATTAATTTCGTATCACATATCAGGTAAATAGCAGAACACAACTTAATATGGCAGTTCTATTCGTCAGTTATACACATGAAGCATAAATCGTATTTCCGATACGATCGCTATGATGTGGAGTGTCCGAATTGATTTACAAATATTATGCCTTTTCTCAACCATAATATGGCTACACGTTGGTGAATTACAAGACCAAAATTTTACTTTGAAATAAATATAAGGAACGTAATCCAGCCACATTCCAAAATCTTTGGACATAGGTAGGTAGGTAGTAGAGGGTTCTTGGGCGCACGACAGCAAGGTCTTCAGCGCCCGCTCAGTAACATAGGGAGACGGGTGTCAAGAAAAGAGTTAGAACAGTAAGATAAAACAGAACATAAAACACAGGTAACAACGTTTGAAAAATATGTGCCTACCCACACCGAAGCGTGGGACGAAGCACGTCGTCAGCAGTAAAACGTGGACAACACAGGAAGAAAGTGGGAGAGGGAGCTAAAACAATATAGCAGATGGAAGTGGCTGGCTGACCGCAAGGAAAAAAGGGAGTAGTCAGCCACTCTGCAATACACTAAAACCTGCAGCCCAAAAGTTTAGGCCAGAGTCCAGACACATCACAAAACTTTAAATACGTAGACACACACGTCTCATCGTTCGCTAAAACCCAAGGCAGATCCCCATCAACTTGTGCTTCTGCCCTTGCATCGCGGTATAAAATGCAGTCTGTTAAAATGTGGCGGACAGAGATGTGCACACCACAGGCATCAAAAAACGGTGGATCCTCTCGCCGTAGTAAAAAGCTATGTGTGAGAGGGCAGTGCCCGATCCGAAGACGTGTGAGGGCCACTTCTTCCCGCCTGAGCCACCGCCAGGAGGAACGCCACGGCCGAGTTCCTTAGACATAGCTGTCAAGCAAAGGTCACTTCAGTTCCAACACAAAACTGTTTTCATTGCCAGCCACCACCTTTAATTCAGAAGAGAAATGGTTGAACTTTTAAGGTTACATACTATACTACCCACCTCCGTCGCTGAGTGGTCATCGTTGTGTCTGCTGTGTAGAAGACACTAGTTCGCTTCTTGGTATAGCCAGGAATTTAATCCTTGGTGAGTAAACTGCAACGGGGTACACTCTCCCTTGTCAGGACACTTTAGGAGCTACTTGACTGAATAATTGGTGCAGCAGATCTGCTAAACCGACAACGGCCGGGAGAGCGGTGTGCTAAACCCGACCAAATCCAAATCCAAAAGATGCCATTTATCATATGATAACACGGCGGTCGGTCGGTCCCATTTGGCTTGTCTGTGTCCATAACGGAATCGCACGTGTGTAAATTACTTTTTACTGCGCAAGAGTAATGAATAGTTGTGGGTACTGGACTGTGTGTGCTTACGAATAGTATTATTATTTTCATTATTAAAATCCGAATAAATGTATTGTAAGATGTCTGTCAGTTGAAATAATCTTTAAAGATTCGCCTATACGAGTGTCGGGGATGGACGCCAGACATTATCCTTGCAGAACGTATCTTTGGAAAAAGAATTTGACACATAAGCCCGAAATCATGAAAGAAAATTATTCCGTGGGACATTAATTCTTTTAGAGAACAGCAAAAATATACTTACGGATTAAGTCTCAAGGGACTCAAGCGTTTGACAGAATCTATAACACGCTATTTCCACCTCAAGTTCGAATTAGTATTTACACTTAGCAATTCTGAAGTCAGGTTTTGCCTAATTCGTTTCTCAAGTTCTCTTTTGTTACTGATGATGACGTACTCCCCCAAGTATGAAACTGAAAGAACAGTATTTTTTTCTGTTAAGTGATACACAGTCAAACGTTTCAAATGGCTCTGAGTACTGTGGGACTTCACACATGAGTTCATCAATCCCCTAGAACGTAGAACTACTTAAACCTAGATAACCTAAGGGCATCGCACACATCCATGCCTGAGGCAGGATTCGAACCTGCGAAAGTAGCAGTCGCGGGGTTCCGGACTGAAGCGCCTAGACCCGCTCTGCCACAGCGGCCGGTGATATACAGTCGATTGTTTTAATGTTTCATTTATGTTCCATCAGCTTTTAGAACTGTGATGGGCTTGATGATAATGAGAAGACGAAGTAAATATTCCAGAATTAGATTCAAGAACAGCTGCCAACGTGAGTAACGTAGACATATATATCCTCAGAGTAGTACAGCAACCTAAATCACGTAATAAAATTATTCTTCTGGTCCAGACTGTATACCAATTAGGTTCCTTTCAGAGTATGCTGATGCAATAACTCTATACTTAACAATCATATATAACCGTTCGCTCGACGAAAGATCCGATCCAAAGATTGGAAAGTTGCACAGGTCACACCAATATTCAAGAAAGGCTGTAGTAGTAATCCACTAAATTACAGGCCCATATCATTAACGTCGATATGCGGCAAGATTTTGGAACATATATTCTGTTCGAACATCATAAATTACCTCGAAGGAAACTGTCTACTGACACACAGTCAACACGGATTTAGAACACATCGTTCTTGTTGGTTGGTTGATTCAGGGGATGGTACCAAACAGCGAGGTCGTAGGGTCCATCGTTCTTGTGAAACACAGCTAGCTCATTACTCGCACGAAGTGTTGTGTGCTATCGACAAGGGATTTCAAATTGATTCCGAATTTCTGGATTTCCAGAAAGCTTTTGACATTGCACTACACAAGCGACTTAAAGTGAAATTGCGAGCTTACGGAATATCATCTGAGTTATGTGACTGGATTCGTGATATCCTGTCGGAGAGGTAATACTTCGTAGTAACAGACGGAAAGCCATCGCGTAATATAGAAGTGATTTCTGGCGTTCCCCAAGGAAGTGTTATAGGCCCTTTGCTTTTCCTTATCTATATAAACGATATGAGAGACAATCTGAGTAGCCGTCTTATGTTGTTTAAAGACGACGCTGTTTTTTATCGACTAGTAAAGTCATCAGAAGATCAAATCAAATATCTGTATGGTGTGAAAATGGTCAGTTGTCCCTAAAAAGTAAAAGTGTGAGGTCATCTACATCAGTGCTAAAAGGAATCCGTTAAACGTTGGTTACACGATAACTCAGTCAAATCTAAAGGCCGTAAATTCAACTTAATACCTAGGAATTACAATTACGAACAACTTGAATTGGAAGAAACACATAGAAAATGTTGTGGGGGAGGATAGCCAAAGACTGCGTTTTATTGGTACGACACTCAGAAAATGTAACAGATCTGCTAAGCAGACTGAGTACTGTACGCTTGTCCGTACTCTTTTAGGATACTGCTGAGCGGTGTGGAAGCTTTACCAGATAGGACTGACGGAGTGCATCGAAAAAGTTCAAAGAAGGGCAGTACTGTTTGTATTATCGCGAAATAAGGGAGGGAGTATCACTGAACTGATTCAGGATTTGGGCCGGACATAATTAAAACACAGGAATTTTCCGTTGCGGTTTAATTTTCTCACGTAATTCCAATCACCAACTTTCTCAGCCGAATGCGAAAATATTTTGTTGACGCCGACCGGGCGAAACGAGCACCATGATAAAATAAAGGAAATCAAAGCTCGTACGGAAAGATATAGGCGTTCGTTCCTTCCGCGCGCTATACGCATATCAAAGAAGACAGAACAATACTGTTTACCTACTGTTAACAAGATATCATATATGAATGAAGAAAGTCTCGTATTAAACAAGTGACTTTTCTTGGTTCAAATGGCTCTGAGCACTATGGGACTTAACTTCTGAGGTCATCAGTCCCCTAGAACTAACTTAAGGACATCACACACATCCATGCTCGAGGCAGAATTCCAACCTGCGACCGTAGCGGTCGCGCGGTTCCAGACTGAAGCGCCTAGAACCGCTCGGCCCCCCAACGGCCGGCGACTTTTCTTGAATCTCTTACATTACTATAGATATCCTCTACGTATGATTAAGTTATGTCCATTCTGTGTGTGTGTTGATCTAAGTAACACACGGATTTGAATAAAAGACTATTAAGTAATCATTATTATACCTGTCAGGGTAGCCGAGAGCGCTAATGCCCTGCTTTCTGGACTCGGGTAGATGCTCCGGCCCCGGATCGAATCTGCCCGGCGAATTAACGTCGAGGGCTGTATACCGGCGAGCCTGGATGTGGTTTTCGGTGGTTTTCCTCATCCTGCTAGATGAATACAGGGCTGGTTCCCACGTACTGCCTCAGTTCCACGACTCGCAGACATTTGAAAACGTTCGCACTATTCCATGGCTTACACTAGATGCAGACAGCTGGGGTACACTAATTCCATCCCAGGGGGTTCAGAGAGGTCGCAGGAAGGGCATCAGGCCACCCTCTGCAACTAACACAGCCAAATCAATAATAACACGGCCGACCCTGCGTTGCAGACACAAAGAAAGAAAGAAAGTAGTCAATTTCATCTACCTTACATTTAGAAAATAAGAATATTAAGGAATATGACAAAGGACTATACACTACTGGCCATTACAAAACGAAGATGACGTGCTACAGACGCGAAATTTAACCGACAGGAACAAGATGCTGTGATATGCATATGATTAGTTTTTCAGAGCATTCACACAAGGTTGGCGCCAGTGGAAACACCTACAACGTACTGACATGAGGAAAGTTTCCAACCGATTTCTCATACACAAACAGCAGTTGACCGGCGTGCCTGGTGAAACGTTGTTGTGATGCCTCGTGTAAGGAGGAGAAATACGTACCATCACGTTCCCGACGTTGATAAACGTCGGATTGTAGCCTATCGCGATTGCGGTTTATCGTATCGCGACATTGCTGTTCGCGTTGGTCAAGATCCAATGACTGATAGCAGAATATGGAATCGGTGGGTTCAGAAGGGTAATACGGATCTCCGTGGTGGATCACAACGGCCTCGTATCACTAGCAGTCGAGATGACAGGCATCTTATCCACATGGCTGTGACGGATCGTGCATCCGCGTCTTGATCCCTGAGTCAACAGATGGCGACGTTTGCAAGACAACAACCATTTGCACGAACAGTTCGACGACATTTGCAGCAGCATGGACTATCAGCTCGGAGACCATGGCTGCGGTTACCCTTGACGCTGTATCACAGACAGGAGCGCCTGCGACGTTGTACTCAACAACGAACCTGGGTGCACGAATAGCAAAACATCATTTTTTCGGATGAATCTAGGTTGTATTTACAGCATCATGAAGGTCGCATCCGTGTCTGGTGACATCGCGGTGAACGCACATTGGAAGCGTGTATTTGCCATCGCCATACTGGCGTATCACCCGGCGTAATGGTTTGGGGTGCCATTGGGTACACGTCTCGGTCACCTCTTGTTCGCATTGACGGCACTTTGATCAGTGGATGTTACATTTCAGATGTGTTACGACCCGTGGCTCCACCCTTCATTCAATCCCTGCGAAACCTTACATTTCAGCAGGATCATGCACTACCGTATGTTACAAGTCCTGTACGGGCATTTCTGGATACAGAAAATGTTCGACTGCTGCCCTGGCCAGCACATTCTCCAGACCTCTCACCTACTGAAAACGTCTGGTCAATGGTGGGCGAGCAACTGGCTCATCACAATACGCCAGTCACTACTCCTGATGAACTGTGGTATCGTGTTGAAACAGTAACTACCTGTACATGCCTTCCACGCTCTGTTTGACTCAATGCCCAGGCGTATCAAGGCCGTTATTACGGCCAGAGATGGTTGCTCTGGGTACTGATTTCTCAGGATCTATGCACCCAAATTGCGTGAAAATGTAATCACATGTCAGTTCTAGTATAATATATTTGTCCAATGAATACCCGTTTATCATCTGCATTCGTTCTTGGTGTAGCAATTTTAATGGCCAGTAGTGTATTTTAATATCTCACAGACAACGAAATTAAAGAGTGCCACAAGTACAGATAGGGAAACGTATTCGTCCCTGCCCCTTCCTAAGAAACAGTCAGAATAAATGACATGAATTACTCTTGAAACAATAGGTCGATTTAAATTTGAAATAAATACATCATTAGAAGCACATTAATTTGCTGAGAATATCTATACACAGCATCACACATTTAAATTCTTAGTCATGAAATGATAATTATAATTTTTACAGTTTTGTACATCACTGACATAAACGTTTATGAAAATGAAGCAACAAATACATAGAATAAACAAATTTACATCTATTGCCCAGTGCATTACATCCCACTTTAGCAAAAGATTATTACTTAGTCACTAAATAAGGATAATTACTGTTAAAAGAATCAAACTGCACGTATTCACAAGGAAATGGAAAGAAAGTAATGACATATAGAAAATCATGTCCTAGGTGTATCCTGTAGTTATTATTTATTTGTTAATATTATTCAGCGATTGTTAAAAATGCAGTCATATTGTTTGTTGATAACGTGAATAAATAAATGTGTTTATTCAGAACAGCATTCTTTAATTTCATAACGCCGCCCAAGTGCCATCTAAAGATGTTTTCCTGATTATTATATCTTATTTAGTTTAGTATTAATAACGGTACTCTTATACACTCCTGGAAATTGAAATAAGAACACAGTGAATTCATTGTCCCAGGAAGGGGAAACTTTATTGACACATTCCTGGGGTCAGATACATCACATGATCACACTGACAGAACCACAGGCACATAGACACAGGCAACAGAGCATGCACAATGTCGGCACTAGTACAGTGTATATCCACCTTTCACAGCAATGCAGGCTGCTATTCTCCCATGGAGACGATCGTAGAGATGCTGGATGTAGTCCTGTGGAACGCCTTGCCATGCCATTTCCACCTGGCGCCTCAGTTGGACCAGCGTTCGTGCTGGACGTGCAGACCGCGTGAGACGACGCTTCATCCAGTCCCAAACATGCTCAATGGGGGACAGATCCGGAGATCTTGCTGGCCAGGGTAGTTGACTTACAACTTCTAGAGCACGTTGGGTGGCACGGGATACATGCGGACGTGCATTGTCCTGTTGGAACAGCAAGTTCCCTTGCCGGTCTAGGAATGGTAGAACGATGGGTTCGATGACGGTTTGGATGTATCGTGCACTATTCAGTGTCCCCTCGACGATCACCAGTGGTGTACGGCCAGTGTAGGAGATCGCTCCCCACACCATGATGCCGGGTGTTGGCCCTGTGTGCCTCGGTCGTATGCAGTCCTGATTGTGGCGCTCACCTGCACGGCGCCAAACACGCATACGACCATCATTGGCACCAAGGCAGAAGCGACTCTCATCGCTGAAGACGACACGTCTCCATTCGTCCCTCCATTCACGCCTGTCGCGACACCACTGGAGGCGGGCTGCACGATGTTGGGGCGTGAGCGGAAAACGGCCTAACGGTGTGCGGGACCGTAGCCCAGCTTCATGGAGACGGTTGCGAATGGTCCTCGCCGATACCCCAGGAGCAACAGTGTCCCTAATTTGCTGGGAAGTGGCGGTGCGGTCCCCTACGGCACTGCGTAGGATCCTACGGTCTTGGCGTGCATCCGTGCGTCGCTGCGGTGCGGTCCCAGGTCGACGGGCACGTGCACCTTCCGCCGACCACTGGCGACAACATCGATGTACTGTGGAGACCTCACGCCCCACGTGTTGAGCAATTCGGCGGTACGTCCACCCGGCCTCCCGCATGCCCACTATACGCCCTCGCTCAAAGTCCGTCAACTGCACATACGGGTCACGTCCACGCTGTCGCGGTATGCTACCAGTGTTAAAGACTGCGATGGAGCTCCGTATGCCACGGCAAACTGGCTGACACTGACGGCGGCGGTGCACAAATGCTGCGCAGCTAGCGCCATTCGACGGCCAACACCGCGGTTCCTGGTGTGTCCGCTGTGCCGTGCGTGTGATCATTGCTTGTACAGCCCTCTCGCAGTGTCCGGAGCAAGTATGGTGGGTCTGACACCCCGGTGTCAATGTGTTCTTTTTTCCATTTCCAGGAGTGTAGTTCATTACTCGAGTAAGAATATTAATAGTGACATTTAAAATGAATAGGACACAGAATGGTTCATATTTTTATATTAATCTGCGAAAAATTATTTTTAAACAGTTTTTCTTTGTTCTTATCTTCACTGGATATCACTACATTGTTGATTTCATAATAACGTTATATGTCGCTGTTCAGGCAACGAGTTTGCCTTAAAGTTAACTTCAGAGACGTGCATGTCGCTTGGTAAATTGCATTAGCTATGCATCTCCATGAGCGGAGAAACCTCTTCGCATTGTTGCTGTTTCCGATATCACCCTGCACTCGGTCATTTTGAAAGCATTTAACATCTTAAGGGGCATCACTAGAATTTTCCTCTGAATCTACCCTACTATACCTCTGGCATGACCACTTCTCACTTTTCTTCCTTGAGAATAATCTTTTGTGATGACGTTAAATGTGGCTATATATCAAGAAAGCACTCTTCAATGACTACTGTATAGCTTCTCTTATGCTGCGATATCGTGTTACCTCCATAGCCCATCATGAACATGTGGAGCCTGCTTTGTTTCTGTATGTTTTCTGTAGCGGATATATAGTGATCATTTCATGAGGAGATTATACTATAATGAGTAAAATACTCAGTTTGCTCTTTATTTTCTTCTTATATATTTTACTTGAAAACTCTAATACACTCAGTTTCATCTCAGTATCTAACTGATATTCTTGTGTCTCATGATTATTCTAGGACACTATGAATCCGAACATTTTCCCATTTTTATAGAAAACAGTATGCTTTTCTGATAGTTAACTTCATATCCTTCAAATTTTTTATTGTTTCATTGTAGTTTGTGGGTAAATTTGGTAATTTTCATAATGGGATTTAACTCTTTATTTGTACTTGTACTCCAAATATTGTAACTGAATTCATTTTTTCCTCATTCTGTGGATTATCAATTAATGAAACCCGAAAAGATCGTACAATATGTTTCAGACAGATGCGTGCTTGCTAAGGATTGACAAATAGGAAACATTTTGTATTGTTCAATAACTGTGTTGGAAACCTTGTCTGAATGCAAAGAGAGTTTCACTCCACATTTAAACGCATGACAAAAAAGTCTGATCTAAACGTCTGTATACAGGGTGAGTCACCTAACGTTACCGCTGCATGTATTCCGTAAACCACATCAAATACTGACGAACCGATTCCACAGACCGAACGTGAGGAGAGGGGCTAGTGTAATTGCTTAATACAAACCATACAACAGCAATTGATCACTGACAACACTTGACAGACAAAAGAACATTCCATAGCAGTTTGATAGTATGATCAAACATGTTGCTGTTGTGGTGTTCAGTACAGAGGCTGGTTTGATGCAGTTCTCCATGCCAGTGAAACTGCATGCCCTCGGGAAAAAATTATGGCTGTACTTTCCCCTTGCTTTCGCAGTACCAGCACAGCAGATCGGTTTTGGTTAATGTTACACGGCTAGAGCAGTCAATCAATTAGACTGTTGGCCCTGCAACTACTGAAAAGGCTGCTGCCCCTCTTCAGGAACCAAACCTTGGTCTGGATAAGACATACAGTATACAAATTAGAGGTAGGAAAATGTCAACAATAATAAAGTTTGTCTATATATAATCGAAGAAACTGAACACAAAGAGCTTTCAGAGCGCGTGGGTGATTTCTAGAAGATGGGAATGAAAACGTAACAAAATTTTAGGTTGAAGAGTTTAATTGGGTAAATAGCGTCCAGTAGCAGAGTAGGAAAAATAGCATTACGAAATGTAGTTAGTGAGACCCTAAAAATTTAACATATTGATTCAAATTTAGATAAATGTTGGGAGATATATAGGTCATTGGGATTAAATATAGAGTAAAACTGGGGTGAGCCTTACCACTTTTAGAGTTACTTAGTTTCTTTTTGTATAAATTAAAAGTGTCTGAAATACAACACTTGAACGTAACATAATTTCACAAATTATTCTATATACGTAATTGCATGCAATTATCAGTCCAGCTATTCAAAATACTATTGCTATAGTTCTAGAAATTAAATAGAAGTGGGAAGAAACAGAATGTATAGAGACAATGCTGAAAATGACACATTAATATAAAAAAATAAACAGCAGTCAAATATAAAAATACACAAAATACGTTCTAACTGAAAACGATTAAATAGAAGAAATAACGGAATTGAAATCACTAAAAGAAATTAACAATATACAAAATTTAGAATGATTGTCGGCATATCATAGAAAGTGTTTGAAGGCAGCCAGCAAATTCGCTTATGTAAATAAATTGTCTGTGGAACTCACAGAGCTAATTCTCGTATCCAATTTGCCAAAAACGTCAGTCTCATACCGTATAGCACTTTAAATCTAGATTTCACTTCAGTTGGTAATGCGTCAGATGCCCCTCCTGAAATGCACATCTTTCCAGACCTACTGCAGCGTGTTGGTATAAATCCTTCAACAATCGCGTATGTTTTTGTTCTGAACTCGGGAAGTGTAGTTGTCTGTCATGACAGTGTAAGAACTGAATTTTTATTAAGTTCTCAGGATTGAATCTGAAGAGGTATCACATCCGGTAAAGTAGGTAAAAGTGTACTAAGTATTCGTCAGACCATCCACTGATCTGTAAATTGTTCACTACGGATAGTCGAGGTTCAGCCAAGATAGAATGAAATTCTACTATTTTGTTGGATATATGTGCAATGTACCTTATAATCAACTGTTTGTGGAATTAACAAGTTCCCAGTTGTAGCAAGTTACATTAAGACGCTGATAGTTACATACTGACAAAAGAAACTGTTTAGACATAACTTTTCCTGAAACGCGAAACATCACTGGAGATCACGAGTTTCTGTCTTCATCTTACAGATTTAGAATTTCCGCTGAAAATGAGTTGGACCTAGTTTGTCTTTGACTTCTAGTTGTTGCACCATCTTATATCAGAAAAGTTTCAGTTTTTTTTTAATGAGGACGAACAGAAAATTAAGGAAACTGTGTATGGTACAGACAAGAGCATTTATTATTTTATAAAAATGGTGAAGGTGTGGTGCGTGGGATAGGTGTTGGGCGAGATATTAAGAAAGTAAATGAAGTAACCCTCGTAATGCCCGGTGGGGTACCAACAACACTGAGCGGATTTAACTTGGTTTTAAGTAATTATATAATAGGCATGAAACGTTTTACCTGACTTCCGTACATCTATACTATTAAACCATAACCCACTTCGAAGCACTCGATACCAGTTGCAGGTTGCCTATCTAACAACTTCCAGGGCCAACAAAAGTTTGATTTTCAGTCTTTCATATAATTATTGACCACATTTCAAAATTTTGAATTTTATCACAATGTACTCATTAAGAGGTATAATCACCGTTATAGGTCTTCAGTCATCGCAAGTCACCGTTCGCAAATACCCAGACTACATTCATCCAGTATTTGAGAATTAGAGCCCTTAGCGACTTTCAACACACTTCACACACAATTTAAAATCTTTTTCGAAACTTTTTCCCTCTGTCGGCTCCCACAAAAGTGTTGAAAGCGAAAAACTTCATCGCTTCCTACATTTTCACCGTTCATGCCGTAAACCTAACGGATAAAGCATGAAGTTTTAATCTTTTATGTCTTTACTACAAACACTATTCCCAAAACATTCTTTAGGCAGTACCCACTGAGAGCATCTGCAAAATAATACCACACTATTACACATTGTTCAGGAGATACGACTTCGTAAACTTTGAGGTTCGTGAAAAACTAGCTTTTGCTTTAAAAATGAGCACAAATTAACCAGATTACCCTGATGTTGTGTCTGATAGAGAGAGCACTTAGCGAATTATAGCAAAGATAATTTCACAACTTCTATAAACATATTGCCGGTTATACGCATAACGTCAAATATTTAACACATTGACTAAGTAGTACTTCTATCATGAGCTTGTAGCTGTTACATATATGAGAGCTCAAATCTGTAGAGAATTAAGATAGTGTATTTCTGTTGTTTCACTTTGAGTCACCAGTAACAATTAGTTGTGGACTAGCGCTCGAGTTATTGTCACGGTTCAAAATGCAGTGCATATCGTTGCACTCACCATTTTAAAAAATGGTTCAAATGGCTCTGAGCAATTGGGGACTTAACTTCTAAGGTCATAAGTCCCCTAGAACTTAGAACTACTTAAACCTAACCAACCTAACGACATCACACACATCCATGCCCGAGGCAGGATTCAAACCTGCTACCGTAGCGGTCGCGCGGTTCCAGACTGTAGCGCCTAGAACCGCTTGGCTACCCCGGCCGGCACCATTTAACAATAAAAGATTTTCAGGCGTTAGCGAACGCCACAGCATTTGAGTGTATATAACAGAAAGTGCGGACAGACAGCTGCGCCACTTGGCGTGCAATGCCGCCAGGAATAATGCAAAGATGCGAGGCTTTCTCTAATGAGAACGGCAGAGGATTCAACCTGCTTACAGAGTCAAGCTATACCGCTTTCTCTGCTTTCATTCGACAGTGAACTGTCTCTTTAGTCGGCCATTTACGTGAACAAACACTTGAAAAAGCGACCACTGGAAGAAAAGGCAGCGAGGTTGTATTTGTAAACGGCGTGTATTCCATAAGCTTTGTGAGCAGGAACTTGAGCTGAAAGCAAAGCTCTTACAACTAGTGTTGAGAGTAGAGATTCTTTCTTGTTGCGCGCTTTCATCCCGGCGTGGCAGGGGGCGCAGTAAACGCCACGTCGCGGCCCCAGGGGAGGCCGAGCTCCGCCAAATGAAAAACACGCGCCTCTGCGGCCCTGCAGCTACCCGCCACCACTGTTCAACTGATCGTCAAGTCAGCTAATTTTAAAAATCCGTCTGTCGACGGATCAGAGGCTGCAGTACCGAGAAAACTTTTCAGAGGGGGTTGCACAGGGTTGCTCCATCTGTCTCCCTCGCATTGATCAACTGTGTACGAAGTTTCATAAATGAAAGTTGTAGACAGCTGCCTAGTTCCCAGTTCATTAGCAGAATCTTTCTTCTGGATTTCCTGTCACATTTGTTTCAGTAATTACGAAATTTCAGGTCACTGCACGTTATCGTGGACAGCACTCAGAAGACTTGTTTGATTCAGGTCTCCACACTTACTTATCCCTTGCAAACATCTGCATCTCTTCATAACTCCTACAACCTAAACGCATTGGAATCTGCATACTGTAGTTACGCTTTTGTATCTCTCTACAATATTTACCCCCCCCCCCTCCCCCCATTACCTAATTGACGGTTCCTGGATGTTTCAAACTTTTCCCCGAATCGATTCAGTATCTTTTTGTTAGTTACACGATCGACATAGCAATTATTTGGCGATCTTCTGTAACACCTGTTTTCAAAATCTTGTTTTCTCTTCTAGTGTGAACTGATTTATCGCCGACGCGTAACTTCCGTATAAGGATACAATTCAGAGAAAGAGCTTCATAAGGAGTTCCTAACACTTAACTTCACACTGAAGCGCCAAAGACACTTATAGGCACGTGCATTCAAATACAGAGATATGTAAAATGGCAGAATACAGCGCTGCAGTCGGCAACGCCTATAATAGACAACAAGCGTCTGGTACAATTGTTAGATCTATTCTGCTGCTACAGTGGCAGGTTATCAAGATTTAAGTGAGTCTGAATGTGGTATTATAGTCGGCGCATGAGCGATGGGACACAGCATTTCCGAGGTAGCCATGAAGTGGAGATTTTCCCGGACGTCCAATTCAGGAGTGTACCGTGCTGAACATCAGGAATCTGGTAAAACATCAATTCCCCGACATCACTGCGGCCGGAAAAAGATTCTGCAAGAAAGGGAAAAACGACGACTGAAGAGAATCGTCCGGTCCATCCCTTCCGCAAATTGCTGCAGATTTCCATGATTGGCCATTAAAAAGTGTCAGCGTGCGAACCATTCAATGAAACATCATCGATAAGGGCTTTCGGAGCCAAAGGCAAACACGTGCACCCTTGATGACTGCACGACACAAGGCTCAACGCCTCGTCTGGGCCCGTCAACACCGACATTGGACTGTTGACGACTGGAATCATGTTGTCTGGTCAAATTATATCCATGGAAAGTACGTGTACGGATATGGAGACAACCTCACGATTCCTTGGACCCTGACTGTCAGCAGGGGACTGTTCAAGCTGGTGGAGGCTATGTAATGGTGTGGGGCGTGTGCGGTAGGACTGATATGGGTCCCCCGATACGTCTAGATACGACTCTGACAGGTGACACGGACGTACGCATCCTGTATGACCACCTGCATCCACTCATGCCACGGTGTGCATCCCGATGGACTGAGGCTATTCCAGCAGGACAAAGCGACACCCCCTACGTCCAAAATTGCTACAGAGTGGCTCCAGGAACACTCTTCTGAGTTTATACGCTACAGCTGGCCACCAAACTCTCCAGACGTGAACATTATTCAGCATTTCTGGAATGCCTTGCAACATGCTGTTCAAAAGAGATCTCCAGGCCCTCGTACTCTTATGGATTTTTGGACAGTCCTGCAGAATTCTTGGTGTCAGTTCCCTCCAGCAGTACTTCAGACACTAGTCGAGTCCATGTCACGTCGTGTTGAGGCTCTTCTGTGTGCTCGCGGGGGCCCTACACGATAACAGGCAGGTGTACCAGTTTCTTTGGCTCTTCGAGTATATTCAATATTAACAGATTTCTCATTTTAAGAAACTCTTAACTTGGCACTACCAGTCTACTTATCACTACCTCTGTAGTTCGGCCACTGTCAGATGTTTTGCTACGCAAATTTCAAGATTCGTCAACGACTTTCAGTGGCTAATTTCCTAATGAAATTCCCTTAACATCGTTGGATTCAATCTGGCTTCCGTTACTTTTGTTTTACACTTGTTGATATTTTTCTTTTTATCTCCTGCGGAAACACTAACCATTTCACTAAACTGATCTTGCAAGTGATCTGATATCTCGGATAGAGTGACACTGTTATCAGACAATAGCAAAGTTTTTATATTTTTTAGTTCCACATACTACACTGCCAAAAATAACTGCTACGCACAGGTGTTCTCTGTTACAGAGGTAAATATGATCCTGTCTGTAGCCGGTGGCTGTGGCCGAGCGGTTCTAGGCGCTTCAGTCCGGAACCGCTTTGCTGCTACGGTCGCAGGTTCGAATCCTGCCTCGGACATGGATGTGTATGATATCCTTAGGTTAGTTAGGTTTAATTAGTTCTAAGTCTAGGGGACTGATGACCTCAGATGTTAAGTTCCATAGTGCTTAGACCATTTGAACCATTTTGATCCTGTAAATTTTAAATATTTCTTTTGGTACAAGTGCAAATACTGTTCGGCTGTTGGGAAACGCTACAAAAATATCAGTCTTCGTCAATGACTAAATGCGTTTAGTTTTCCTACTTTTACGTATTGCATTGCTAGCAACAACGGCTGTTTTCTGATGTCATTGTTAATGTAATACTATCTGTAAATTGTAATTATTTCTCTTTCCTTCTATTTGTCCCTCAGTGAATTTTATTTGATGTTACTTGCTTTTCGTAGTTTTATAGACGTGTTGCGACAGTACCATAACATACCTACAAATTTCCATCTGGTTTAAAGTAAAAACGTACATGGTAAAGTGGCAGGAAACTCTGCAATTTGTCATAGCTTTTAAGTGACAATTAATATGAGCCGTACTGATTACATTTCACAGAACAAATTATATAGCACATGGAGAAGAGCTGACATTGGTCATTAAAATAGTACTAGCAACCAGCCTCATGCTGTGATACGTAACTGTTCCTATGAAGGTACTGAAACAGTCTTAGAAGCAATTCGGCCGCGAACTGAATACGCTACCATTGTGGGTCATCTGTAGAAGATTTTATGGGAGTTTTTGATAATGGGTACTATTAAGCAAATTTAAATAATGTCCTAAAGTATTTAGCTAGATACACTCCTGGAAATTGAAATAAGAACACCGTTAATTCATTGTCCCAGGAAGGGGAAACTTTATTGACACATTCCTGGGGTCAGATACATCACATGATCACACTGACAGAACCACAGGCACATAGACACAGGCAACAGAGCATGCACAATGTCGGCACTAGTACAGTGTATATCCACCTTACGCAGCAATGCAGGCTGCTGTTCTCCCATGCAGACGATCGTAGAGATGCTGGATGTAGTCCTGTGGAACGGCTTGCCATGCCATTTCCACCTGGCGCCTCAGTTGGACCAGCGTTCGTGCTGGACGTGCAGACCGCGTGAGACGACGCTTCATCCAGTCCCAAACATGCTCAATGGGGGACAGATCCGGAGATCTTGCTGGCCAGGGTAGTTGACTTACACCTTCTAGAGCACGTTGGGTGGCACGGGATACATGCGGACGTGCATTGTCCTGTTGGAACAGCAAGTTCCCTTGCCGGTCTAGGAATGGTAGAACGATGGGTTCGATGACGGTTTGGATGTACCGTGCACTATTCAGTGTCCCCTCGACGATCACCAGTAGTGCACGGCCGGTGTAGGAGATCGCTCCCCACACCATGATGCCGGGTGTTGGCCCTGTATGCCTCAGTCGTATGCAGTCCTGATTGTGGCGCTCACCTGCACGGCGCCAAACACGCATACGACCATCATTGGCACCAAGGCAGAAGCGACTCTCATCGCTGAAGACGACACGTCTCCATTCGTCCCTCCATTCACGCCTGTCGCGACACCACTGGAGGCGGGCTGCACGATGTTGGGGCGTGAGCGGAAAACGGCCTAACGGTGTGCGGGACCGTAGCCCAGCTTCATGGAGACGGTTGCGAATGGTCCTCGCCGATACCCCAGGAGCAACAGTGTCCCTAATTTGCTGGGAAGTGGCGGTGCGGTCCCCTACGGCACTGCGTAGGATCCTACGGTCTTGGCGTGCATCCGTGCGTCGCTGCGGTGCGGTCCCAGGTCGACGGGCACGTGCACCTTCCGCCGACCACTGGCGACAACATCGATGTACTGTGGAGACCTCACGCCCCACGTGTTGAGCAATTTGGCGGTACGTCCACCCGGCCTCCCGCATGCCCACTATACGCCCTCGCTCAAAGTCCGTCAACTGCACATACGGTTCACGTCCACGCTGTCGCGGCATGCTACCAGTGTTAAAGACTGCGATGGAGCTCCGTATATCACGGCAAACTGGCTGACACTGACGGCGGCGGTGCACAAATGCTGCGCAGCTAGCGCCATTCGACGGCCAACACCGCGGTTCCTGGTGTGTCCGCTGTCCCGTGCGTGTGATCATTGCTTGTACAGCCCTCTCGCAGTGTCCGTAGCAAGTATGGTGGGTCTGACACACCGGTGTCAATGTGTTCTTTTTTCCATTTCCAGGAGTGTAATTATGGAACAACATGAAGAAGGCACTAAAAGCTGATGTAATATGTGTTTATTTATGGACCATCATCAGATTACGTGTATCGTTATACCATTTAAACGAAGGTTCTTTCGCATCCAGTACGTAACGATTATCACTTGCAGTAGAATAACCTACTTGACACGAAGTTACTTTCTTATAACCTGATGTAATGGTATCCATGACATGGAGATGAATGCTTGACGGAATCTGGTCCTCGAGCAAAAAAGTGCACAGTGTGGTATCGTCCAGAGATCGCGGTGCCACAAAATAGTCGGCAATGCATATCGAGGTCACAGACGTTAGCGAGGTTCCGCTGCATAAATCTTCAAATGTGTGTGAATTCCTAAGAGACCAAACTGCTGAGATCATCGGTCTCTAGACTTACGCACTAATTAAACTAACTTATGCTAAGAACAACACATACACCCATTCCCGAGGGAGGACTCGAACCTCCGGCGGTAAGAGCCGCGCAATCCGTAACATGGCGCCTCAAACCTCGAGGCCACTGTGCGAGACTCCGCTGCATACCGCAACAACATATGAAAGGCGCTCCTGAAGACCACGCCTCCCTTCTCAGCATAGCAGCGACCTCACGCAGATGTCAATATAGTATCGTGCATGAAACAGCTCAGTCCCACTTTCTGACCTCAGCTTTAGCAGTCAACACCATCGTGAAGAAAAAGTGATTTTGAAGTTTTAGATGAACATGTACTTTAGTTAAAGGTGAACACTGTACTTCAGGAGAACAATTAGTGATTGTATGCAACAAGTCATACTTTCATAGTCAGTGCCAGTTGGGAATATTTTACGCTCTCCTGGGGCAAAGAACAGTTGTAGTAAAAATTAAAATAAAAAGAACCACCTCCCAGAGCACTTGAAGTACCCATAGTAATGGCTCGACGATTATACACAGCTGTGGCTGGACGATTAGAGTTTCGTCTGGTCACAACACACAGTGCACCAGGTTCTGGAAGTTTTGTGATAGCGTTGTTTAAATACAATGAAGCAGTGCATCAACTTCTACAGAAAATATTTTGAGCTACATACATCTTACTATTGACTTAAATTATTAATTTGATAAATAGTTTGTTACAAGAACGATTTTTGCGAAACGTATACTCGTTTTACAAACTGTTGATTCATTAGTTCTGTACTGAACCGACAAAGGATATATCTGCTACGAAAAACGGCAAGGGCAATTTAGTGATGAACGTTTTGTTGATTTAATTCTCATTAAAGTCGAAGCATTACCTTTGTTGAAGAAAGTCTATAATGGGAAGAAACAGTAACCTGCGTCACCAGTACTCGCCTAAAGTGAATGAGGAAAATAAAGTAAACCCAAACATAGGACGACAGGTCGGGTATTGCAAGCTAGCTGTTGTCGGTTAATACGTCAGTGACTAACGACTGTGCTGCATTGTTTGGTTTTTCAAACGAGATAGTATCACCTTACAGATGCTGCGGTGCTGCTTCGAAAAACTGACCTTTGGACTTTATACGCAGAAAGGTAAGAGTAATAAAATACAAGCCGAGATGATAAACGCTGAACATGGATGTCACTACAGATATTTTTGGTCTAGAATTCATTTCAAGATCCGGATACTAAGTTTCCGTTAAAACTTTACATAAACATTACTGACAATTCATAAAATAACTATTTCTTTGAAGAGTTCCATTTCATGGTAATATATAGAGTGAAATGACAATGTCGACCCCCAGGCATCTTCCATATCGGAGTTGATAATTATGAAATACTGTCGGAATATTGGAAAATGCGCCAGTTATCGCCATCGGAAAAATAGTATTGGTTAATCTAGTATAAAGCGGTAGCAAGAGGGGCCGTGAGGCAAGTTACACAGTACAGCAGTATGATATTAACTTCTCGATAAAAACACAATACATGCTCAATATTAATAACCAATGACACAGGAAACCATACTATGAGACGCAAAGCAAAGTGTTGGTGTCCAATCGATGTGTGGTTCTGAGCAGAGTCAATTCATGACTAAACCATTACCAATCTTGAAGCTGAAGCAAGATTCGTTAGACAAAACATCGCTTCGCCACTGGTACGAGCTATTCTATTATATTTACATATCTCTGGATAACAAACCAAACAATAGTGATGGGCCATAGACAGAGCCCAGGGCGCAACTCTGTGTAGCGTAGGTTACATGAGACGCGTTGTAGTTTAAAAGCAATGGTGGAATTTTCTGGGCAGACGTACTGCAGTCCGCTAGCCACTCCCAACCATTCTCCCTTACTTCTGCACGAAACCTTGTAGCCAGCCAGTTGCATAATAGACAGTCGACTATGCCACTTTTTTTTCATATTATTTCGTTCTGTCTATTTGTTTCTACGTCATGTTTCGACAGTATTTCTGTGTGGATATCGTATGACACCTTTCAGATACCGAACCATCTGAGCTACCGGGCCGGCTGCCGCTGAGCTATAAATACTCATACGTTATTTGACAACTGGCTACATTTAGATACGTCTTATCCCTCTTCATTTTGCATCACGAGATAAAGCGCCTTTACTAGGTCTGTAACGTCCTCATGCTAAGTGTCAAAAAGGTGTTAATCCTTGTACTATACTAACAGTTACAAGTGTTTTTATGAGCAGATCTGTACACCCCATAATGTGATTTAGCTCTTGCGTAATATGGTGAGAAATTCAAATTTCAGCCACAACAATTTTTTGTGTTCTCAGGCGTACAGCGGTTCCAAAGCTAAGAGCTTTTTAGGCTTGTATTCATCTCGGCTCACTGCGTCGTATATGTCATATAAGGTCATTGTACATTATGCTACGAGACTAAGACGCTGCTGTGTTCGATTGCGTTTTTTATTACAATAGGCCTATTTCAGCGTGATTGCACCGTCAGCTTATCATGTAGAAATACATGGGCGGGTACAATATTTCCGATATTGAAGTAGAAAACTTAACGTATTATGTAATTATGCTTTGCTAGGTACAACAATTGGTCTTGATGTCCATACGATATAACTGTCTTAGTTGCTGGCACTACCGTATAAGTCGGCATCGTTGATGTCCGTGGAACTGTAGTTGTTAAACTGTAGCTGCAGCAGTTATTTCTGAAGTTTTCTCATTATGAAAGTTTGTTTCATAATGATGTTATTTCTTTACTGACAGCTGAGTCAACGATGTTATATTATTGCAGGCTATTTGCTTCTATGGTATTCTGTGGATCATATGTTTGTTCTTACGAGATACATTATTGCTATTATGATTCGTGTTTATGTGTTGCTACGCTCATATGTAATTTAATCCTACCTTATTTTTAACTGGTTATGCCAGATATTGTTGTAGTGCTCCAGGTTTATGAAAATTACTCGACGCAGTTTTATTCTCAAACGTATGCTTTGCAGTGGTGATTCTTTCTTTCATGGGAACAAGATCTCTGATATGTTTTTAAGTTTTGTTTTCTCCACTCATTTCGAGTTTAGGAGGATAATTTCAATAAAATGTGCTGTGAAATGTTCGTGTTCCAAATCGATCTTGAAGAGGTCGAAGTATATTCATCCCCAAAAAATTACCCTCAAGAAATTCTAAATGTTCTAAATGTTCACAGTCCCCCACAGAACCCATGAGATGGCTTTAATGCATGGTCGGTAAGCATCAATACTACAGCAAGCAAGAGCGGGCACACTGCTCGGCTGAGGACGTGTACCTTCCACTTTACCCGTTTAGACCAGACTGTCGATGTTTGTTGAGACTAATTGACGTGAAGATCACATAAAAACGGCAGACTGTGCTTTATAAGCTCATCAAAGTGTCCTGCATGTGGAAATGTGTCTGGCCAATATTCTCAAGTCGGTGTTACGTATTGATAAAGGCCATCTATATGTACACTGATGCGCCAAAACATTATGCCCACCTGCTTAGTAGGTTGCTGATCCACATTTTGAATGCAATACAACAGTGATTGGGTGTTGCATCCAATCGACAAGTACTTGCAGCGTTACGCGACCATTTTTCCCAGAACTGTCCTGTAACTGACCAGTCAAATCGGAATAATTAATCCCCACGAATAAATTCGATGTCTGTCAGCACCAGTGATTACCATTACTTAATTAACACAGATCACATTTTGATACCGTATTGCGTGGTTCACCGAAACCAGAAACCACTATGAAGGAATACTGCGCTGGGCTGCAAGACAGCAGGCGTGAAGCGGGTCATGTAAGTTGGCCAGGAGAGGCCGCCCCTAATAGAATTCCCAGAAGGACTCGCCGACAGCTGTGGAGGTCAGTGCCGCTTTGTCAGGCCGGTCAATGCTTTCAAGAGCCGCACTTGGACGCCGCTCACCAGATCTCAAAATGCAGATACGATCTCCTGTTGTACAGGGCTACAGCGGCGTCTGTTTTAACAATCTGAATGTTGAAGGTGTAGCTGTGCCGTTCTTGGTGAGGCCTGAAAGATCGTTATTCAGAACAGAACGTAGAGAGCAAAGGGTCTTCGAAATACACCGATAGCTATAGATAACATTGGGAAATGGAGTGAGAACCCAGGAATTAGGACACCTCTGACAGCGTGGGACGCCACCGAGTGCAAGCACTACAAAAACCAAATGTTTAAAACAATCTGAGAATGGCTGTAACTGGCTGACATCAATAGTTTAGAAATGAGAGAGAGAAAGTCTACTGTGTGCTGCTGATGTTCAAACTCACTGACCACAGAGACAGACAGAAAGAGAGCAGGGCACAATTTCTTAGTACAAAGTGTTACGGAACATCTTACTGGTTAACCTCCTGAAACAAGAGTCAGGAAAGGGGATCAGATTCTTTTGAAACATCGTTACACTGGTTGGCACTCGAAACATCCCTAGTTCAGCTAATATAAACAATGTGATGGATGAAAAACGTGAAAACACAAGTCTTCCGTTTAAATAGGAGACGGTAAAAATCACTCCTCCTTGAGGGTTCTTCTTCACCAGCACTCTTCTCCACACGTTATCAGCTGAGCATTCCTGCATTAAGAATGCGTTTCCGATCTGCTAAACAGGGAACTTAGAAATTTTTCGAGCCGAGTTGCGTTTAGCCACAGACGTAAGTTGTTGCTATGACACTAATGATTGATTCTGAATCCACCCTATTCTCCACATGCAGATTAAGATGGTGAGAGCTAGACGTGACAGTGAGATGAGGCATTAGAACAGTCTAATATTTCTTCCTGAGTTCCATTAATTTGTAGTTTCATTCTGAATACTTGCTTGCAAATTTTACGATCGATATGGTTTCAACTCTAGCCACTGATGCAGACACATGTCCTTGTTTAACGCTATCTGCCTTTTAATACTAACATTCTTGCAGTCACAGTTTGACTTCACAAACATAATTATTTCATAATGGTATGCGTTGGCTAGAATCTGAACGCAGATCCCTTTAACAGCCTTGTCAAGGTATTAGCAATAAATACAGTTAATTTTGATTCTTGTTTAAATTCATAGATAATGTCGTCGTTGTTCATTATTTTGGAGGACATATTAATTATATCACGTTAAGAGGGTTACTTTGCACACCTCTAGTCAAAATCCCGACCCATACACTTAGAGTAGGTTTCCGGAGGTATATGGCCTCATATGATGCATATGCACAGTGAAGTATTTCCTGTAAATTACTAGCCAGTGGTTTGTGGGTGCATAATTGGCGTACCAGATGTGTGCCATTGGGTTTAGAAAAGTCGAATTTGATGTCCAAGACATCAATGTAAGTTCACTATCATGCACCTCAAACCACTGTAGCACCATTCTCATCTTATGACATGTTGTTATCCTTCTGGAAGATCCCGTTGCCAACAGGGAAGACACTGAAAGGTTCCTGTTCACTCTCCACTTCCATTTCCCTCACAATGCATTTTGTTTTCCGAGGATCGTGAAATTTATATTCACTGTCGTTTCTCTGTTGTATACAGCTTTGTACACAATGGTAAGGAGAGAGAGGCTACAGAGTGTTGTGGCAGCTATCATTGTAGGAAAGCTGGACAGGAGCACTAATGATCGACGAACACGTTAACACAACAAACAGAAGATTTTTTTTTTACTTGTTTTGCTAAATGTGAATGAAGACCGATTATAGACAATGCCACAGGAAACAGAGTCCAACTATCACAACCTTAACAAGGAAGAGCCTCCCTGCAATAAAGCCCATACTAGGGTGTTGTACCAGCAAGTAGGAAGCATCTGCTTAGCATACTGTAGTGAAGTGGCTCCAAGCCCAAGTGGGCTGAGTGGCTGCTGCCGGCTGTCCTATATTGTGGCAGCAGAGTGCACTCGTAGTGCAGAGTTTCTAGAGGTGTGGCTCTGCGGATGCACACCACTGGGTGTGCCACATCCAGCACGACTGCTGTCTGCATCAGACGGAAACTTGCCATTCTGTTACCAGCCTTGATATGCCATGAGGTGGTATCGATATGTGATACCACACTTTGCAAGTCATTTGTAACCAGTTTCGATCAATCGATACTAGCCCTATAGTAAACTCTTTTCTTGGTCCGTGTAGCAATTTTAAAATGTTAGGAGTCCATTTTCCTTCCGCCCAATAGGATCAGTCTGCAGTTGATGGTCTATGTGGCTCATTTGAACCGATACACCATTACATTAGTTTTACACTACATGTTACGACGTGGTGTGGTGAAGTCGGAAAGCTCTGTGCCATGTTATTCCGTTGAGAGGAAGGCTGCCTTTGTCTGAGACAGGTCTACTTTTTATCGGATGATTCTTTTATTCTTCCCTTCATTCTCAGCTTCAGTAGCCCAAAAGCTCCAGAGCATATCGAGACACGTTTCCTCCGCTGAAAAGTAGGGCCATATGTCCCCAACACTGTGTGTTATTTTAAATGCCAGCATTTTGGGCACAACATTCTCGCATGGAAGGAAGAAGTTCCTTGTGGCAAATGTGGTGCGGTCGCCAACGAAGGTATGGGTTGCCTATCTCCTCTAGTGTGTTAATTGCTCTGTGGATCATCCTATCTGAAGTAGAGACTGCACCGTCTACACTAAGGAAAGAAAGATCCAGAGACTCCAAACAAAGAAGACAGTACCATATGGTGAGGCCAAATAGAACTATAAGGTAATGCAGCCTTCCATTTTCATTACTTTGTTCGCTTCAGCTCTAGAAAAGGCTGCTCTGAAAACTGATGCCTCTACACAAATGGAGATTGCTAATGTTTTCACTACTTCCTGAATTTGTCAGTGCCACTGTAAAGCTGCTGTTATCCCGGAGTCAATACATCCCATCTAGAACATTAGAAAAGGCCACAGGTGCCGACTCTGTAAAGTTTCAGGCATCTTAAAAGGTAGACTCCATTAAAAAGGCCAGCACTGTCACCTTCATTGCCACAGAGGATCCAATGAAGCCTCCTCTGGCAAATAAACCAAATGGCATTCGTCAACTGCAGAAGAAGACATGTCCTAAAACGCCAGACGATGTAGTACGCATTCTCCCGTACGCTTCTAATGATTCCATTTCAGAGATAATGGAATAGCGGCCGGCCGTGGTGGCCGAGCGGTTCTAGGCGCTTCAGTCTGGAACCGCGCGACCACTACGGTCACAACTTCGATTCCTGCCTCGGGCATGCGTGTGTGTGATGTCCTTAGGTTAGTTAGATTTAAGTAGTTCTAAGTTCTAGGGGACTGACGACCTCAGATGTTAAGTCCCATAGTGCTCAGAGCCATTTGAAACATTTGAACAATGGAATAGGAAACCTGCCTGAAGGAAGCATTTAGCCTCACGGCTAAGCCTCCAGCTGTCATTGGGTCGTCGCTCTGCTGGAGATACAGGGTGAAAGAAAAACGTCACAGATAAAATGGCTCCCAAATTACAGTGGTACATCAACGGATTTCTGGACGAATGTTAAAGAACTGAAACACCTATCGAAATAACTTTCTTTGTGCTTGTATTCACATGTTAAACTTAATGACACCCCTGTGCTACAGGGCTCTAGGCCATACCACCTGAATGGCCTGTCTGAGGACAGGGCGAAGTGTGGGATTGCTGTGTTTATCAATAACACACACAACCCGCCGGCTCTGTACTTGACTACTGGCCTGCCAGAAGTTACAGTTAAAGTTTGTGTGTTATCGCTATATGATCATTGTACTTACCTCAACAAGAAGTAATAGATTCGAAGGCTATCACCAAGAGGTGGCTGGACCACATTACATGTTGGATTCACCATATCGCTGACTTACACATCTCCATGTCCTCAGATCATATTCGATGGCAGCCTCTACTAGTATGGACTGATGGTTTCAGCTCTGGCCTCAGATGCAAACACATACCCTTCTTTAACGCTAATCCACCCTATTCTCCACATGCAGATTAAGATGGTGAGAGCTAGACGTGACAGTGAGATGAGGCATTAGAACAGTCTAATATTTCTTTCTGAGTTCCATTAATTTCTGGTTTCATTCTGAATACTTGCATGCAAATTTTACGATCGATATGGTTTCAACTCTGGCCACAGATGCAGACACATTTCCTTGTTTAACGCTATCTGCCTTTTAATACTAACATTCTTGCAGTCACAGTATGACTTCACAAACACAATTATTTCATAATGTTATGATAGAATTTGAACGCAGATCCCTTAAACAGCCTTGTCAAGGTATTAGCAATAAATTGTTTAAATTCTTGTTTAAATTCATAGATACATCATGCATACAGCATGCTGCACAACGATCTGGGTCAGTCATGTGACTCTGTAACTGTTCAAGTTCCGCCCAACAGTGGGAAAGTTCGACGAGTAATCAAAATATGGGAAGCTGTCACCAGTATTTCTCGTAAATGCATTCGGATGCGTGTAGAAGCGGTGCTGAAGCGGAAGTTTCCCCAAACAAGGCCCAGAGACACAGCCCAGGTAATGGGAGAACATTTTACGCTGACTACTGTCACCACCAGCTGGGATCCTGTCTCCAAGTATACCGTGTGATCATGGATAGAGGCGAGTCGAATTTCAGGTCCAACAATTCTGAGTCCTACAACTGTCTTTTCTCCATATGAGAGTTGGATTGGGCATTACCTTTGGCTAGCAGTACTGCATCCGGCCACGACCAAATCCGATACAGCGAGCTATGATAAATGCAAAGGGAGTCCACGGGGATCCTCTTAGAATGTTTTTATGGCGGAGGTTTTTTTCACAACTTGTGGACGGAGGCAACTTTATCTATCATTAAACGAGGTAAGGATGGGTGGTGTCCCATTAGTTACTGGGGTATCCCCTCAACTGGCTGTATAAGAAAGACCATGGAGCTAACGGTCACCTGTCGCCTCGTCTGGACCCTTGAGACCAGGAACTTCCTTAGCCGCTTTCATTGTGGTTTCAGCAGACGTCGAGCCACTGTCGACAACGAGATCAAGCTACAGGCGGCTATCCAGTGGGCTTTCCTTCATGGTTCCTTGGTTTAAGGATTAAAGGAACGAAACTACGAGGCCATCAGTCCCTCCCACCTGGAAGAGTCAAGTCAACAACCTACACACCAAAGAAAGGTATAGTGCACGAAACCCAAGGAAAGAGCCGGTCGTGGTGGCCAAGCGGTTAAAGGCGCTACAGTCTGGAACCGCGCGACCGCTACGGTCGCAGGTTCGAATCCTGCCTCGGGCATGGATGTGTGTAATGTCCTTAGTTAGGTTTAAGTACTTCTAAGTTCTAGGGGACTGATGACCTTAGAAGTTAAGTCCCATAGTGCTCAGAGCCCAAGGAAAGAAAACCCCAAGGTCTATCGAAAGTCAACAGAGCCTAGAGAGAGGAACAGGGAAGAAGAAAAGGGGTAAAGGAAAGCGAGCGAGATGGCCCGTTCAGGGAGCGGCGGAGGCTCGCAAAGGCAGAGACATACGCCCTCTCCCCCCCCCCCCCCCCCGCAACTCACCACACTTACCAGACGCACCCTGCACGATAATACACAGTATAGACAAGTGACATGGACAAGGCGAGAGAAGCACAAGAACACAAAGGAAGAACACCAATTTTCCTTCATAGACAGCATTGTAAAGAGATATTTTTAAATATTAGCAATGCATCCGGAATTACATGGAGGCACCATTTCCTACGATAGATCCACCAATGGAACTTTTTTGGTTACCTCCCTACATCCATTCTGCCTTTCTTATTTAAATCCAAAAGGTTTTTGGATACCAATTTGATGACGTGCTGTCACGTAGTTTTGAGCAGAAGAGTACTGTTGTCCATGGAAGTGCCAAAGGTAAGGAATCCTGGCCTGCGCTCCTTATTTGTGGAAGATTTTGCAGATTTCTGTTTCTATTCCAGCACTGTCACAGTGAGTGGCCAATTAAAATTTACAGTGACGCGGATTGAAGAGTGGGATGGATAGAAAGCTTTTAACTTTCTGCAGGGGAGCAGGCAGTGCGTGTATACTCCAGTTTTATAGGGCTTTCAACAGATTACGATTAGGCTATAGATGCGCAATGTATGGATCAGCGAGACCTTCTTATCTGAGGATCATTGACACTGTCCATCATAAGGAGATCAGACTGGCTACAGGTGCTTGCAGGACCAGAGCCACACCCAGACTTTGTGCTGTTGCTTGGGAACCGCCCACCGCCATTCAGCGGCAACTCCACCCGGTGTGTGAAGCATATCAAAACCTCGCTGCTCCCAAATCACCAGCGCACCATACTGTTGCTCTTCCAGCAATGAGCATTTTCTCGTAAATTTGACATAAATCCAGACAAGAAGAAAGTAACCGTAAAGAAAATCAATAGGAGTACTGCACAGATCGTTTATTGGTCACTAAATAAGAAGCCACCAGCTGATAAACGAATGACTTTATTTGGCTCATTTCGATTATAACTCATCATCAGACTGTCATCAACATTTTGGTGATCATATGTATAAAGACATTTTGTTAAGACAAATTGTTTGCCATGACAGCTTTGTTTGTTACATACTGTCTTTATAAACCCAATCTCCAGCATGTTCATGACAATTTGATGATGGGTTTTACCCGAAACGTTTCAAATACAGTCAATGGTTTATCAACTAATGACTTCTGTTACAGTGATCATAAAGCAACTGTGCAGTACTTCTACTGACTCGTGAAGCATGTCCTGGAACCACTTGGTGGGGTGAAAGTAGATAACCAAATCCAGGTTTGGCACCGACTGTCAACCTGTGAAGATAGAGAGTGGTTATAGATTTAGTCCACTACAGGTGAGACTGCACTCCCGCTTGTGTTTAATACAATATTCAACGTCATTTTAAATGTTACCATAACTGCGTAGCGGCAGTCACGGATGGGTGCAAAGAAGGAGACTTCTGTGATTGCCCTGTTGTTTTCTCTTCTCAATATCCGATTGTTCAATGAATTCCCTGTCTGATACAGAATTGTACGCGATCTTGAGGACACTGGAGCAGATGAGATGTCTTGCGACTACTTAATTGCCTGTCTGTTCCGACTCCTTGGGTGCCCTTACCTGGAGAGGTACTGTACGCAGCGGATGAAATACTCCAAAATATCCAGGACACCCTTCACCACCTAAAAAAGCTGGGGAAGGAGGTGTCTTTTCGCTGGGTACCATATCGGTGTTGAGTGACAAGATCTGGCGGATGTAGCAGCCAAGTCCAATGTGTGGTGCTTAATGCGTACAGATAATATTATGCCACATTTTAGTGGACTGTGTTTTACACTCAGACAGTAAGGTAGCAACTCATTTATGGACTGTGTTTTACACTCAGACAGTAAGGTAGCAACTCATTTATGGACAAATTTGTCCTCTCTTTAACTGATAATCAAACGAACGTCATCATCTTTTGAAGATTTGTGAAATTTCCGACGTGTTCCCTAAAATTTTAGGGAGAGGTTATTAAAGTGTTATCAGGAAGGCTGATTTATACGTGATTCGTACGTGATTAGGTAGTCACATTTAGCTTTGCCGTTATTGTAGCTTTCCACTTGTATTATTTGTATTTAAATTCCCAGTTTCACGACATCTCACCGATTTTACCTTTGGGGTGACCGTTCGTGAGGTTGGATGTGTTGGGTCCTGCCCACTCGTCTCGCATAGGGTGCTTAGAGGACGCTGCGTTTCCGAAATGCCATACAACAATTCAAGCAAATGAGATTAGTAATTTTATTTCTAAAATGCAGATTGACAGTATTTAACTTAGAGATATACAAGTAGTTGTCGCAAACGATGGGCGACATGCAAACAGTTAAGTTCTTGATATACACAATGTTTAAACAAGCAACAGATATGGATCACTACAGTGTGATAGTGTAGCACTCTCTACTCGGCCGTGCTCATACACCGCGAATACGTTCCACTAACGTCCGCTAATGTCCGTATACTGAACCGATCTGAGCGGCCGAGGCTCGCAGGAGCGGCGCTTATATTCACTTCGGTTTGAGGCTCCCCCTGTCGTGGTGCGGTCCTATTCCGCGCACCATGGCCGACGTCGTTTCACCGCCATCTCTGTTCTTGCGTCCTTCGACTTTGTTCAGGCGCTTGTGGTTACGCCAGAACAGGAGGAGAGTGAGTTTTATTGTGTTGGACTTACTACTTCTTGTTTCATGGCATTTTTAGTAGTTTCAAACACCTTAGTTCCTGTTGTGTCTAGACGAGACAGCCTAGACACAATGAGAGGAAGCCGAAAGGCACGCGCTTAAACTCACGCAGGCTGGCGTGAGGTCTGAAACAGGATACGTAATGAATGCTATAAAGAAAAGTACGTAGCTTCTGGAATACTTAACTTTAATCCACATTTGTAGAACATCGCTCTTGATGATACATTAATAGAATCTTAATATCAATTGAATACGGCGCCTTGCTAGGTCGTAGTAAATGTAGCTGAAGGCTATGCTAACTATCGTCTCGGCAAATGAGAGCGTAATTCTCAGTGAACTATGGCTAGCAACCTCGGCTGTACAGCTGGGGCGAGTGCTAGTACGTCTCTCTAGACCTGCCGTGTGGTGGCGCTCGGTCTGCATTTACTGACAGTGGCGACACGCGGGTCCGTCGTATACTAGCGGACCGCGGCCGATTTAAAAGCTACCACCTAGCAAGTGTGGTGTCTGGCGGTGACACCGCAGTTCCTATTAATTTTTTTACTGGGGCTGATAAGCTCGCCGTTGTGCGTTCGTAAACTCTAAGCACACACAGACAGACACACACACGCACAGGCACACCCGCACAGTGTCCAGTCAGTTGATCGAAAACTATCTGTGAATTATGTCCTTGCTTACAGGCGTTGGATAGAAAAATGGTTAAAATGGCTCTGAGCACTATGGGACTTAACATCTATGGTCATCAGTCCCCTAGAACTTAGAACTACTTAAACCTAACTAACCTGACATCACACAACGCCCAGTCATCACGAGGCAGAGAAAATCCCTGACCCCGCCGGGAATTGAACCCGGAAACACGGGCGCGGGAAGCGAGAACGCTACCGCATGACCACGAGCTGCGGGCCATTGGATAGAGATATGGAAACACAGCCAGAAATTCATGCTTGAAAATGAGTGCAAATTTCAGCCAAACCTGCTTGTTGCGCTGCTGTACGATCACGAATGACACCTGTGCTATGTTAGGGAACTGAAGTGTTCGGTGTACCAATAGGCACTGAATCGAAGACTTATCCCACATGCAGGGAAAACGGGAAAGAAGTCATCCGTTGTGTCAACGCGGACAAAATTGTGTGTTGTGTGATCGTGACAGACGGTCTTTGAGGAGGATTGTGACGAAAAATTAGGGGATGACAGTTGCAAAAGTCACAGCAGAATTGAATTTCCCCCTCATGAATCCCGTCAGCACCAAATCAAGACGAAGGTGACCCGTTAGAAGGGAATTGCAGGGCGAATTCGAGTTCCACAACTTCTCACAGTGATGAAATGGCCCGGAACAGAATACGTTGCTATGAAGCCATAAAACTTTGACTGTGGAGCAATCTAAGAAAGACGTCTGATGGCATGAGTCTTGTTTCACAATGTTTCCAACTTCTGGTCGAACGTACATCCCAGGAGTGAAACTTAGTGGTAGTGATTTGGGCAACCATAGCGTGATATTCCATGGGCACGAGATTAACATGCAAAGTCGCAGTACTGCCAATCAGTATATGACCAGTTTGGCTGATCACGTCCATCCATTGTCACAATGAGTGTTTCCTACTGGCGATGCAGCGTTTCTAGACGGCAGGAGCCATGTTCATCGTCCTGGAGGAGGAGGAGGAGGAGATTAGTGTTTAACGTCCAGTCGCCAACGAGGTCATTAGAGACGGAGCACAATCTCGTATTAAGAAGGGATGGGGAATGAAATCGGCCATGGCCTTTCAAAGGAGCCATTCCGCCATTTGCCTGATCCGACTTAGGGAAATCATGGAAAACCTAGATCAGTCATCGTCATAGAGTCGTTTTCTGAGCACGAGTGTGAACAGTCTCATCTCCCATAGTCACCACAGTCACCAGTTCTCAATATTATTGATCTTTCATTACCTACCTTGGGGAGAAGGGTGCGTAATCGCAGTCCACCACCATTACCATTACCTGAGATTGCCACTATTTTGCAGGAAGAATGGTACAGGATTCCCTTGAAAACCATTCAGGGTTTGTATTTATCAGTGTTGAGATGCTGGATGCTGTTTTGAATGCCCCCGGTTTTCGTGCACCGTTTTGGGCATTGTAATACGTCGCGTTTTTCGTTCTTCCACATTTTTTCCCAGTCCTTATATTACGTAAGGCGACCGCATTCTATCCTCTGATCAGGACCCTCGCTATCCTCAGCTTAAGCATAATTGCTGTTTCCTTTAGTATAAACTTGAGTGAATTTCACTCCCTGTTACTCAACGAGCACAAGTAACATACGGCAGCTCAAAGCTATCCCAGTCGTGCACGCTCTTATTGTAGCAAGTTACAGATGGAAAGCATAACACAGTGTCTACTATTACGTTCACAGGTAGGTATTAAAAGTTCAGTATCTCTCACCACGTTGTAAGGGGGTGATCAGTATAATAAATGACTGTTCCGAGTGACCGATAACGACTAAGTTCACATAGTGAACTTCTGGGTAGAGACACAGACCCAAAACAAAACAAGGTCATCCATCGTAAGGGTACAGCATCAGTCCAGAATGAATACCGAAAGTGAGAAACCCTATAACGAGAAACAGTCAAAAACTGTATCAAAGGCTGAAGTCAGGCTTACGAAGTGACAGCTAAGTGATTGTATGTGAATGTGCGCTCCTTGAAGAGTAGAGCTCCGTCAGATAGTGCCTCCATTTGTACTTCTGTTTGCACCGTCTGTGAACACTGGAGAAACTGTAATTATTTTCTAATCTCAGACTGCGTGTCCATATTACAGCTTTGGAGGGAATTGAAATCACTCTGGGTTAAAAGATTATTTCGTTTCGTTACGGAAGTCTAAATTGAAAATTTGCTGTCATGATATGGGGCTGGCTGTAGCAGGACGGGATTATTTCACATGAACATAACGGCCTGTCACTTCTGTCCACTAAGACCAGAGAACCACGAAGTTTTATCGACGTTCGAATGTCAGCACTATGATGTTACTTACCGCCCTTGTGGCTACACCACCTGCTGAAAACATGGAAGTCGTTGACGTTACAGGCTGGTCCCAGAAGTCACTGACCACTGTATACTGGGGTTGCACCTGGCTTAAAAATATAGCCGTCGCCTTGCCACCAATCTGCTGAAGTTGAATCTACCAGAAGACTGGCCCTTGGACGTCTCGATGATCAGGGATAACCCATGTATAGTCTGGCCTTATATTCAATACTGCACTAAATAAATATCTTGAAGTCATCATAATGTTAGTTATTTGTTGGAAAGTCTATAGAATCTGAGACCCCGTCCAGCTGAACTCAAAAGTGGACACCACCGCTGACCTCCGATACTGTTACATGCTTTGTCGCAGTACAAACCGAGGCCCAGTGTCAAGTTCGGTTCATGCCCCAAAGAGCTCGCCGGGTCTGGGTTAGGCTGATCATCCTGACACATCACGGTCCATATGAACCGTAATACAACTAAGGCTACGGCTTCACTCACGTTTTTTCCAGCAGGATACGAGCTGGAAGAAACGCGACGGAATTTCATCGTGTACTGGTAAGTGAAGGTGGCACACAGCGCTGGAATTCACACGGCTGCTGCACAGAGGCGGTACGTCTCCAGGGACGCACGCAGAAAAATGCTCCGCGACGAGTTATTTCTCTGCTGGAATTTCAGCTGTCTGAGTGGCCACACGTAGGGTTTTTCACGCAGTACTCAGTCTGTCACACGCTCCCGACCAAAACACACTCAACATCTGAGGCTGTTCACGGCCGTTATATACCCAGTAAGGCCTGTAATAACCCTAAAAACGAAAAACGCTAATTCATTCTGGTGGTAGTTTCATCTGTCACAGATAACTGGAACTCTAATCATTTACATACCCACTAATGGTATGTACACGTTCGAATTTACACTAAAATCTCAGCATGTCTATGGGTGCTTCTCTTTTTCATGTAGTGCAAGTGAACTGAAATGAAATGAATGGAGTCAATACAGAAGAAAACAATGAAGTTCCCATGACAAATGAAAATTACTCCCCGGACTGGATCTAGCAGCTGAGTTACATACCTCTTAAGCGGATAACGCCACTTCTTCATATAGCGTCCTGATAGAATTTGACAGGTGTTGTACTCTTATAATTCTGGGGCAAAGATAAAACACGAGGTATGAAATATATTAAAATATACAGTTTTATTGATTCATTGCTGTGTCATTACATATTTGATCTTCAATTAATGTCCAGACGCTCTGGAGGAGAGGAGATGGAAGAGAAGGAAACTTGAAGTACTGTTGGCATCGAAAGAGCTGGAATAGTGTGTCAGTATGAAGAACGCCTCCTGAGGGTCGACTTTTAAGGACTCATCACCGCTTTCGACTGAAGCTATTGTGGGAAGCCACATAATTCGAATGTTAAAGTTTTCTGTCAACATCATTACACCAAATTCAGGCAAATGCCTACGGGTTGTATGTATTGTGCGTAGTCCATTATGCATTGGTGCTATGACATAGGCTACCGAGGCAAGACTGTCCACACACTAGCTAAAATTAACGGCTGAATAAAGGCATTACTCTAACATGTTATTCTCAGCATATTCATAGTATACTCTTAGAATTCGATTCATAGAAAATTTACTCATAGTAAACTACATGCTCTTACAAAAAAAAAGTATCAAGTATACGCTCATCTCAAGAAAGTAGCTGATTTTCGGTAATTTCCATTCTTTTGGGATATAGCTGAATACATAAAGGAAATTTTTAACACCTTCATTTGCACAGAGCTAAATTAAGTAAGTCATCGACTTATTCTTCTTCACACTCTGAATTAGGCTATTTAATACATATTACGATTCCAGTCTTTTCCTTTGTCTATTCTGCGCCTCTGTCCCGTTTGTTTTAATGTTTCTACATGACTGTCTTAGGATGCTTTCTGTGTCGGTGTTCGTTCTATCGTCTATTTCATTCTGCTTCAGTTGCGTGTTGGCTACAGTAATTGTCGTTTCAATACCAGCCTCTCTCATTATACCGATCTTATCATAAAAGTTAGTGGTTCGGAAGAAATTCGTGTCTGTACATGTCCTCCACGTTTTCGGTTAACAGTCTCTGAAAAAAAAGTTTGTGTGCTAAATTTCGAAACTCTTATAAAATCTTAAACGTGTTTCTTCTGCTGCATTAATTTTTATTTCCTTGGTGATGGGCCACATATCATGTTACATCTGTTCATTTGATTTTGTGCGCCCTCATAGCAGTGTTAAGAGATGTCACAATCAATATAATCCCACTGTTTCATTCGTTATAGTGTTTCATTAACAACGATTTTAGTTAAGCTGATATTTTGACTTTTTTATAGATAAAATATCCATGCTCTCTTGTATGAGGGACAACCGTAACGATAAGCAGACATCTCGAATAATAACGTCTTGGCTGCTCTTGTAAATAATTCATCTAACGACCAGTTTCGTAGCCTTCGTTACAATTGTGCTCCAATTATAGTTACAATCAATAGCGAGAAATAGACCAAATTACTTACATGGTGAATCATGAAGTTTAAGTTGCAACTTGGATGGAACCGAACATTACTAGTCTTTGAACAGATAAAACAATTAGCGGATCGTCAGGTAAGCGGAATATAGGGTCCACAGTTCCTCATGCTTGCCTGAAAATGTTTTTATAAAAACTGTAAGAACACTAAAGATATATCCTCCCCACCTAATACGATAAAACATCAATAATGGGTTACAACAACCTGTCAAAAATCAAAATTAAAAGAAAGTGACCATGAATCCAGAACGGACGACAGTAGGCCAAACATAACCGGTTAACTATTAGACATATGGGCATTGTCAATCCAGAGTGCTTAAAATTAATGAAAATATCTGAATTATCGACAAGAGCTACTTAATAGTAAAAACAGTGCAAAGGCGATAACTGACTTCTATTTGTATGAAAATGACATGCCCTAAATACAATAGACCACAATGCATGGAGGTACAGGTGAGTAAGTTCCCAGCCATGGACTGAGCTATAAGCCGTTTCGGCGGCGAAAATCGGGTCTACGCATACGCAGTGGGCCAGTATGACATGGCTTCTAGGCTACGAAACAATTCTTTAAATAAATTATTTAAAAGAGCAGCCAAACGTTTAATATTCAAGATATATTATTCAATTTATTCACTCTCATTTTAAGTCATTATCGTTTCAGAAGGAGAAAGCATCAGGTTAAAAATCATAAGGGCATGGATGTTCTAGGGGTTCTAGGGGACTGATAACCTCAGAAGTTAAGTCCCATAGTGCTCAGAGCCATTTTTGTAAAACTATAAATAAATTAATTAATACAGTTAGAAGTCACTTAGATGCAATTCTGCAGTAATTATAGAACCGAATCAGAGTAATCAGTGTGGAAAATCTGTATACGTGTCTCATGCTTTCATTAGTGGTATTAGTTTAATAAGTTTTTCATCAAAATCAGTCTGAGTTTTATATTTCTGTAACTTCTTGGAAAACGTTCAGTGTTAGTATAAAGATAAATTATTACAAGACATATGTGGTATGGAAATAAAGTTTGTAGCACATACACTGCATAAAATCAATCGACCAGTTGACAGTTACGAAGATGTGTAAAATTAACAATGTGGCTTCTGTGAATCTTTGTGGCACATTTTTGTAGTTAAATACTGCTCCGTTGGTCAAGGCAAGGTGTTTCATTCATTTTTACCGGTTATTCAACGTTAACTGTTTGTCATAAGAAAACCCTATTTATCAACGATTTGACGTATTAAATAATTAATGTCGCTGTACTAGGAATGATAAGAAACAGGATACACTTCGTTCAACTAAATGTAATGGGACTCCGTCAAAACGGAAGAAGCGCCTGAAAACTGTATCGCCGGCCGCGGTGGTCTAGCGGTTCTAGGCGCTCAGTCCGGAGCCGCGCGACTGCTACGGTCGCAGGTTCGAATAATGCCTTGGGCATGGATGTGTGTGATGTCCTTAGGTTAGTTAGTTTTAAGTAGTTCTAGTAGACTGATGACCTTAGATGTTAAGTCCCATAGAGCTCAGAGCCGTTTGAACCATTTTGAAAACTGTATCGAACTGTCGACGAGATTTGATTGGAGCCAGCAATTAAAAAGCGAGAGTTGAAATATTCTGTCAGGGTCCAGCATTACTGAAAAGATTGGGGGGGGGGGGGGGTGGGGGGCGAATGAATGTAATGGGATTGCTTGGTTCTGCAGAAACTCAGTTCTTCTGTAGGACCTATTCGTTTACAATCGCAGACTTTACTTCTGCGTCGCTGTTAATGTCTCTTCACATCGGAAACTTGAAAATTTATCTACATAATAATTGTAATAAAGCTGACAACATCAGGCTCACATTCTTTTCTACGTCGACAAAAGTAAAATTACACTCCCTGGCAGTGAGGGACTACTTAAAAAAAGCTCTAAGTTTTCAACGAAGCACATCTCAACTCTTATAAAACATGCAGTAATATTACATTGTTAAAGACATTGAAAATCCGTCTGTGCAACTTCAAGATTGCACGTGTTCTATTTCGTTGATACAAAATATCGTCAGTTGGCGTGAATGAAACATATTTACAATTTGGTTCCTTTCTGAATCTAAGATCGGTCCGCTGCAAAAGATACATAAGTGCAAGTTTACTTAGGTCGTGTCGAAGTGAAACATTTTGAGGAATTTTTCTGTTACTTCCGTTGCCTTCGAACTCATCTCGATTTTTACATTTCTGTACTTGGGTATAAGATCATAACGTTGAAAGTGGCGGTAACATCTTACGAATACAATAGTTTTATCCAGATTAAGATGAATATTTTTGAACAGTCAAAGACTAACGTAATAAGTTTCGATAAAGCCAGTGCTGATAAGTTCTGCCTTTTCCATAAGCCCCGTGGTTAATTCCTTTAAGAGTGTCACGTACTTTCCAAAACTACCTCAATTAATTGTAATCACTCATAAAAGCAGCTGATTATTGACTGGTATTCCAAAGTTCTCACAGACCCTTAAGTACCGCACTTCCACAACAAAGAGTCACAGTGAGCCACATTTCTTAAGTTTCTGCTACGACAGTGAAAGAAGTAAGAGGACGCTAATTGCTGAAAAGAGTCGCCTAATGAGTAAATAATATACAGAGCGGAGAATAAAAGTAAAGCAGACAGAGATGGCATGGAAACAGGAAGTGAAAAACAAAAGTACGGTAACATACTTATAAGGGACAGGGATGAGGTAATAAAATCATTCAAAAAAATGCTTCATATGGCTGTAAGCACTATGGGACTTAACATCTGAGGTCATCAGTCCCCTAGACTTAGAACTGCTTAAACCTAACTAACCTAAGAACATCACACACATCCATGCCCGAGGCAGGATTCGAACCTGCGACCGTAGCAGCAGCGCGGTTCCGGACTGAAGCGCCTAGAACCGCTGGACCACAGTGGCCGGCTAATAAAATCATTCACACAAGCACACTGCAAAGATATTACAACAAATATTCGCCAAAACAACTGAAGATAATTATGTACGGAGGACAATGATTTTATTTTAACAACAGAACATGAAGTTGGTAAAACTGAACGAAGCCTAATACAAGAATGGCAGCAGCCGTAAATAAAATACCAGTTTATCTACCGAAACAATAGTACGGACAATACAATTGCCGGCCGCGGTGGCCATGCGGTTCTAGGCGCTCCAGTCCGGAGCCGCGCTGTTGCTACGGTCGCAGGTTGGAATCCTGCCTCGGGCATGGGTGTATGTGATGTCCTTAGGTTAGTTAAGTTTAAGTAGTTCTAAGTTCTAGGGGACTGATTACCACAGCAGTTGAGCCCCATAGTGCTCAGAGCCATTTGAAAAATGGTTCAAATGGCTCTGAGCACTATGGGACTCAACTGCTGAGGTCATTAGTCCCCTAGAACTTAGAACTAGTTAAACCTAACTAACCTAAGGACATCACAAACATCCATGCCCCAGGCAGGATTCGAACCTGCGACCGTAGCGGTTTTGCGGTTCCAGACTGCAGCGCCTTTAACCGCACGGCCACTTCGGCCGGCCAGCCATTTGAACCATTTGAACAATACAATTTCCTTTAACAAACTTTTCCTGACTGTTAAAACAGGCAACATTTGTACATAGTACAAAGGCATATAAAACTGCTGGTTCTAACACTGCCACGCACCTAATACACTCACAAGGCCCATTTCCTGATGTCATCATTCTCAAATGTATTTGCATCAATTATGGAAGAGAAGTGTGTGAATTACGTGAGTAAACACAATCATCTAATTGCATCACAGGTGGGTTTTGGAATGCTAGGAGCACAGAATCATCCATTCTAGAATTAATAAAAATGACATCAGAAGCTCGTGACAGAAATGAGAGTGTCACAGGCATATTTAGAGTTATCAAACCACCTTAGCTCCGTAGACTACTGTAACTAAGCGTGGCATATGGTACTTTCCCAGTTAATCTCATACCAGCACTATCTGTACACTGTGTGCGTTGCATACCCGTCGGACGTTACCTCATAATGGTCGCTTTCTTTACGTACGCAGTCAGTGTCTTCATAGACTCCCCTACTTTGGAAGTGGTGACCGTTTAGGAACTGAATAAGGGTATATAAAGGGCCAGGTAAAATATGTAATATTTTTGTTCTACATGGTTATTTTCCTGTCTGTTACTTGAGAATTAATAGTATTCATAGAAAGACTGAAATTTTCAGTACACAAAGGAATTTAAGACATGAGCTGACAGTGGGCATTAATTTGTGTCGATAGGAGAAGTTGAAAATTTTTGCTGGACCTGGGTTCGAACCAGAGGCCCCTACTTACTTGGCAGATGTGCTGACTCCTGCGCCATCTGGACGCAGTGGTCACAACAACTACACAGACTACCCTAGCAGTCATCAAATTAATACCCAATGCGACTAAGGACTACCATCAGCTGCAAAATGGAGTGACGACAATGAAAATTTGTGCCGTACCGGGACTCGAACCCGGATTTACCGCTTACCGATAGCGGTCGTCTTACAATTTGGCTATCCGTGGCCAGATCCAAACTTCGATATGTCGTCAACCATGCATGGATCTGGGCATGAGTCTCGCACAGGTAGACAAATGGTAATGCGACTGCTCGGGGTAAGTGGGAAATCGGGGTTCTAGTCCCGGTGCGGCATAAATTTTCACTGCCGCCATTCTGTTCTACAGCTAGTGGTAGTGCTTATTCGCAATTGCGAATTCATTTTGTGTGTTTCGTAACGGCTGTGGTCACCGCAGTGCCTGTTCCTTTGGACATGCATGCATGTCCAAAGGAACTTAGCGTCGTAATCAGAATAACACATGGACCGCTGTACCGTACCCTAGCACACCCCTGTCAGACGCAGATTCTCAATTTCTACCATCACTACGGGTGTAGTCCCCCTGCTCATTAGCCTCATAATAAAACGTTGTGTTCTGCCTTACGGCAGTTCTTGTCATGGGGGAAGCCTCGTCAGAGAGGTCCCCCGCATGAGCGTCTACGAAAGTGATTCCATTGATGGCTTCCCGTTGCCTTCCTCTGATGATGATGAAATGATAGTGAGGACAACACAACACCCAGTCCCTGAGCGGAGAAAATCTCCGACCTAGCCGGGAATCGAACCCGGCCCCCTTGACATGACAGACATCCGCGCTGGAAAATCTTCACATGTGGGTGAAATCTTACGAAACTTAACTGCTAAGGTCATCAGTCTCTAAGCTTACACACTACTTAATCTAAATTATCCTAAGGACAAGCATACACAACCATGTCCGAGGGAGGACTCGAACCTCCGCCGGGACCAGCCGCACAGTCCATGACTGCAGCGCCCAAGACCCCTCGGCTAATCCCGGGCCTGCGGTAGCGTTCGCGTATCCCGCGCCCGGGTTCGGATTTCCTCTGCCTCGTGATGACTGGGTGTTGTGTGATGCCCTTAGGTTAGTTAGGTTTAAGTAGTTCTAAGTTCTAGGGGACTGATTACCATAGATTTTAAGTCCCATAGTGCTCAGAGCCATTTTTTGAATCCCGGGCCGCGCTGAACACTCAGCTGTCGTGGTGGACTTTAGCCTCATAACGCGCAGCATCTCCCCGATTCGCATAAGAGTTCGAGCCTGGTGTGGATCTGCACTGAGGGGATCATGGGCCACCATTGCCCTAATCATATATGTGTGGTGTCTGCCTAGTAAGTAGGAGACGCTGTTTCAAATGCCTATCTGGCACAAATTTTTAACTTGCCCCATTGATGTAAATCATTGCCTACTGGCAGTTAATGTCAGAGCTTAGTTCTTGGTTTATTCGAAATCTGTTAATATGTAACGCGAAATTGAGTATGTAGCAGTAAAAATAGAGACAACAATACAGATCTGTCATACGACGCTAGAAAATATATTTTTTCAACAAAAAGGTAAAATAAAAGAAAAAGAAGAACAAAAAACATCAAACGCCGCTTAAATAATTCGTCGATGTTATACATAAAACATGTTTCTGTCATTCATAAACAACTACCTCATTTACCAATAATAACAGGAAACTCTGGCCTTTGATCATGATGTAGAACGTTCTCCTGAGCACAGAATAACAACAATAATTATCTATTTTTAATGTTTGTACATCCAAACCGTATCTGCATTAAAAGCAATGGCTTTAGCTACATAAAAGCGTAGAAGCTAGGCAATAAAATAATTTTTATTAGCTATTAAATGATATTTATATTCTTAAGGGTATAAAATGTATAATGCATTAACACTGAATGATGTGTTCAAAAAATGGTTCAAATGGCTCTAAGCACTATGGGACTTAACAGCTTAACAGGACATCACACACATCCATGCCCGAGGCAGGATTCGAACCTGAGACCGTAGCGTCGCGCGCTTCCAGACTGTAGCGCCTAGAACCGCTCGGCCACACCGGCCGGCGAATGATGTGTGATTTAATTATGTGTGAGACAAACAAACAAAGAATAAAACGAAGAGAAGTCGTCAGCTCCCATTTTCATTCTTATACATTCATTTCTATTTCTTTCTCTACAAACAGTACCGGTAATTCTACCATTTACTACGTCATTTAAGTAGTGTACCAAAACTACAGAACCGTAGTTCTGGTAGAGCGCAACTGTAGTTTGCTCCAACATCATTTTATGGTTCATTGATGTCTTCCTCATCGATCTACTGGCTTCGTTCCAGCGTACTGAATTTATTTCAGAGTCCATTCCCACAATGGTGCTATCTCCTATACAGGGTGTTATAAAAAGGTACGGCCAAACTTTCAGGAAACATTCCTCACACGCAAATAAAGAAAATATGTTATGTGGACATGTGTCCGGAAACGCTTAATTTCCATGGTAGAGCTCATTTTAGTTTCCTCGATTAACCGCCAGTTGGCCCAATTGAAGGAAGGTAATGTTGACTTCGGTGCTTGTGTTGACATGCGACACATTGATCTACATTACTAGCATCAAGCACTTCAATACGTAGCATCAACAGGTTAGTGTTCATCACGAACGTGGTTTTCCAGTCAGTACATTGTTTACAAATGCGGAGTTGGCAGATGCCCAATTGGTGTATGGATTAGCACGAGGCAATAGCCGTGGCGCGGTACGTTTGTATCGAGACAGATTTCCAGAAAGAAGGTATCCTGACAGGAAGACGTTCGAAGCAATGGATCGGCGTCTTAGGGAGCACGGAACATTCCAGCCTATGACTCGCGACTGGGGAAGACCTAGAACGACGAGGACACCTGCAATGGACGAGGCAATTCTTCGTGCAGTTGACGATAATCCTAATGTTAGCGTCAGAGAAGTTGCTGCTGTACAAGGTAACGTTGACCACGTCACTGTATGGAGAGTGCTACGGAAGAAGCAGTTGTGTCCGTACCATGTACAGCGTGTCAGCAGCTGATTGGCCTCCACGGTTACCCATTCATCCAACAATGTGTCAATCCTCATTTCAGTGCAAATGTTCTCTTTACGGATGAGGCTTCATTCCAACGTGATCAAATTGTAAATTTTCACAATCAACACGTGTGGGCTGACGAGAATCCGCACGCAATAGTGCAATCACGTCATCAACACAGATTTTCTGTGAACGTCTGGGCAGGCATTGTTGGTGATGACTTGATTGGGCCCCATGTTCTTCCACCTACGCTCAATGGAGCACATTATCATGATTTCATACGGGATACTCTGCCTGTGCTGCTAGAACATGTGCCTTTACAAGTACGACACAACATGTGGTTCATGCACGATGGAGCTCCTGCACATATTAGTCGAAGTGTTCGTACGCTTCTCAACAGCAGATTCGGTGACCGATGGATTGGTAGAGGCGGACCAATTCCATGGCCTCCACGCTCTCCTGACCTCAACCCTCTTGACTTTCATTTATGGGGGTAAATAAAGCTCTTGTCTACGCAACCCCGGTACCAAATGTAGAGACTCTTCGTGCTCGCATTGTGGACGGCTGTGATACAATACGCCATTCTCCAGGGCTGCATCAGCCATTCCATGCGACGGAGGGTATATGCATGTATCCTCGCTAACGGAGGACATTTTGAACATTTCCTGTAACAAAGTGTTTGAAGTCACGTTGGTACGTTCTGTTGCTGTGTGTTTCCATTCCATGATTAATGTGATTTGAAGAGAAGTAATAAAATGAGCTCTAACATGGAAAGTAAGCGTTTCCGGAAACATGTCCGCATAACATATTTTCTTTCTTTGTGTGTGAGGAATGTTTGCTGAAAGTTTGACCGTACCTTTTTGTAACACCCTGTATACCCCATGTGACGATGTGGGCTAGTGGATAGAGCAGTAGTCTCCACCGCCGGAGGTCGCAGTTCAATACCGAATAGGGGCGAGGGCTTTCCCTCATTCCATTCGCTCCAGTATGACCGCAGGTCAATTCAACCTGCTGTGAAATGAGCTCCGTGAAGCTTTTCCCGGGGTAAAAGGTGGCCGTGATGGTGGGCCCGCCACTCTCGGAGTCCCAGTGCCTCCGTGAATAACGGCTGTTCCCTACGCACGGTCAAGTCAACAGCCCGGTTACAGTCTTACGCCACTCCGTGCGACAACCTCTGGTAGTAGTGTTCGGAAATCATAGGTGGAAGTATCAATGACAATGGAATTTTGGTATATCTGGTGACGTGCTCAGGTACCCAAATAGTAGTGTTAACTACAAGGGTTGTTATACTTGTTACTCATTTTATTATGTATGTCACCACGAAAGCATGTCATAACTATATTTATTCTGTCAACACGGCACTATGATTTATCGTTAAGGTTCCTCAATATATTCCAGTTCTACAAGAAGAATTTAGTTTCTAAATTTTTATTCAGCAAAAATCTCGTTAGTGGAAAGTAATTTTCTTTATCGATCACTGGCCAAAAATCTAGAGGACAGTAGCCCTTCAGTTTATACTAATATCGAAAAAGGAAATTTTGGCGAGCGTAAGACATGACCGCGCGTGAGGAAGGAAGTCCGAATATATAAAATAAAAAAAGCCAACTAGCAAAGGCAACTACTGGCGAAAGAAAATGGTTAAACGGACTGCTGACGACATTCAGGGAACCCCGGGTTTATCATTGATCTGTCACATATGTTCATTAAAATGCCGGTTCAGCATATGTGAACCATCTGCACTGATATCATTTCATGTTATTGAATACTCACTCATGTCATCCCCATTGACCGATTCCTTTCATTTCAGAACATCTGATTCTTTTCATAATGTTGCTCTAGTTCAGAATATTGTAATTCATAAGGATTTATTCATCCTGATTTCAATTTAATATACTTGCATTACAGGCATATTTTTGCGGGTACCGTTTAATACGTGTACTGCACAAAACATTGTAGCTTGTAATCAGGACTTGGTAGTAGGAAGGTGAAAGTCCCGTTTCAGATCCATAACGTTTGCTCTGAAGCATGCGCTCATGAACCGCGACCACACAATGAACCTGCATGTGGCTGCACCCACGTAACTGTTCGTTGTAAAGTGGTGGCAGTGTGAGGCTCCGAAAAAACTTTGGAAATTTGTGGTAAGTTCCTACGCGACCAAACTGCTGAGGTCATCTGTCCCTAGGCTTACACACTACTTAATCTAACTTCAACTAACTTACACTAAGGACAACACAATCACTAATGCCCAAGGGAGGACTCGAACCTCCGAGAGCAGAACCGCGCATCCGCTGGTAAGGCGCCTTACACCCCGCGGCTACCCCGCGCGGTAGCCTCCGAAATTTCTAACACACAGCTTAATACTTTATACATGGTTGCGAAGTTCCATGTCGCTACATAGAAGAAACTGTTTAGCTGAGCAGTCTAAGACAAAGAAGTATTGTTTTGGCTACCAAGTGCGCTTCAATACGAGCTAACAGCGTGACATAATTAGAGCCGTGAAAACACACTATCAATTAAAACAACTTCGGATTACATAATGTCACCCTAATCACAAAAGAAGCATCAGAATATAGAGCACGTCAGTGTTTCATTAGGAAATGTAGCATACCAAGTAAACTGTTCAATGTTCCCAAAGGATATCTGCATAAAACTGCGATTTGTAGGTCATCGGGATAATTGTGTGTAAACGTTTCAGAAGAAAGAACTTTTCGGAGAGAATTCAGTCATCGCTGAATCCTGCGGGGCAATGGACTCTTATTTACTTCATTTTAAGAGCAGACAAATCATACGGAAACGTTCAATATTAATGCAAGAAGAATAAAGTTTCAGTTGTAATTGCATAATTATAATAAAATAAAGTTAAAAGCATTCCCAAAAAAATTGTTGATATCAAATTCAAATAAGTAATTACACTACTGGCCATTAAAATTGCTACACCAAGAAGAAATGCAGATGATACAAGGCTATTCATTGGACTAATATATTATACTAGAACTGACATGTGATTACATTTTCACGCAATTTGGGTGCATAGATCCTGAGAAATCAGTACCCAGAACAACCATCTCTGGCCGTAATAACGGCCTTGATACGCCTGGGCATTGAGTCAAGCAGAGCTTGGATTGCGTGTACAGGTAAAGCTGCCCATGCAGCTTCAACACGATACCACAGTTCATCAGGAGTAGTGACTGGCGTATTGTGACGAGCCAGTTGCTCGACCACCATTGACCAGACGTTTTCAAATGGTGAGAGATATGGAGAATGTGCTGGCCAGGGCGGCAGTCGAACATTTTCTGTAGCCAGAAAGGCCCGTACAGGACCTACAACATGCTTTCGTGCATTATTCTGCTGAAATGTAGGGTTTCGCAGGGATCGAATGAAGGGAAGAGAAAAGGGTCGTAACACATCTGAAATGTAATGTCCACTGTAAAAAGTGCCGTCAATGCGAACAAGAGGTGACCGAGACGTGTAACCAATGACACCTCATACCATCACGCAGGGTGATACGCCAGTATGGCGCTAACGAATACACGCTTGCAATGATGCGTTCACCGCGATGTCGCCAAACACGGATGCGACCATCAAGATACTGTAAACAGAAACTGGTTCAAATGGTTCAAATGGCTCTGAGCACTATGGGACTTAACATCTGTGGTCATCAGTCCCCTAGAACTTAGAACTACTTAAACCTAACTAACCTAAGGACATCACACACATCCATGCCCGAGGCAGGATTCGAACCTGCGACCGTAGCGGTCACGCGGTTCCAGACTGATGCGCCTACAACCGCACGGCCACACCGGCCGACATAGAAACTGGATTCATCGGAAAAAATGACGTTTTGCCATTCGTGCACCAAGGTTCGTCGTTGAGTTTACCATCGCAGGCGCTCCTGTACGTGATGCAGCGTCAAGGGTAACCGCAGCCATGATCTCGGAGCTGGTAGTCCATGCTGCTGCAAACGTTGTCGAACTGTTCGTGCACATGGTTGTTGTCTTGCAAACGTCCCAATCTGTTGACTCAGGGATCGAGACGTGGCTGCACGATCCGTTACAGCCATGCGGATAAGATGCCTGTTATCTCGACTGCTAGTAATACCAGGCCGTTGGGATCCAGCACGGCGTTCCGTATTACCCTCCTGAACCCACCGATTCCATATTCTGCTAACGGTCATTGGATCTCGATCAACACGAGCAGCAATGTCACGATACGATAAACCGCAATCGGGATAGGCTACAATCCGACCTTTATCAAAGTCGGAAACGTGATGGTACGCGTTTCTCCTCCTTACACGAGGCATCACAACAACGTTTCACCAGGCAACGCCGGATAACTGTTGTTTGTGTATGAGAAATCAGTTGGAAACTTTCCTCATGTCAGCACGTTGTAGGTGTCGCCACCGGCGCCAAATTTGTCTGGTGTGTAGTCTGTTCTGTAGCTTTGCATGGAATTAAAACATGGATAATAAACAATTCATGCATGAAAGGGACAAAAGCATTTTAAATTGGGTAGTACAGAAGGATAATAAAGATTAGATGAGTACTTTGGATAACTAATGATGACGTACTGAATCGAATTGGGGAAATAAATGGGTTAACTACACTACTTTGCTTAAAGATCCTACCGGTTGATGGAACACATCTTGATGCATCAAGAAATGGTCAGTTTGGTGATGGCCAGGAGTCTACAGGATAAAAATTGTACAAGGAGCCCAAGGCTTAGCTATAGCAAGATATATTTTTTATAGCTGTATGAAGTCCATATTCAGACTGAAGACCACAGAAACAACAACTAAGACAACATTTGACTTTTGTAAGAAATGGTAATGTTGGTTTCTAAATTCGATAGGTTGATACATACTGATACAATCATTACACGTTAAATTATTTACGGCAGATACTACATATAAACATATACAATTATTAGAAAATACTTTGAAACTGTGATGTACCTATTTCCAGGATTTTGCTCAGCGAAACATAAAGCTAGGAAATTTGATAATAAGTCGTAGCCGTTCTCAGTTCGTTACATTCAGTATTTCAGGAAAGAATGTAGTTTCTCTATATGGGAGACATCATAGAACAAGTGACTTACAACCGTATAAAAATGTCGCTGGTTTCGCTATATCTAAGATGGGCAGTTATAAGCAAATAGGTATCGTTTACTACGTCAGTTAGCCACGGTGGAGAGCATTTGCCAGTTGTCGCACTTCGTAAAGTTAGCGTTATCTGTGAACAGGATGGGTGACAGAAATTCCAGCTCCGTGGTGGCTTGTGCGTCAAAACAGTCAGAGCGAAGTCAGTGGGTAATTAGACTTAGAAGCAATGTAAATGATACAGATAGTGGCAGTAGGGCCTATTCTTATTGGCGGACGAACTGCTTGGTGCTGAAACCGTTGTCACTGTCAGATACCTTCATTATACAGGGTATTTCAAAAATGACCGGTATATTTGAAACGGCAATAAAAACTAAACGAGCAGCGATAGAAATACACCGTTTGTTGCAATATGCTTGGGACAACAGTACATTTTCAGGCGGACAAACTTTCGAAATTACAGTAGTTACAATTTTCAACAACAGATGGCGCTGCAAGTGATGTGAACGATATAGAAGACAACGCAGTCTGTGGAAGCGCCATTCTGTACGAAGTCTTTCTGCTGTAAGCGTGTGCTGTTCACAACGTGCAAGTGTGCTGTAGACAACATGGTTTATTCCTTAGAACAGAGGATTTTTCTGGTGTTGGAATTCCACCGCCTAGAACACAGTGTTGCTGCAATAAGACGAAGTTTTCAACGGAGGTTTAATGTAACCAAAGGACCGAAAAGCGATACAATAAAGGATCTGTTTGAAAAATTTCAACGGACTGGGAACGTGACGGATGAACGTGCTGGAAAGGTAGGGCGACCGCATACGGCAACCACAGAGGGCAACGCGCAGCTAGTGCAGCAGGTGATCCAACAGCGGCCTCGGGTTTCCGTTCGCCGTGTTGCAGCTGCGGTCCAAATGACGCCAACGTCCACGTATCGTCTCATGCGCCAAAGTTTACACCTCTATCCATACAAAATTCAAACGCGGCAACCCCTCAGCGCCGCTACCATTGCTGCACGAGAGACATTCGCTAACGATATAGTGCACAGGATTGATGACGGCGATATGCATGTGGGCAGCATTTGGTTTACTGACGAAGCTTATTTTTACCTGGACGACTTCGTCAGTAAACAGAACTGGCGCATGTGGGGAACCGAAAAGCCCCATGTTGCAGTCCCATCGTCCCTGCATCCTCAAAAAGTACTGGTCTGGGCCGCCATTTCTTCCAAAGGAATCATTGGCCCATTTTTCAGATCCGAAACGATTACTGCATCACGCTATCTGGACATTCTTCGTGAATTTGTGGCGGTACAAACTGCCTTAGACGACACTGCGAACACCTCGTGGTTTATGCAAGATGGTGCCCGGCCACATCGCACGGCCGACGTCTTTAATTTCCTGAATGAATATTTCGATGATCGTGTGATTGCTTTGGGCTATCCGAAACATACAGGAGGCGGCGTGGATTGGCCTCCCTATTCGCCAGACATGAACCCCTGTGACTTCTTTCTGTGGGGACACTTGAAAGACCAGGTGTACCGCCAGAATCCAGAAACAATTGAACAGCTGAAGCAGTACATCTCATCTGCATGTGAAGCCATTCCGCCAGACACGTTGTCAAAGGTTTCGGGTAATTTCATTCAGAGACTACGCCATATTATTGCTACGCATGGTGGATATGTGGAAAATATCGTACTATAGAGTTTCCCAGACCGCAGCGCCATCTGTTGTTGAAAATTGTAACTACTGTAATTTCTAAAGTTTGTCTGCCTGAAAATGTACTGTTGTCCCAAGCATATTGCAACAAACGGTGTATTTCTATCGCTGCTCATTTAGTTTTTATTGCCGTTTCAAATATACCGGTCATTTTTGAAACACCCTGTATAAACTGAAGGTGATGGGATGAGGAAGGAAGAGAAAGTAAAGGCATTATTGATGTCAGCTGCATCCTTCATCTGGAATCCATGGCGACAAGTGAAACTGGGTGCCGCATCAGGACTCGAACCCTGTCTATCCTGCTTACTAGGCAATTGTGATGAGCACTGAGCCAGCCGGACTATCTCGGCACGTCCCCGGCCGACCTACACTCCCACCAAGCACCCACAGTCCCCGTCCATGCTCGCTACTGTGAGATTGCCGCAGGAAATCGAACGTAATTACGCATCCTCACAGAATATGGTAGGTTCATGGCCCATCGAGGAGAATTAACTGTATGATTGAGTGGTTCTTTTAGACGTATCCGAAAGAACAGATACCATGCGTATATACAAATATATTGAGCTCCAACTTCAAATTGCTATACCTTCCTTGGAACGCCTATGACGTATGGAACAAGTAACTAGCTAATATTGTAGCATGCATCAACTTATGAGTCATTTTGGTCCACGTGAAAATGGCGTCGCAAGTGTAGTCAGCCGACATCGGTCACGCAGAGAGCAGAATATCTAACAGCGTGTGTGACGTTCCGCAGTCGAAAGGACACAATGCAACCGCTCAACAACGCAGTGCCATAAGCCCTTCGCATTCGAACGTGAATGCGAAAGAGAGAGAGTGGAGGAGGACGAGGTTTACAGCGTCGTTGTTGAGCGGTCGGTATCGATCACGCACTATATACATGCCAACGATACCTGCGCCTGCAACGTTCTCTTGCAGCAGTTGCCAGCTACTTTTGGCGTGCTACTGTTACTAGCGGGTACGAGTGAAGTACCTGTATTAGCGATCGTTTAAGAAGGGCAGATTAAACCTCTAAGAACATTCCGCAAACGTCAGCTGATACAGAGGCGTTTAACGCTCTAAAAATACAACTTAGATACGTTCTATCTCATACACAAATATATTTCGCAAAAGATATCAACAAATGAAAGGAAATTTGAATATTTCATTATTAAAAGATAAAGGTTTGAAGACGAATTATGGAATTTAGAAAGCAGCACACTAGCAAATATGAATTTCTAGAATCACATGCTTAATCACCCAGAATTTGAAATTCTTATATGTAGAATATTAATCTGAATCAAAATACTCACTCATACATAATCAGTCTAGATGCACAAAGCCTTTGCTTGAGTGTACCTTATAGGGAGCTTTGTATTTTCTTTCATACCTGTACAATAAGTGTAAATACACAAAGGCAGTGATTCAACGTATCTTCTGGACAGCTTTATATTTTCTTTTCCATACCATTAGACGTAGCATGGTACCCCTTTGACCCACAACCGTGCCATTTCCCGACGTTTCGTAGTAACAAATTCGGTCAGAATATTGAGTTTTTGATAAATCTTCGATGCAATGATTCCTTGAAACTGCCTGTTTCAGTAGCATGCGATTTCTAACACAAAAACCAACATAGAAGCTGCGGTCGCAGGTTCGAATCCTCCCTCGGGCATGGATGTTTGTAATGTCCTTAGGTTAGTTAAGTTTAAGTAGTTCCAAGTCTAGGGGACTGATGACCTCAGATGTTAAGTCCCATAGTGCTTAGAGCCATTTGAACCAACATGAAAATTTTACTACAGAAACATCGACTTTAATACAGAGTTCTGCATGTGACGTTCTACTGATCTTCTATCACACCAAATGAAGCTTCATGAAGTTATGGAAAATTATAACTACGCAGTCCTGGTGTCCAAGCTCTGAAATGCTCCGGAACGTGAAATTGTGACGTTATAAAAGCTTGTTGCGCTCAGCGTTCCAGTTTGCTGACGCCTCATAATTCCTCCGTCTTCTCCAAATGGCGCCCTTGATCACGCACAACGATTATGGTTTTTTTCGTTTTGCTTACAGTAATCGTTGTCAGAAGAGAATCTGCATCATTATTAGGAGTATGTGCTATCTATAGCAGGACGCCTGAATTACGCACGGAAACGGCCCATTCGCGATGGATATCAACTCATTAGCAGCTCATTGTTACCCTGGCACCATAAATCACGCAAAATGTTCCTAACACTCACGATAAATCAGCGTCTAGTTTCCTTTCATGTGAATACCGTCGGAGATCCTCGATAGGAAATCCAGTAACATATCATTAGTTAGTCACACAGTTCTCACGCATGCACCACCGACTCATTTCTTCACCTTAAGCGACTGCTTACCTTAGAGGCTACATATAAACTAATCTCTTGCAATATTAAAATCACTTATTTTTAAGAAAGTGTTAGTTTCAAATATTTTTGAGCCAAATGCCGTATAGATAGACTTGTTAAGCATGTCAGCTTAAGGTGTTAATTAATGCGATGGTCAACTGATTTGTATTATTAATTCTCAGTAACGTATTGTAGGGAAGCAGCATACTCACGCCGTATAAAATTCACATCAGTCTTTCCATTGTGTGCCAGCCAGTCCGCTGGAACTAGCTCTGACGTCGTAAATGTTGCGCAATACTTTAAAGATCAAGTAAATAACCTGAAACGTCTCCAGCATGTCAGGAGTAATACTAAATCAATATGTGTTGGATATCAGTTCAATAACTTTAACCATTTTCGAAATTTGGACGTTTTTCTGTAAAAATCATTGGCGCAACAGAAAAGAGCTAGAAACTTAAAAATTTGTATTTAGAGTCCTTTTGTATAATAATTTAGTAGAAACAGTATTCTGGATCTCACAAACTAAAATTTTAGTTGAAATTCATGATTTCCTGGTTTTCGTCTTAAAAATTAAGGAAGCTAGCTAGATTAAGTAGGCTAATAAATAAGGCTAGGATGTTTAAATTTAAGTAGAAGGGAGACCCGCTATAATCATAAAGACGTGAGAAGTTTCAACTGAATAACTGTAAAACTATAGCGATAGCGTATCTCCAAAGAGCAAGTTCAGAGCTCGTCTACTGCGTGTAGTGTAATTAAATTAATTCTCTCGCCCAAAATATTTGACTTAGCCACGTCAGTCTTTTATTATGATTACTTACCTGTGTGCTGATTGCACATTTAAATTGAGAGCTTCATCAGCCATCAGCAAAGGAAGCAATGATTTATTCGATAACTTAAAGTGGTGCATTACTAGCCCAGCGGCTAGTCGGGAGAGCAATTTTGATCAGGCGTTCCCTTAGCCGTCTGCCCCAGTTCTCTACAGACGCTGAATAGCACACCACCTGTGCCGGGAGTCGCATCGCATCGGTATCATTGCTATAGACAGCCTCGGATGCCGTATTAAGTTACTCGGGATACGCGTAACCATGAAATCATTTTCGAGTGAAGTTTTAATTCTGGGATGACTTTAATGATCTATCTTCAGTTTTCGTATGTCGTATTTTCACGTGCCGCCGCGGGACAGACATTCTACCATTATTTAGCGTGACGTTTGATGAACATTATCATCAAATTATGGCGAGCATTCACTTAAACATTTAATTTGAACAGTTATAGTTGCATCAGCGCATTAGACTCTGAACTTCTCTGGTAGTTGGCTTGTGTGGATTCTTTTTGGTCTGTGACTTTCAGAATATAGTGAACCTTTTATAGAGAATGGTTTTTGATTATGAATCCCAGACAATCTCCTAATTCCTCAGAGCTATAAGCTGTAGTTATAAATGTATAGCTCAGATGAAGTGGGCACTAGGAATTCTAATTACAGGCTTCACGTTTTGCTAATCACTTCCTGGTTGCCAATATTGTAGTTAAGAGAGACAGTGATGAGAACGGCAAACAACAGCATAAATACATTACATTAATAACAATTATTCCACCCGCCGCCCCACAGTATTTAATTCTGGATAGTTGTAATTATAAATGGTACACGTGAGTCCACAATAAGCTATCGTCAATAGTAAGATGGGGAGATATGCCAATTGCAGGAATATAGTGAATGTAGGCTACAGTTGTTAGGAACCATATATTCTAAAGACGCCGTAAGTTACTGAGCTGGTGCTAACATGGTTGAATCTGTTGATCGGTAACAATCGTGTCACTGCATTCGGCTGTTAGTGTGGTGTAGCGTCAAATGAAGCAGTTGAAACTAAACTCCCCCAAGTGCGGTAGAGCAGTGGCTAGAACACTGGACTCGCATTCAGTAGCACGACGGTTCGAACCCGCTTCCGGCGATCCTGATTTAGGTTTTCCGTGATTTTTCTAAATCACTTAAGCCAAATACCGGGATGGTTCCTTCGGAAGGCCACGGCTGTTTCCATTCTCCATCCTTCCCTTATTAGGGTTTGCCTGTAATTACCTCGTTGTCCACCGGACGTTAAAAACTAATTTCCTTCTTCTCCCCCTCCCCCTCCGAAAAACTCAACTCCTTCCGAAAATGCCTCGGAAGGCCTAACGGTACTGACCGACTGCCGTGTCATCCTCTGCCGACAGGTGTCAATAGACCGTGATGGCTGGGTGTTGTGTGCTGTCCTTAGGTTAGTTAGGTTTAAGTAGTTCTAAGTTCTAGGGGACTGATGACCATAGATGTTCAGTCCAATAGTGCTCAGAGCCATTTTTGTCAATAGACGGGGATATGAAGGAGCATGTGGTCAGCACATCGCTCTCCCGGCCTTTGTCTGTTTTCGTGACCACAGCTGTAACTTCTCAATCAAATAGCCCTCCAGTAAGCCTCATAAAGGCTGAGTGCAACCCGCTTTTCAACAGCGCTCGGTGACCCATCTAAGTGCTATCCAAGTCGGAAAGCGCTGAACTTCGGTGATTTGACGGGAACCTGTGTTACCATTGTAATAAACAGGTTGAGTAAAATGACGCAGATATTCGATTGAAAACTCCTCCATAGAAGTTATAAGTGAAGTCGGAAAATACAAAAATGTCTTGTAAATTAACTGTCATCACTGTGTCGTGATTTCAATTTGGAATACAGATCGTATCCTATACCTAGAACTGGATGCCCGCTTGTAGCTGTACCATCTTGCCGTAAATTGAAGGTTTGTCTACCCCGTTATGTATGATTGGATATATGTTGAAGAGGGTGGATATTTCGAAGCCTCTGCTGGTCGACATCTACAACAATCGGCTGCCTAGCGGCTTCATCACGATGTAGTTCCCTTCCCATCTACTCCAGGAACTACACTGGACAACATAATGGAAATTGCGTAGGGACGTGACAAAAAAAAATATGTGGCAAACTAAGGTTAGTCTGGGCACCTGAAATTCCAAAACCCTTATTGCAAAAGCCTACCTGGTAAAACTGCTGCAAATGTAATAGCTCCCATGGGTACTGCAGCTCCTGAATCTGCCCCCACCCAATAAAATGTTGTCAACACTCCTCCCATGGGGACAGTAACTACTCAGCTGTCTCCTGATTTCCATAATCATACAACGACCGTACTTATTTGACACTGGAAGTTGGGTAAAAGTCTATGCCGTAAGAGCCCGATGGCTCTGGGCAAACTATCTCATCTTTCATTACCAGAACTCAAGATTTCTGCAATTAATATCCCTTCTGTAGACGAAACCAAAGTGATGGTCGAATCGTAATCACCAGATCAGGCTAATTTATTAGTAAACAGCGAATTTAGGGTAATAAGTAAAGCTGGTACGGAACTTGACGAAACGGAGATTTTGGAAATTGTGTAACCCGTCTTCGCTAATGTAAGTGAAAAAAGATTTATAAAGTGCTATGTTCGGCATTGTAATGAACAAACTGACAAACTGCAGGCGTGCTTGTTAAACGTCAAGTCTCAAACTTTACCGGAAGCTGTGTGGAAGTATAGTTATCTTGTACATCTCTAATTGCCAAGTGTCAGCGAGTGCTTTCAAAGCTTTCGTTACAGACACAGCAGTAAACAATGCCTGTATCAGATGAGATGTACTGGGCCACATTTTGTTGAATGCTGCACCTAAGCCCACTGTGGCGGAGAACCGCTATCCATGAGTTGGTCTTGCCCTAACTATGTACCTAGCGACGAGCTCAATGACGTTGATTTTTCATCACTGCTCCAGAAAACTTCAGAGCTGTTAATTTTTAAAACATGCAACTTTTCACGTCGCTGCCCGCCACAATCATTCAGGGTCAACAGTACGGAATTATGTGCTGAATCCATAGAGTTAGTGTGCCTCAGCAGTCAAACACCGTTCGCCAACATTATCGGCGGCAGGCGGCATTACGTGAAAACAGTAATGCATGTGAGTGGTCTCTGTACCGAAGCCTGCTATACCCTACACAATAACCTGCCATACCTCCAAGCCAGAACCCCTGTCATTCTGTGCCCGCAAGTAAGTACCTTCGAAAGTGCCAAATCAGTGATAGCCTCCAGTTCACACTGAACAGGTCGAAAAGATAGTAAATGATATTCCTAATTTCATTCAAAGTATGTGACAAAACAGTGTAATAAACTACGCCGATATTCGGCACCTCTTCACAGACATCATTCAATCTCTCTCCGCCTCAGTCAGGGACCTAGACAAGTATAAAAGTGGAACGCAGGATCAGCTAACTACAACAGAAAAAGCTTGTAAATAGAACTATTAACGAGTTAGCCTGATATAGTCCCGTTATGCGAAACATAATGTGGGTAGCAACAATATCTAATTAATTGCTATGCACAAACAATCTTCTCGCGAAATCTTTACAGTTGTCTCGGTATATAAAGCTCCTCACTATAGTATACTGCAAGCTGGCTGGAGATACTTAATGTACCACCTTCGACCTCCATTTGTAACAGACAGAGACCAGAGTTTCTATCATGCATCTCGGGTAGAAGGACCTGCCACCGATTCTACTGCTCTGTCCAGACAAGTGCAGAGGGTGGGTATGCTAGTCATTGAGAGCTCCAAATTTAGGCTGGTGATGCAGCCCTTCAGGGGGAAATAGTATGCAGGACGGGAAAGAAGCCAGTGTGCAGTCGCTATGTCAGCCAGCGATGGTGTGGAGTGCGAGGGAGCGGGGGTGGAAGAGCGGTCTCGTCGGTGACGTAGAGCAGGCCTCGCCGGCGGCCATTGAGCGCACTGTGTGCAACCAACTACAAATAGTGGCACGTGTGGGCAGGAATTACGCCTAGAGCTTGGGCTTTGAGGCTATCCTCGGCTCCTAGCGTCGTACGCGAGGTGCAGGCTAAGCTGTCTGTTTATACCACCGTACCCAGTGTCGATCGGTGTCCTCTGGTTTGGAACAGACGACTCTGCGACGGTACCGGACGCGAATTTCTCGATCTCCGCTATCGGTTGCAGAATTGTAGGATTCCTCTTAATGTGTCAGGCGTGCACTACATGCACAAAACATCTACTAGTGTAGCGGAGTACGTGTGGTGTACACGGTTCTTCTTCTTTTTTAGGTTAGAGAACTCTACCCCTCCCCACCCCCCTCTCCTTGAGATCAGAAACCAACTACCGGCCACAATCTAAGTTAAATCAGCCAGAATGTTCTCAGAGAATGCTCGTCCTCGCAGATCGGATACAGAATAGGTTAACATGGTAGTAGTGAACTGCAGGAGCATTCAAAGAAAGGTACTAGAATTGATACCGCTTATTGAAGATCATAAAATAGTGCCATGAACACAGGGGTGTTGAAAGGGGAAGCTAACAGCAGCGAAATCGTAGCCTCGGACTGGTATATTAACCGTAAGGATATATTACTCGCCAATGGCAGCGTCGTATTTACCACAGTAAAGAACTGGATAATATCTATTACGGTTATCACGAATACCAAATATGAATTAATCTGGGTGAAGTTCAGCATCAAAGGTTGGTCAAAAGCGGTAATGGGACGCTTTTACAAGCCTCCTGGGTTATGAACTGCTATGGTAGAGCGCTAATGAGAGACCTTACAAAATATCGTTGGCTATTTTTCTGATCATGCTGTTGTAATCGGGGGTGACTTTGACATATCAGGCATAAACTGGGGAAGTCATGCTATCAAAACCGGGGCTAGAGGCAGGGACATTATTCTGAATGTCTTTTCCGAAAATTTCTTGGAGCAAAAAATTAGAGAACCTACTTGTGAAGGTAACGTCTTAGACTTCCTAAGAACAGACCTGATTTTATCGAATCATTTAACGTAGTGGAAGAAATCCGTGATCAGAAGGCTGTTATAGAAACTATGACTACGCGTTTTACAAGGAATTTTAAGAAAGGTAGGAAGACATTTTTGCTTTGTAACAGTACACAAATCACAGAGTATCTGAGTAGTTTGCACCAAATATTCCGCGATGATGCCGAAGATGTGGAGCACAAATGGAAAGAATCAAAAACATTATTCGACACGCCTCAGACAACTATGTTTGGAGCAAGATCTTAAGAGATGGAAAAAACCCAGAAACGTCCAATAAACGTGTTAGAGGAAGCACCATAAACAAACAGAGCTTCATCTCTGATTCAGGGGAAGTCAAAACCTACCTGACACATGAAAGTTGAACAAAACGAAAATGGGCGTAAGGAGAGCAAGGAATAAGGCGTTCAATGACTTTGAAACAAAATTTGGTGAACCGATCTAAGAAAGAACCCTAACAAAGAATCTCTTGAGAGTGGAGTTTCAAATTCAATCTTTAGTAAGGTTCACTTGAAAGAGTTATATTAACAATTACGACAGGAAAAATATTAGCTACCAGTCACTCACTATGTGCATTAGGAGGGCGTCAGAAAATGAGTGTCCGGGAGGTGCAGAGATCAGCCTTCTATGGGATGTATGTATTACACTTCACAAAGTGGACATTGTCGACATTCAAGAAATGCTGAAAATAAATCATTAACTTGCACCATCAACACCGAATTAAAAATGGCGCACCACAGTGATCACAAAAGTTCGCATCATCAAGATCTGAGGCGAACTCTGTGAGAGTTGCAAACCGTGTAGCATGTTCTGCCCTTTGGCAGAATGCTTACGGAACCATATTGGTATAACTAGAGGATGAGAACTGATGGAATTCGGTGGCATGCAACTGGATGCGAAGCAGTCTGTCGTGGAGCTTATCGTGAAACTGGCTATTCATTAAGAGGTACCAGCAGACAGAGCGATAATATGCTTTATAGGCACGGAAAATACAAACACCCAGAGGCTGAATTTGTCCAGTGGTTCCAGGTGGTAGGAACTGCAGTGTCACATACTTTTCAGGAGGGATAGTCTGCTCTAACGGAGTATGATTTTTATACACTGACCAGAAGTCAAGCAAAAGAAAGTTATTTTGACTAGCTATTGGCCAAAACCAGTGCACTTATTTCTCACTTCGCAAAATTCCTTGGCTCCTTTCGGGTGAAATGTTAACTTCAGCAACTGTTGTTGTAGGTTTAATGCAATGTTAGCTTTGTTTATCGTTGCCATTGCTCTGCTTTGTATCAACACCACTAGCACTGTGACACTGTTGTTCGTTACTCGTCGACTAAGCAGTTTAACTACGCTCCATAGCCTCATCTTGTGATCACCAGTGGCCACCTCCAAACGCGCCCCGTGTTGCCATCAGCATCCAAAATCGTGATTGCGTGGTGGACAATATGTAAGGCGTCGAATGCCGTAAACATCATTGGGCTTTTGCGACCTCGCGCTCAAGGAGTTCCTTGTAAGAAGTTTTGGTCTTACGTAAAATGCGTATGCGGTGCGATATCATCTATTCATTCACTCAGAGACCATAGTGGCTCTGAACAGAACGCAAGAGCTAGAAGTCCGAAATACAGAATTTGGCCCTCCGAAATTATTTCACCGCGAAAGATCGTAACACAGTCTCAGTTAACAACCATCGTACGAACCTGGAAATGGCAGATATTGAGATAACCGAGTGCGGAATAGAAAAGCAACTAATATCGCTTAGCAGCAGAAAGGAATCGGGACCAGGTGGGAAAGCTACTAGATTTTACAAAGATTATGGTAAAGAGCTTGCTCCCCCTCAAGCTACAGTTTTTCGTAGAATGCTGGAACAACGAAGGTTGCTTAACGGCTGAAAAAAGTGCTGGTCGTTCCCGTTTCAAGAAGGGCCTTAAGAAAGATGCACAGAATAACAGACCTATATCATTGACGTTAATCTGTTGTAGAATTGTGGTACATGTTTGATGCTGAAGAATTATGACGTTTTATGCTAACGAATATCTCGTCTCTAAAATAAACGTTGATTTCACAACAGATATTTTACGTATGACAGCTCGTCTGTTCCTCCATGAGATCCACAGCGCTGTACACGACGGCACTCAGGTTGATGCCATGTTCCTTGACTTCAGGAAGGCATTTGACACCGTCTCGCATTGCCGGTTAGTGAAAAAGAAAAAACACAAGCTTATCGAACATCGGACCATATTTGCGACTGGATTCAAGACTCCTTTCCAGACAGAACTCAGAATGTCGCTCTTAATAGAACAAAATCGAAAAATGTACATTTAATCTCAGGAGTCCGCAAGAAAGTGTGACAGGACTGTTATTATTTACAACGTATACAAATGATATAGCGTCGGATGCACATTAAGACTGTTCGCTGAAAATGTAGTTGTCTATAGGAAAGCAGCAACGCCTGAAGACAGTATCTACACTCCTGGAAATGGAAAAAAGAACACATTGACACCGGTGTGTCAGACCCACCATACTTGCTCCGGACACTGCGAGAGGGCTGTACAAGCAATGATTACACGCACGGCACAGTGGACACACCAGGAACCGCGGTGTTGGCCGTCGAATGGCGCTAGCTGCACAGCATTTGTGCGCCGCCGCCGTCAGTGTCAGCCAGTTTGCCGTGGCATACGGAGCTCCATCGCAGTCTTTAACACTGGTAGCTGCGAAAGGTGGATATACACTGTACTAGTGCCGACATTGTGCATGCTCTGTTGCCTGTGTCTATGTGCCTGTGGTTCTGTCAGTGTGATCATGTGATGTATCTGACCCCAGGAATGTGTCAATAAAGTCTCCCCTTCCTGGGACAATGAATTCACGGTGTTCTTATTTCAATTTCCAGGAGTGTATTTGCAGATTGATCCACAGAGGATAGATGAATGGTTCAGGATTTGGCAGTTGGACCTAAAAGTAAATAAATGTAACGTATTGCGCATACATAGGAAAAGACAGCTGTTGCTGTATAAGGACACTACTGATGAGAAAATGCTGGAAACATTATGCTCCGTAAAATCCAGAACGACCTTCAGTGAAATGAGCACTCAAAGGAAGTAGTAGGGAAAGCAGATGTTAGACTGAGATTCATAGTAACAATCTTATGAAAATGTGACGCATCCACGAAGGAAGTGAGTTATAAGGCGCTTTATCGACCAGTTACTGAGAATATTTCACCGGTATAGGATACTTACCAGGTACATGAAACGCATCTGCAGTTGTGGTTACGGACAGCCATCAGCTGTATAATGGAATGACGACACTGAAAATTTGTGGCGGACCAGGACTCGGACACGGATTTCCCGCTAAATGCGAGCGGTCGCCTTACCTTTAAGCTACCTGAGCACGACTCACAACCAGATCCAAACTTCCGTATGTCATAAGCCATGTGTCTACAACCTGTACTCGTACATCAATTATATATAATCTCGTACAGGCGACACAGTTTACTTGAAAGTATTGGCGGATAAATACGATATTGCAATGCCTGTCCTATTCCGAATTACGATATAATGTTCCTCTGGACACTCGTGCACGTCCAAAGGAACATAATATCGTAATTAGGAACAACACAGGCACTAAAATATCGTACTTACCAGTTAGAATTGATAGAAAAGATAAAGAAGATCCAACGTATAGCGAGGCGTTACGTCACGGGATCGTTTAGTCGGCGCTAGAACCTAATCTAAATGCTCAACAAACTCCGTTGGCAGACTTTACAAGAGAGGCACTGTGCGTCACGGTGAGCACGTTGAGAAAATTCGAGAAATTAGAGCCATTACAGACAGTTACCGATAATAATTCTTCCAATGCGTCAGTCGCGAATGGAACAGCCTAGGGAGAATCAGTTAGAGGTACCATGAGTACCCTCCGTCACACACCATGAAGTGGATTGAGGAGTATGATGTAGATGTAGGCATAACAGACAGAAGCGGCCGGGCATTGGTAAGTGTTATAGAACACAACAACATCATGACAGTCAACCATGGAGCACCTACTATTGTTTCGTCTCCTTGCAGAGGTTTTGGGATAGGTGTTTCACTTCGCTTCTCCTGTTTTGCTGAAATTTGCAATGAATACTTTAAAAAGAGTCAGTAGGATCCGATCATGTACCATAGAGTTCTACATTAACATAAATCTCGATACTACACAAATATATTAAGCGAAAATTAGGTGGAAAATTGCGGAAACTAACTGGGACATATGTGCGGACGCACATGAACGGGATGTCTCACGAGAAAGAGACGCGTATCCCGCTTTTATCAATGCTATGGATGTCGCAGTAACTGTTGGCATTCACAAAAAAAAAAGAGTTTTCTGTTATGAAGCCACATTCCCCTCGTTAATGGACTCCCGAATGCTCGAGAGATGTCGCAAAACAACGATTTGCTTTGGAAACTTATAGCCAGAATTTTAACTTCCGTAAGTTATGGAAGTTCGAGAAGTAAATACGCGTGTTAACAAATTCCTGAAAAAATCAAAAGAGGACAATTCGATTGAAGTTTGTTCTTCACTTAACAGGGCAATGAATATGACCAACATGCTCCCACATGCTCCCTGCCGCCGTTGGATAAGCAGCTGCCAGCAGCAAGTCGTATACTCCTAGCTCACTTATTTGTTACATAGTTTAATTCTTAATTTCTTTGCGTGTTTTTGGTACTTGCATTGTTTAATTCTTGTATTTTAATAATCGTTTAAATTTTGTGTCGAAATGTTTATGTTCTCTGTAGATTAGTTCAGACGTTCTTTGCACAACAGTTTTTAGCATGGATAGGGACTGACACGGGTAGCAGGGGTTGTGTTGCATGGACTGGGAGTTTTTTAGGTTAGATGGCCTCGGGCAAGTACAGAGAGGGCAACAGCCTCAAAGGGAGAGGGGCAAAGTCAGGACATGCGGGGACCATGCAGCACTCGGTATTGTAATTGTAAACTGTCGAAGCTGAAATCGTTATAGGTACAGAAAGCTGGCTGAAGCAAGAGATAAATTCTGCCGAAATTTTTACAAAGGCACAGACGGTGTTTAGAAAGGATAGATTGCATGCAACCGGTGGTGGCATGTTTGTCGCTGTTAGTAGTAGTTTATCCTGTAGTGAAGTAGAAGTGGATAGTTCCTGTGAATTATTATGGGTGGATGTTACACTCAACAATAGAGCTAGGTTAATAATTGGCTCCTTTTACCGACCTCCTGACTCAGCAGCATTAGTGGCAGAACAACTGAGAGAAAATTTGGAATACATTTCACATAAATTTTCTCAGCATGTTATAGTCTTAGGTGGAGATTTCAATTTACCAGATATTGGTAAATTGGTAAATTGAAATCTCCACCTAAGACTATAACATGCTGAGAAAATTTATGTGAAATGTATTCCAAATTTTCTCTCAGTTGTTCGTCCACTAATGCTGCTGAGTCGGACTGGGACACTCAGATGTTTAGGACGGGTGGTAGGGACAGAGCATCGAGTGACATTATACTGAGAGCACTATCCGAAGATTACCTCGAGCAATTAAACAGAGAACTGACTCGTGAAGATAACATCTTGGACCTACTGATAACAAACAGACCCGAACTTTTCGACTCTGTAAGTGCAGAACAGGAAATCAGTGATCATAAGGCCGTTGCAGCATCCATGAATATGGGAGTTAATAGGAATATAAAAAAAGTGATGAAGGTTTATCTGTTTAGCAAGAGTAATAGAAGGAAGACTTCAGACTACCTAACAGATCAAAACGAAAATTTCTGTTCCGACACTGACGATGTTGAGTGTTTATGGAAAAAGTTCAGGGCAATCGTAAAATGCGGTTTAGACACGTACGTGCCGAGTAAAATTGTGAGGGACGGGAAAAACCCACCGTGGTTCGACAACAAAGTTAGGGAACTACTGAGAAAGCAAAGAGAGCTTCACTCCAAGTTTAAACGCAGCCAAAACGTCTCAGACAAACAGAAGCTAAACGATGTCAAAGTTAGCCTAAGGAGGGCTATGCGTGAAGCGTTCAGTGAATTCGAAAGTAAAATTCTATGTACCGACTTGACAGAAAATCCTAGGAAGTTCTGGTCTTACGTTAAATCAGTAAGTGGCTCGAAACATCATATACAGACACTCAGGGATGATGATGGCATTGAAGCAGAGGATGACACGCGTAAAGCTGAAATACTAAACACCTTTTTCTAAAGCTGTTTCACAGAGGAAGACCGCACTGTAGTTCCTTCTCTAAATCCTCGCACAAACGAAAAAATGGCTGACATCGAAATAAGTCTCCAAGGAATAGAAAAGCAACTGGAATCACTCAACAGAGGGACGTCCACAGGACCTGACGGGAAACCAATTCGACTCTACACTGAGTACGCGAAAGAACTTGCCCCCCTTCTAACAGCCGTGTACCGCAAGTCTCTAGAGGAACGGAAGGTTCCAAACGATTGGAAAAGAGCACAGGTAGTCCCAGTCTTCAAGAAGGGTCGTCGAGCAGATGCGCAAAACTATAGACCTATATCTCTGACGTCGATCTGTTGTAGAATTTTAGAACATGTTTTTTGCTTGCGTATCATGTCGTTTTTGGAAACCCAGAATCTACTTTGTAGGAATCAACATGGATTTCGGAAACAGCGATCGTGTGAGACCCAACTCGCGTTATTTGTTCATGAGACCCAGAAAATATTAGATACAGGCTACCAGGTAGATGCTATTTTCCTTGACTTCCGGAAGGCGTTCGATACAGTTCCGCACTGTCGCCTTATAAACAAAGTAAGAGCCTACGGAATATCAGACCAGCTGTGTGGCTGGATTGAAGAGTTTTTAGCAAACAGAACACAGCGTATTGTTATCAATGGAGAGACGTCTACAGATGTTAAAGTAACCTCTGGCGTGCCACAGGGGAGTGTTATGGGACCATTGCTTTTCACAATATAAATAAATGACCTAGTAGCCACGAACCTACTACGGTGTCGTAGCAGGCGGAGAGGTGATACTCCGACGTGGCGCGTCCCAGGTGGCGGGTAGGGGGGTCCTCACCGGCTTGCCGGCGGACTTGAGCGAAATAAAATAGCTCTCGCGGACTAAACACACAACATCAAGAAATCCATTAGTGTCTGTTCTGGTATCCAGCGACTAGTGGTCTGCGTCTGTTTACCTAGTTGGTGCGGCAGTGAAATATGGCTTGATCTCAACAATCAAGTCTGCAATTACCGTGATCTTGTTAAAGGTCACCACAACCAACTTCAACTTGAAGTAATCATGATGGAACAAATGGAAAGAAATCCGCTACCCCAGGCCCCAGTCAACGGACTGGACTTTCCTGGTCATCGGATTCTGGGGGCTCAGGAACATCATGAGGAGAAGTGTCGGAGCTTCTCAAAACCTCTTCGCAAGCACTACCTTGGCACTCTCAATGCAAACACTCTGTCCAAACTTGGAAAACTAAAACAACTGACAGACATGCTAGATAAATTTCACATCAAAATTCTTGCCATTCAAGAGACGCGCTTCGTAGATGAAAACCATTTCGACACAGAACATTACAGGATTTACAAAGGTAAACCTGCTGTCAGAAGAGGAACACCATTATTGTTTGGTACAGGGTTTGCAGTACACAAATCAGTCATGGATAACATCATAGACTTCAATTCAATATCAGAACGTATCTCGACACTGTCCTTCAAATCAGGTAATAAAGCATACACAATTATCAACGCACATGCACCTACAAATGACCATAACAGAAAGAAGCCACAAGAAATTGAAGACTTCTGGGAAGACATGGAGGAAGTAACTAACAACGTACCAGAAAGACATGTGAAAATTCTAATGGGTGATTTCAATGCGCAGCTTGGTAAGGAGAGAAAATTCAGAGAAATAACAGGCCCATACTCAGCACATATTCGCACGAACAGAAATGGGGAACACCTCATAAAATGTTGTCAAAACTTTAACCTCAAAATCATGTCAACACAATTTCAAAAACCAAGACGAAAACTTACAACATGGAAAGCACCCAACACAGTGTGGGGAGAATTTCAGATTGATCATGTGGCCATATCCAAGAAAAATTCGCGGAAAATTCTGAATGTCAGAACACGTAAAGGAGTCTTCGAGTCTGATCATTATTTGCTACAAGTTAAGATTAGGCCAATCCCAAGACTGAAACAGACAGCGCAAAACAAAATAGTCAAACCTGATCCGGATTACTTTAAAATAAACAGGGATAAAATCGTTGAAGAAATTAATAGGCATTCAATAGACACATGGACAGATCTGGCGAAGGCAGTTCAGAAGACTATGTGCTGGGGACAACCACCTACAAAACGCAAACATAGGTGGTGGAACGCAAATTGTGATGAAGCCATTGAGAGAAGAAAGCAAGCATGGGACAAGTTCAGTAGCTACAGAAATTCAGAAACATGGAAAGAATTTCACGAAGTTCAGAAACTAGCATCGAAGGAAATCAGAAGGGAAAAACGAGCATATGACAATAACAGACTAAAAGAAATTGAGGAAGATTTCAAAAGAAATAACACAAGAAATTTTTACAGAACTTTCAAAGAAAACATTAAGGGCTATCAACCCCCTAGCCTCTGCTTCCGAAGAACAGATGGATCCCTGGAAACAAACACAAAAGAAAACTGTAAAATTCTCAAACATTACTTTGATAAACTTCTTAATTGCAAAAAACCTACAGGAAAATTAACATTCCAAAAGACCACACCTAATGCCGATTCTGATCCACCCACAATAGAAGAGGTAGAGGAAATCATAAAACAAATGAAAAATAACAGAGCTGCCGGAGAAGATGGTATTATCGCCGAGATCTGGAAACTCCAAGATGAAAACATCACCAAAAAAATCCATAAGATTATCTCCGAAATTTGGATCACAGAGAAAGTGCCAGAGGAATGGAAATGTGCATTGATCCATCCATTACATAAAAAGGGTGATAAGTCAGATCCAAACAATTACAGAGGCATTTCGCTAGTACCAGTTACATACAAAATTTTCTCTAAGGTGCTATTAAACAGACTAGAACCACAAGCAGATCTGCAAATTGGGGAATACCAGGCAGGCTTCAGAAAAGGGAGATCATGCATCGAACAGATCTGGAACTTGAGAACACTTTTGAAAGTCAGACAGGCAAGAAACACTGTAGTTACCTTTGTGGACTTTAAAAAAGCATATGATTCCATAGACAGACAGACACTCTTTGACGTGCTGGAAGAATATGGTATCGACAGAAAAACCAGGGCACTTATACAACAGACGCTTACAGACACTACCTCCAAGATTAAGTTTATGGGAGAAATTTCGGAACCCTTCCACATACACACAGGTGTCCGACAAGGAGACGGGCTCTCACCAATCCTGTTCAACATGGTGTTAGACAAAATTATCAAGCAGTGGGAGGAACAAGTTAAAGGAATACAGCTGGGAAGAACACGTGAAACCAAAACAATCATAAAATGTCTGGCATTTGCAGATGATATAGCCATACTCAGCAATAATACACAGGAGGCAAAGGAAGCACTGGAATGCTTGCATGAAATAGCTGCCAAAACAGGTCTGCAGGTATCTTACGAGAAGACACAATATATGGAACGACAGACCAACAATGTACACACCATGCATACTGTATATGGATCCGTAGAAAGAGTCGAAAAATTTAAGTATTTAGGGGAGTACATACAAATGGGAGGATCAAACAAGGCGGCTAACATGGAACGAACGAAGAAACTCCAGAAGGCATACAAACTCACATGGTCACATTATAATAAGAGAAGCATATCGAGGCAGGCCAAACTTAGGCACTACAAAACAGTTGTATTACCAGAAGCATTGTACGCGTCAGAAACAACCACAATTGGAGCATCAGGCATCATAGACACAGAAAAAAATAGAACGCAAAATTCTCAGAAAAATATTTGGACCAATTCACAGAGATGGCATATGGATGAAGCGACCTACCAAAGAGCTGTACCAGCACACTGACAGACTAACAGACGCGATCAGAAAACGCAGATTAACTTTCTATGGGCACATACAGAGAATGGACAACAACCGACTTACAAAGAAAATTTTTGATGTAGTAAACAGCTCAAGCAAGAAAACAAATTGGTATCATGAAATAGACGAAGACTTAAGGCAGATAGGGATCAACAGGCAAATGATAGGAGACAGTAAATACTTCAGAAACAAAGTTAGGAATGCAAAATTTATTGTAAAGGAGAGAAAGAAGACAGGAACATTATGGACAGAGCAAAGGAAACAGGAGCACAGCCAAAGGATGAAGAGATTTTGGGAAGAGAAGAGGAAGAAAAGAAAGAAGTGAAAATTGTGTCATCATGTGATTTTCGAGTTCAAACACTGTCCATAAGAGCAACAATGAAATGAATGAATGAAATGACCTAGTAGATAGTGTCGGAAGTTCCATGCGGCTTTTCGCGGATGATGCTGTAGTATACAGAGAAGTTGCAGCATTAGAAAATTGTAGCGAAATGCAGGAAGATCTGCAGCGGATAGGCACTTGGTGCAGGGAGTGGCAAGTGACCCTTAACATAGACAAATGTAATGTATTGCGAATACATAGAAAGAAGGATCCTTTATTGTATGATTATATGATAGCGGAACAAACACTGGTAGCAGTTCCTTCTGCAAAATATCTGGGAGTATGCGTGCGGAACGATTTGAAGTGGAATGATCATATAAAATTAATTGTTGGTAAGGAGGGTACCAGGTTGAGATTCATTGGGAGAGTCCTTAGAAAATGTAATCCATCAGCAAAGGAGGTGGTTTACAAAACACTCGTTTGACCTATACTTGAGTATTACTCATCAGTGTGGGATTCGTACCAGATCGGGTTGACAGAGGTGATAGAAATGATCCAAAGAAGAGCGGCACGTTTCGTCACAGGGTTATTTGGTAACCGTGATAGCGTTACGGAGATGTTTAGCAAACTCAAGTGGCAGACTCTGCAAGAGAGGCGCTCTGCATCGCGGTGTAGGTTTCGAGAGGGTGCGTTTCTGGATGAGGTATCGAATATATTGCTTCCCCCTACTTATACCTCCCGAGGAGATCACGAATGTAAAATTAGAGAGATTCGAGCGCGCACGGAGGCTTTCAGACAGTCGTTCTTCCCGCGAACCATACGCGACTGGAACAGAAAAGGGAGGTAATGACAATGGCACGTAAAGTGCCCTCCGCCACACACGGTTGGGTGGCTCGCGGAGTATAAATGTAGATGTAGTAGATTTGATACAAAACAAAAGCTTTTCGAAACAGCTGACTTCCTTCCCCTCTGATACGTTCCTACGGTCATTGCCTGGATAGTGGAATTTATCGACACGCTTGCTCCTCCCACGCTCCCATTCCAATATAAGCCATGTCCTGCTGACGATGATGCTTCGTCCCTAACCTAAAGAAGAACTCTGTCACGTATTAAATTATTGAGAGACACCTGTCCTGGTATTACTGATTACATATAAAATTATACGCTTGCGAATCTGCCCATAGGAGCAAATGATTTGCTTCTGTTCCTTTTTATTCAGTACTGGATGCAACAGAACTACATAGAAACGTGGAAGATGCTCGTTATAATTCCACTTCTGAAAGGTGGAGAAGATGCAGATATTGCCTCTAACTACACTCCTGGCAATGGAAAAAAGAACACATTGACACCGGTGTGTCAGACCCACCCCCAAAGCTTTAATTCGACCAGTACCTCGTGTCCTACCTTCCAGACTTCACAGAGACTCCCCTGCTCTCCACAGATCGTAGATCACTTGCCCGAGAAAGGCAAAGGTCCCGAGTTCGAGTCTCGGTGTGCCACACTGCAAAGTCTCATATCAGCGCACACTCCGCTGCAGACCGAAAATTTCATTCTAGAAAGTTTGCGAATAAACAAGTAATAGATTTAGAGCATCCAAAAACGGTTTCCTTTCTATTTATTACTAACTTTCTAACTCCTTTTCTGAACCAAATCAGATACTATTACGCTTATATGGTTAGCCGATGATACAACTTCGGAACTGTGAGGAATATTCCGAGGCGCGCCCCGCTTCTAAAATTCTCACAAGGGGAGGCACTGCACTAGGTCATCGCCTTGATTGTAATATACTATACACACCGCGTGGCAGGAAAAATGTCATATGATTTTATCTTATTTTTCATTTCTTTGGATTTAATCTACGAAACATTTTTTCTTTATTTTGTAAATGATTTACTAGTAGTAAATATACAATTTATCAACATAATACATGCATATTTGCCTCAAGTAGCACACAATTAATATCTCTGTTTTTCGACACATCAAAAAAGTTTCAGTTTTTTTTTCACAGTAATTAGCATTTCTTTCTTTTATAGCGTACAGCTATAGGGCCATCACTATCGGCAGTTGGTCGTCATCTTGTTCTGCTACACTTTCTTCTTGTATTTATCGCATGGTCATTATTTTTAGCGTGTTTCCGAAGCTTTCCGTATATTTCGCGTATCTCCTGATTTTAAACTACACTCCTGGAAATGGAAATAAGAACACATTGACACCGGTGTGTCAGACCCACCATACTTGCTCCGGACACTGCGAGAGGGCTGTACAAGCAATGATCACACGCACGGCACAGCGGACACACCAGGAACCGCGGTGTTGGCCGTCGAATGGCGCTAGCTGCGCAGCATTTGTGCACCGCCGCCGTCAGTGTCAGCCAGTTTGCCGTGGCATACGGGAGCTCCATCGCAGTCTTTAACACTGGTAGCATGCCGCGACAGCGTGGACGTGAACCGTATGTGCAGTTGACGGACTTTGAGCGAGGGCGTATTGTGGGCATGCGGGAGGCCGGGTGGACGTACCGCCGAATTGCTCAACACGTGGGGCGTGAGGTCTCCACAGTACATCGATGTTGTCGCCAGTGGTCGGCGGAAGGTGCACGTGCCCGTCGACCTGGGACCGGACCGCAGCGACGCACGGATGCACGCCAAGACCGTAGGATCCTACGCAGTGCCGTAGGGGACCGCACCGCCACTTCCCAGCAAATTAGGGACACTGTTGCTCCTGGGGTATCGGCGAGGACCATTCGCAACCGTCTCCATGAAGCTGGGCTACGGTCCCGCACACCGTTAGGCCGTCTTCCGCTCACGCCCCAACATTGTGCAGCCCGCCTCCAGTGGTGTCGCGACAGGCGTGAATGGAGGGACGAATGGAGACGTGTCGTCTTCAGCGATGAGAGTCGCTTCTGCCCTGGTGCCAATGATGGTCGTATGCGTGTTTGGCGTCATGCAGGTGAGCGCCACAATCAGGACTGCATACGACCGAGGCACACAGGGCCAACACCCGGCATCATGGTGTGGGGAGCGATCTCCTACACTGGCCGTACACCACTGGTGATCGTCGAGGGGACACTGAATAGTGCACGGTACATCCAAACCGTCATCGAACCCATCGTTCTACCATTCCTAGACCGGCAAGGGAACTTGCTGTTCCAACAGGACAATGCACGTCCGCATGTATCCCGTGCCACCCAACGTGCTCTAGAAGGTGTAAGTCAACTACCCTGGCCAGCAAGATCTCCGGATCTGTCCCCCATTGAGCATGTTTGGGACTGGATGAAGCGTCGTCTCACGCGGTCTGCACGTCCAGCACGAACGCTGGTCCAACTGAGGCGCCAGGTGGAAATGGCATGGCAAGCCGTTCCACAGGACTACATCCAGCATCTCTACGATCGTCTCCATGGGAGAATAGCAGCCTGCATTGCTGCGAAAGGTGGATATACACTGTACTAGTGCCGACATTGTGCATGCTCTGTTGCCTGTGTCTATGTGCCTGTGGTTCTGTCAGTGTGATCATGTGATGTATCTGACCCCAGGAATGTGTCAATAAAGTTTCCCCTTCCTGGGACAATGAATTCACGGTGTTCTTATTTCAATTTCCAGGAGTGTATAACCGAACACGTTGTCGACTCGTGTAGCAAAATGTTTGGAGATAAAGATAAAATGGTGACTGGACTAGTGGCTTGAATTTAATAATTTGGTGCCTCAGAGACAATCAGATTTCAGAAAAGGCAAACGGACATTCGAAAATCAGTATTTGCTTATTATGTATATCATTCAGCCTTACAAACGATAAAAGTCTATCGTCATCGCTTTTCTTAAAGTTAAGATACAGATTACTTTGGACGAGCTGAAGCAACTGTGACTTCCCTCTCCGATGATTTATGGTGTCAGTATCCTCTTCATTCAAAGAACAGTCGATGTCAGATTCAAAGGCAACATGTTCGGACACTTACTTATCTCCCAAGGCTTGCCACAGGGTGCAATTTTAGGCCCCTCTTGTGAAACACGTATACCCATGATTTGGAACTAATAAGCAGCCACCCAGCTGAGGTATTGTGGTATGCAGACGATGTATGTGTCTATTCAACTGAAGACTCGTATCTTCAGGCCAAAACGGCATTACCCACTAACGTGGAACACGTTGGTGAGTGGCTGTGTGCCAATGGGCTTGAAACTTCGGCTGAGGAATTGATGATTGCGCTCTTCTACAAATCGAACGCTGCTAGCATTGACGGTCACTCCACATGTGAAAAGTATACTTTCCAGACAAAATCTCACGCTTGATTGCTGGAAAAGATATTTGACTCGCGTTTAAGCTGGGCGCCTCACATTCGATCTACTGTTAATAAGTCCGAAAGTAGTTTAAGTGTCATTCGGCCACTTAACTGTGCGGTGAAGAGTGCATCATAGTATTCTAGTCACCATGATTCGAGGGATTATTCGATCATGGCTGGACTATGTTTAATGTATAACACTGCACTTATGGTTTATCTCACCATATTTAATACTCTTGAATATAAGGTCATTCGTACTTATTCTAAAGCCATGCAATCGACGCCCACAAACGCCCTTTTAGCGGAGGCAGGAGAGATTCCTTTGAGAATTAGTTTTCAAATGCTGTCAGATTGATTTTACATTCAATGCATGGCTTTCTGGATATTTCAGTCTTTCAAAATAATGACTGCAGTTACCGATTAGGGATTGCCACCAACATAAGAAATAAGATTCCGGCCGTCTGTACCAGCTTCGTATCATACGTTCTATAGAACGTTCTTCGCATTTGTCTCTATCTGAATATAATATTCACTCCTTAAACTGCCAGATTACAGGTTATTATTAAAATACAACAGGCTCAGAATGTGTTAATGGCAACTGTGGACTTTATCGTCTTGTTCAAGCTCAATGGCCTGCTTCTGTGCGTATATGTACCGACGGCTCCAAAATTCCACAAGAAGAATATACTGGTTGTGCTTTTCTCTATCGACTGATCCAAGTCAGTAAAGCCTTCAAACTACATAAAAGCGTTTCTATTTTTACAGCGGAGACAACTACCCTTTCCGAAACTCTCTAGTTTTATCTTCAACTTCCTTCTTAAACATACTACTCGTATCTGACTCCTTAATCGTCATACAAGATATTCAATACCGGAGATGGAATAAAAACACCAACGGATATTTTTTAGATGTGGTACAGGAATATGTTCGCAGTAAACGGAGGAGACAGACAGTCCTCTGCTGTGGGCACATTCCCACGCTGCCATCCGATACAACGAGGAAGATGATGTTTTAGTGAAGCAAGCTGCATCTGTAGAAACAGCTCGATTTGAAATTATCGTAAACGGAATATTTACGTACGGCCAAGAGCTGAGCCAGTATCACTGGCAAGAGATGTCTAACCTGCCCCAACAAACAAAAAATTTTTATTATGCAGTGTTACCACCATAACAACCATAACATGTCTATGGTTTGCGATGACACATTTCGACCGAACAACGATTTCCAGCACCATTCGGTTCCGTTTCAATCACACTTCTTTTCCTTTTCATCCATATCGCATCAGTATTTACGGTTCACCTGCATCTGAGCGTGGTTCTGAATTGGACGCTGATGTAAACCACATATTACTTTCATGTCCCAAATTTGACGGTAAGAGATCGAAATTTTGAAAACTTCGATGATAATAGGTTACCGCCTTCCTTAATCAGGTTCTTCTTTCTTTTTCCTTTCTAAAGATATTAACCTTTATACAGTGATTGTTAATTTACTGCCGGCCGCGGTGGCCGTGCGGTTCTGGCGCTGCAGTCCGGAACCGCGGGACTGCTACGGTCGCAGGTTCGAATCCTGCCTCGGGCATGGGTGTGTGTGATGTCCTTAGGTTAGTTAGGTTTAAGTAGTTCTAAGTTCTAGGGGACTTATGACCTAAGATGTTGAGTCCCATAGTGCTCAGAGCCATTTGAACCATTTTTTGTTAATTTACTTGGGAGTATTGCAACGTGTAGTATTTCACTTGAAAGATTTGTTGGATCAGTTGTCAAATTTGTGCTGTTTTAAAAAGTTTTAAGTCAAAGCTCTACAGTAGAGAGCTACTACTTTTAAATCATGTGTTTTAAATGGTTATTAAGTGGAGCAGACGAACATGTACTACACAGACTCAAAGGATCTCACAACGGATACAGATAATAGTATGTGATTCTACGTGAGATTGCTTCACTAATATTATATGTAAATATTTCCTATAATTTTGTTTTTTTGTAATGCAATCATTGCTGTTCGACACACAGTGTCATAACGTTTGTTATTATGTATAATACCTTCTGAAGAAGTCAGTTTTAAAACTTTCGAAAGCATGGTCAAGGTGTAATAAACCTGTATTTTGCGAGTGGATGCCTGTTATTTCCAATCAGTTGAATCTCTTGCATGCACAGTCGCTGCAGCGAAGCCATGTTCAAAATATCTACTTTACTTTTATTTTTGTCAACACATTTGTTGTGCACCAAATTGTGACACCTTGAGCTTTTATGTATGTATATTTGCTTTTATATAGTCTCTTCTCGCACAATTAAGAATACATTTTAACAACGTGTTTTATACGGCCAAATAAAGCCCAAACTCTGGAGGAAAAACAAAACTGGAGTGCGGCCCAGCAGATTTGAGAACTCCCGATGGGCATTAGATCATCAGTGCATCGTAGATGAAGAGAAAATTTTGTCTATATATCATTGAGCTTCCCTCGTCCTCCATTCATACGAATACAAAGATCATGGATCTGCGTCTGAGCGGGAGATGGCTGCTATCTGAGTGCTATTGATAATACATACATGAAATAAGATCGCAAAGGATGAAAATGTTATTCCGGCAACTCCCGATCGGCAGTACAAGATGGTAGCTTCAGTTTCATAAAATTATAGCTCGTTTACGAAAAAATGCAAGGGAAAAATGGATGGGGGAAGAGAACCCGCTGATTGGCCAATTATAAGCGTCGTTCTGCGAACGAGGGGGAAGAATTTTAGACTCGCCGGTTCTTCCACTTTCTTGACAACGTCCGGAAAGTGAAGACTATATTTCGAAGCATTTGTGTACTTCATTGTTTCGTTGCACAGTTAATTTAAAATTTTCCTATTAGATTTTAATGTGTAATTATATTACCTTAGTAGCATTTTTAACCTGAGAACACTCCACAGATTAACGTATAGCTTAATTAATGTTTTGCCATATTTTAGATAATACTGGGATATCTCGCAGTTTTGCGTTTCATATGTTAGTGGTTTTCGTTTGTTTTTAAGTAAATGTTTCTTATTTCTCTTGGAAATTATATGTTCTTGTTACTGATGTATCTCAGAGGCGATCTTATATTCTGAAGTTCGTTTACTTAACAGAATAGCATTACTCTCATCCGTGGTGGTTGCTGTCACCGGTAGACATGTTAGGACCCCGCAACAGCAAGCATATCCTACATAACAAGTACGCAATTGATGTGTTAATTGGCGGTTCATAGCGTTAGTAAAGTGCCAAAAACCGGTAGCGCCTGTCCTATCTAGCCTCTTCTGGCTACGTTGAAAATTCTAAGAGAAAAAACCCCCTCACCGTAATAAATGAATCTAGAATTGTGAAAAGGAAGTAATATGAATACTATATAATTGTCAGCCGTGTCCATTTCACCTGATTCGAAATCCTTCCTCTAAATAAAGTTCTACTGTTAATATCTGAGGAAAATTCCGCTATGTAAATTCAGTGCCTGCATGTTTTAATTTGTGCCGATCTAAAAGAACGACATAATCCAGTGAAAAGACACTGGACTTTCTTTCGGAACGCGCTGGTTCAAATTTCCGTCTGGCAATCGAGAATGAGATTTTCTGTGGTGACCCTAAATCTCACAATGTGAAGCACTAATTTTGGAGAGGCACAATTGATATACTTCTCTATGCCTCCTCTATCTTAACTCAGCACCGCCTCTAGTAACAATAACATCGTCAATCGAGCGTTGAATACTAGTCCTTCTGCTTTGCTTATCTCGTGCAAATCTTCAGATCGTTTGGAGAAGAGAAAATTTCGTTGTTGTTGACTTGCTTAACTTCAGAGACAAACCGTTAGAAGTTCGGACTCTTTTATAACAGGAACGAATATAGAAGATCGTCTCTGTTGAGTTAGGATCTCTTGTTGTACCTCTGTCAGGCTGTACAAATGATCGCTCTGCCTTAGAGAGGAACGTTGCGGATCAGCACGGATCATTTACCACAGTGTGTGTACTGATGTTATTCGAGTTGCAATTATTTCATGTCATGTGAGACGAATAGTCGCGTGAAGCGGCTCCTCTCCAGGCTTAAACAGCTTCAAATGAAAGCTCATGGAATTTCTAACGATACGAAGGAAGACGAAATGTGATTTCAAAGTATTGATTTGCGTCACGTATGTGAACTGTCACTTAGCACATAGATTGAAAACGTATGCGTCGGTTGTCATCTACTCTATGAATGTAGCAACGAAGGGAACTCATATTTCAGTCCCTCTTAAACAGTTACGTTGCTCACACAACAGTTTTTCAACAACTTATGAAGCTGTGATATAAAATTTATATAATTTAAAAACTGGCTGTTTGGGAACGTGTGACTTAACAGATAGAGTGCAGCAAACAACAGTAATAGAACAAAGGGACCAAACTAGACCTAGAAACGGAGAGGTTGCTACATTCAAGTACAAAACCATGACGCCACCGTGCCCCACCCCTTTCCTAAACCATGCCTCATTGCTAAGCCACATCTCACAGCCCCCTCCCCCCTCCGCCCTCAAAATCATTAACATTTGTTCTTACCTACATGATAAAATAACCGAAGTTGTAACTGAAGAAGAATGACTACTATTATTAGAAATATTAGTACTGCATTAGTAAGCATTTCCATCGCGAACATTGATTGTAGCGTCAAACGAGAAAACTACAAAGAACGAAACTTCTCTAGCTTGAAGGGGGAAACCAGATGGCGATATGGTTGGCCCACTAGATGGCGCTGCCATAGGTCAAACGGATATCAACTGCGTTCTTTTAAAAGAAGAACCCCCATTCTTTATTACATATTCGTGTAGTACGTAAAGAAATATGAATGTTTTAGTTGGACCACTTTTTTTGCTTTGTGATAGATGGCGCTGTAAGAGTCACAAACATATGGCTCACAATTTTAGACGAACAGTTCGTAACAGGTAGGTTTTTTAAATTAAAATACAGAACGTAGGCACATTTGAACATTTTATTTTGGTTGATCCAATGTGATACATGTACCCTTGTGAACTTATCACTTCTGAGAACGCATGCTGTTACAGTGTGATTACCTGTAAATGCCATATTAATGCAATAAATGCTCAAAATGATGTCCGTCAACCTCAGTGCATTTGGCAATACGTGTAACGACATTCCTCTCAACAGCGAGTAGTTCGCCTTCCGTAATGTTCGCACATGCATTGACAACGCGCTGACGCTTGTTGTCAGGCGTTGTCGGTGGCTCACGATAGCAAATAGTCTTCAATATTCGCTACAGAAAGAAATGCGGGGACGTCAGATCCGGTGAACGTGCTTCGACGACAAATCCACCTGTCATGAAATATGCTATTCAATACCGCTTCAACCGCACGCGAGGTATGTGCCGGACATCCAACATGTTGGAAGTACATTGCCATTCTGTCATGCAATGAAACATCTTGCAGTAACATCGGTAGAACATTACGTAGGAAATCAGCATACATTGCACAATTTAGACCGCCATCGATAAAATGGGGGCCAATTATCCTTCCTCCAATAATGCTGCACCATACATTAAAGCGTCAGTGTCGCTGATGTTCCACTTGTCGCAGCCATCGTGGATTTTCCGTTGCCCAATAGTGCATATTATGCCGGTTTACGTTACCGCTGTTAGTGAATGACGCTTCGTAGCTAAATAGAACGCGTGCAAAAAATCTGTCATCGTCCCGTAATTTCTCTCGTGCCCAGTGGCAGAACTGTACACGACGTTCAAGGTCGTCGCCATGCAATTCCTGGTGCATAGAAATATGGTACGGGTGCAATCGATGTTTATGTAGCATTCTCAACACCGATGGTTTTGAAATTGCCGATTCTCACGCAATTTGTCTGCTACTGGTGTGCGGATTAGCCGCGACAGCAGCTAAAACACCTACTTGGGCAGTATCATTTGTTGCAGGTCATCGTTGATGTTTCACATGTGGCTGAACACTTCCTGTTTCCTTAAATAACGTAACTATCCGGCGAACGGTCCGGACACTTGGATGATGTCGTCCATGATGCCGAGCAGCTTACATATCACACGCCCGTTAGGCATTTTGATCACAATAGCCATACATCAACACGATATCGATCTTTTCCGCAATTTGTAAACGGTCCATTTTAACACGGGTAATGTATCACGAAGCAAATACCGTCCGCAATGGCGGAATGTTACGTGATACCACGTACTTATACGTTTGTGACTATTACAGCGCCGTCTATCACAAAGCTTAAAAAGTGGCCCAACTAAAACATTCATATTTCTTTACGTACTGCGCGAATATGTAATAAAAATGGGGGTTCCTATTTAAAAAAAGGCAGTTGGTATTTGTTCGACCTATGGCAGCGACATCCGGTTTCCCCCTTCATGTTAGACGAGTTTCGTTCTTTGTACTTTTCTCGTTTGATGCTTATTTCGTGAGATATTTAGCCTGATCACTATCAATGGACCACCCTGTATATTTCATGGAGGAACCGAAGTCAGTCGCGAATGGGCATTGACATAATTCGGTGGCAAAAGTTGAAAATTTATGCTTGACCGCGACTAGGACCGGGATACTCACCGTGCACTACGAAGTATAGTCGCTATCCATTTACCTCATTTGCCCGTAGCGTTGCATGTACACCAGCCGGACATTAAGACTCTTTTGTGTATCCGCACGGACGATACCATGACAGTCGAGATCACAGATATACGATACATGGGTAGTATTTGTTCTGTCGGATATATTCCATACGTCTGGATACAAACTTCTTCCCAGCACTCTGATGTTGAAAACAGTAGTTCACACTTTCCCCTTCGCTCGATACAGCTCGGCTCTGTCTCGGATTTGCTTTTCCCTGCAGTATCAGTTAGTTGTACGTTCGCTGATGAATATTTGGGTGGTACACACGTTGTGTGTCACTTCAGCGAATGCAATAGCAGTGTAGCTTGGCGAGGCTATGCTGAGGCATTCCCGTCGTCACAGCAACCACTGTGTGACAAAACTGTACGTGTGTTATGTGACGGGCGTTGCTTACCTCTGTGTTTCCTGTTGGACGTTCTGGTGATCACATATTACTGACTTTTTCACTGTTGTGAAATTGTTTTCACAGAAACAACCATTATTGTAAAACTCGTATATTAAATTACTTCTCTGAATCTAACACCGAGGACCATGGTTTTGTTATACCACTGTTCACAGAAACAAAGGGAAAACCCGAATTCCACCGAAAAAATTTCAGAGCTTCTTCAAAAATATTGTTCATGTGTGCATGTGCCACATATAGTACATGTACGTATTTGTGTAGTCCCTTTATCAACTCTACGTACAAATTTTTACGTAGGAGAGAGACAATGTATATTTGTATTTTCCGACATGTTAACCAGTTGGTATTACTTCTGTAATTCCCATCACAATATGAATATGATAATAATACATGTGAGAAATTTACACCAAAAGCGACGGCGGTATTAAGAAGTATGGATCCGTGCTATCACTATATCACTACCCTTTCTAACTTTCGTGTCAGCAGTTGCGATTACACACACAAAAAGTACAGTAGTAACCGTTCACCAGATAACTGACATGGCGAAAAAGTTCCGCAATGATACTGTTCATACTATTGCCCATGCCTATCGTTGGTGGCATGCGAAGACTGCGACGGCACAGGTATCAAATTCACATCCGGAGGAGGCACAATCTGCCAGGATTGACTACTGGCAGTGTGTGTACGTACTGGTGAATGTTTGACTCGTTAGAACGATTCTTTTAAGGCTCATCAGTCTCTAGAAGTGAGAATGAGTTTTCTGCCTGTCATATTTTTGCTTTCCACGGCCTTTCATGTTTCCACTTCTCTATAAGGTAGGAAAACCGTTTCTGGTATAATCAGAATCACTGAAGCATCCCACACTAACACCTTACTGTTGTAACGCAAGATTTTCCGACTACAATGAAGGCCCTTGGGTTGGGCGAGATGGGCCTAAGAGGAAGCACTAGAGTGCATATGACAGCACATTATACTATCTGATGCCGTACAGATTCGGCTGCAGATACCTTCTGTATGTTTGAAGCGGTCGTCAAACACTCTGTGCCTGCAGCTCTCGTGTGATTTATTGGCGACTATTTTTCGGATGCAGGGCGTACAATTTTACACGTAGAATAAAACAAGATACTTTAAGAAAGTAGAACGCAACAGTGGAACACAAACCTCTCTCACTGTTGAGTTATCATTTAATGAAACACGTAATCGCAGCAAGAAATTCGTAGAATTATAGGAGACAGAACACAGTGGGTGTTGCGGAGCGTAGTTACCAATCTAGCAGCTGCTGGAGCAAATAATTGTGGCGCACCGCAGAAACCACTCTCTGGCTGGACGGCGCTTCGATTCCCGGCGAGTAGAAATCGAATCATGCTACATCCCACTGAGCAACTAAATGAAATCACAACTCTACTCCTGCAGAAATTGCGAGCTGACTGAGCTAAGCCAGACAATACTAACAATAGGAAGTGAATGATCATAACTTCACTAACTGCGTTCCATTGGCTGTATCTACAACAAATGCGGGGGCGTGCCGGAAAGTAATAGCTCCGAATTTATTACGTGAAAACTCTTAAAACTTTTAAAATAAAAAAAGGTTGTTAACATTCTACATATTTATTCATCGTTATTACGTGTTTGCTGCAGTGTGCCGCTGGAGAGCTCCGAATTAAAGCGTGTGACGTGGTGGTGTGTAAGGTAACAATGTTGGTGTGTGAGAAACAGTGTGCTGTAATAGAGTTACGAAATGTGTGAGTTAGTACACACGTGGAACACCTTTTCTTCAGCAAAACAATGCCAGACCAAACAAGCGCTGTGACATCTACAACAGTCTGAAACCTTGGATTCACAGTCATCGATCATTCTCCACGCAGTCCCCACATGGCACCGTCCTGTTTTTATCTGTTTCCTAAACTTAAAGAATATCTTCGAGAACTTCACTTCGTAGTGATGAAGCGGTGCAAGCAGAGGTGAGGTTGTTGCTCCGTCAGTATAGTCAAACTTTCTACAGTGACGGTATCAACAACCTTGTCCATCGTCCGGAGAAACATGTTCTTTGCCAGGGATACTTATTTCGGATATATATATATATATATATATATATATATATATATATATATATATATATATATATGAAGAAACGAGATTTAAAATGTTAACGTTTGTTTTATTTAGAAAGCTCTAAGAGTTTTCTCATAAACAATTCGGAGGCATTACTTTCCAGCACTCCCTTGTAAATGTACATTTTAGCAAAGCTGCACTCGTCACTCGATAACTTCTTTCTGTTCCACCTTGTGCTCTCAGACAGACGACTTTGTGGAACGAAGTTTGAAACAAACGAGAATAAAATTAAGTTTGCAGCATATCTTTTAGAATTACCTTCCCTGTAGAGGGCATCCCACGAATAAATAAGTAGAAGGATGCGAAATTTTTCCACTTACCCTAAGTGCATAAATGTGACCCTCACGTTTGAATAAAACTTTGTGTTTCTTCTTAAAATGAAATGGCCTGTCCATATTGACATCTACATGCCTAGGACCGCATGCCGAGTGCGACGGAGTCCTTTTTGTGTACAACCCCTTCTTTTCCTTTCGAGTATTTCTCGCAGGAATAATGGATGTCGGAAAGCCTCCGTAAGATCTCACATTTCCCTGAATTTAACGTGAGGGAAATGTCGCAGGTATAAGAAGGAGGAAGTAAAATGTTGTAAGATTCTACTTCGGACAGACTCACGCTCACAAAACTCTGACATTTAATCTTTCGGTAATTCTGACCCCTCTTTCAACATCAGGTTACCGAATAAAGGGGTATTGCAACGTGCTGCTCTTTTTCTGATATTCTCTACCTACACTATCAATCCAACATGCTAAGAAGTATCACCCAGGCATCCGTCTTTCCTCCGACCAACCTTTAGAATTAATTCTTCTTTAACTCGCTATGAACGCGTATTCTTAGTAACAGAATGACTCTTTCCAGTGATTTATTTAAACTAAAAGTAATGGGGCCTTCTACTGATTGATGAGCCAATATTTTACATTTAAGTATGTTGGGGGTCGACTGCCAGTCTCTAGATCAAGTGCTGTTCTTCTGCAAATTTTCCACATTTCCTCTACAATTTGAAGGTATTACAGACACGCGGCAGTGTGTAACTCATTTTTAAGGGGCAAGAGGAATGAGAACAAAATGACGGTTTCAATTTTCCGAATATGGAAATGTTCTTTTTAACCACCAGGTCAAACTTTTAAGAAATATGATGGCTGGGTGTTGTGTGCTGTCCTTAGGTTAGTTAGGTTTAAGTAGTTCTAAGTTCTAGGGGACTGATGACCATAGATGTTAAGTCCAATAGTGTTCAGAGCCATTTTTAAGAAATCGTGCACGCCATTTTAAAATTTTCAAAGTTAATTCGATGTCATGGGCGTGATCTTTTATGAAAAACATGGCTGATTGCCATACCTGAAGAACCTAAATGCACTGTCTGTCCAAATCCTTAATAATTTGAGGATTATTAGCCACATTTTACGGGTCAGTTTGGCTGTCGCAAATGAAGATCATCGATACAGTCCACAATAAGGGCTTGTAGCCGAACACAGAAGTATTTAGGATCTCTCTCTCTCTCTCTCTCTCTCTCTCTGTGTGTGTGTGTGTGTGTGTGTGTGTGTGTGTGTGTGTGTGTTTGTGTTTGTGGGTTGGCTCTAAGCACTATGGCTCTAAGCACTATGAGACTTAACATCTAAGGTCATCAGTCCCCTACACTTAGAACTACTAAACCTAACTAACCTAAGAACATCACACACATCCATGCCCGAGGCAGGATTCGAACCTGCGACCGTAAAAGCAGCGCGGTTTCGGACTGAAGCGCCTAGAACCGCTCGGCCACAGCGGCCGGCTGTGTTTGTGGTATTCTATGATTATTTAAAATACATTTTAAATTGTGTATTGCTTTTTTAACCACACAATCTCTAATTATGCTCACTGCAGGAGGTGATGCACTATGAGATCAAAAGTATCTAGACACCAGGTTGAAAATGACTTACAAGATCGTGGCACCCTCCATCGATAACGCTGAAATTCAGTATGGTGTTGGCCCACCCTTAGCCTTAATGACAGCTTCCACTCTTTCTTGGGGAATGCCAGCCTATACTTCAGGGAGTGCTGCACTGAGGGAAGGTATCGATGTGAGGCCTGGCACGAAGTCGGCATTCCAAAACATCCCAAAGGTGTTCTATACGATTGAGGTCAGGACTCTGTGCAGGCCAGTCCATTACAGGGATGTTATTATTGTGTAACCACTCAACTACAGGCCGTGCATTATGAACAGGTGCTCCAACGTGTAGAAAGATGCAGTCGCCACCCCCGAATAGGGGGGGGGGGGGGGAAGCAGGAAGGTGCTTAAAACATCATTGTAGGCCTGTGCTGCGATAGTGCACGCAAAACAACAAGGGATGCAAAGCCCCTCCATGAAAAACACGACCACACATTACAGTTCGATGACACGCGGAACGCTCCATTGTACTCTCTCACGATGTCTAATGACTACTGACGTCGCTGATATGAAGTACCTGGCAGTAGGTGGCAGTACAATGCACCTAACATGAAAAACGTATGCTTTTGGGGGTGTCCGGATAGTTTTTGTGACATAGTGTATCTAGAGCGCAGAGAAATCCATCCGATCTAGAAAGATGTTGTTTCTGAGAACGAATGTAAGAAAACAGCTAACAAAATAAAGTTCCATTTTTTACAAACACGATTTTTCAAGTAGTCGATAAATATGAGCAGGTGGATCTATCCTCCTACGTTTTCAAAAGCAGTTCGATACTGCACTGTACTGCGAACCGATAAATATGATATCATCATACAGAGTATCTTTACAGACACCGAGCATCATGATTCTTTCTTTTCTTACCCGAATACAGCAGGAAAGAAAACGCAAATTAATTATACCTGCAGCCATGCTCTCCACGGTCCCTTGCAGAGTATGTTTGTGGATGTACAAGATCATCAAACGTTCTACCAAGCGTTATGCCGCTACGGTGTCTGAAGAAGACGTTTCATTGCCATTTATTACCTATAAGCATCAGCGTCTCCATACCTTCACCATAGCGTTTCCACAACGTCTACGCTCTGGAGACCCAGTTGTCACCTCCCGCAGTGTTATGCACTGTACCACCGAGGGAAATTATTTTAAGTTCAGTACAAGCAGCTGTTGCATCTTTTGTTTGTTTGCGTTTCGAATCATCAGCCATAGCTGTTGGGACAGGAATGTGTATAACTGATTTAGGTGCAGTAGATAAAGTATTTCTAGAGGTAAGAAATATAAAATTGCTTGATGAAATAATAGAAATGGAAAGGCGATGGGTGACGGAAAGGGAAGTTTCCACACTCTCTGACATGAAAATTATGGAAATGAATTCCAGAGACGAAATCAATGAATAATAATATACCAAAATTAGAAAATATTGAAGAGGATAAATCGTACTGTGAAAAAATCGAACATAATTGTTGTAAAAAAGAAACAGATTTAATGAGGAAAAAATTTTAGCCAGTGATGAGCTACTTGACAATGAGAATTGATCAGTAGAAGCTGAAATTAAAATTCTGTGTGAAATGAAAATTGTAGAAGGTAGCCATTCAGAAAAGAAAACTGTAGAAGAGGGAATGGTGATGTATGTGAAAACGGTGTTTAGGTAATTTGGTCATACTGAGACACAAGTGCAGATATGTGCAGAAAATAAACGAAAAACAGAGGTAGGATTCAAGTGTTTTACTGTAAATAAGTGTAAGCATGACATTAAAGATAGAAGTAAAATGTTGGTGAAGGAGATGCGCATTATTAAAAGAGAGAGATTTCATTGAAGAAAAGCCACGTTCAGCCAAGTAGGTACATAAGGAATTTCATCAGTGGAATATGTCAAGAGGAATGGGGGGTATAATTGTTATGGACTTTTAAATGAGGGGGAGTCATTTAATTTGAAAGATTCCGTGCTCAGTATTAATATATTTTTCCACCGAGTTTGAAAGATATATGTACAAAGAGTTCCCCCCCCCCCCCCCCCCCATGAACCATGGACCTTGCTGTTGGTGGGGAGGCTTGCTTGCCTCAGCGATACAGATAGCCATACCGTCGGTGCAACCACAACGGAGCGGTAACTGTTGAGAGGACAGACAAACGTGTGGTCCCAGAAGAGGGGTAGCAGCCTTTTCAGTAGTTGCAGGGGCAACAGTCTTGATGATTGACTGATCTGGCTTTGTAACACTAAGCAAAACAGCCTTGCTGTGCTGGTACTGCGAACGGCTGAAAGCAAGGGGAAACGACAGCGGTAAGTTTTCCCGAGGGTGTGCAGCTTTACTGTATACGGTTAAATGAAGACGGCGTCCTCTCGGGTAAAATATTCCGGAGGTAAAATAGTCCCCCATTCGGATCTCCGGGCGGGGACTACTCAAGAGGACGTTGTTACCAGGAGAAAGGAAACTGGCGTTCTACGGATCGGGGCGTGGAATGTCAGATCCCTTCATCGGGCAGGTAGGTTAGAAAATTTAAAAAGGGAAATGGATAGGTTAAAGTCAGATATAGTGGGAACTAGTGAAGTACGGTGGCAGGAGGAACAAGTGGTGGTGGTGGTGGTTAGTGCTTAACGTCCCGTCGACAACGATGTCATTAGAGACGGAGCGCAAGCTTGGGTTAGGGAAGGATTGGATAGGAAATCGGCCGTGCCGTTTCAAAGGAAACATCCCGGCATTTTCCTGAAACGATTTAGGGAAATCACGGAAAACCTAAATCAGGATGGCTGGAGACGGGATTGAACCGTCGTCCTCCCGAATGCGAGTCCAGTGTGGAGGAACAAGACTTCTGGTCAGGTGAATATAGGGTTATAAATACAAAACCAAATAGTGTTACTGCAGGAGTAGGTTTAATAATGAATAGGAAAATAAGAATGCGGGTAAGCTACTACAAACAGCATAGTAAAGGCATTATTGTGGCCACGATAGGTACGAAGCCCACGCCTACCACAGTAGTACAAGTTTATATGCCAATTAGCTCGGTTGATGACGAAGAGATTGATGAAATGTATGATGAGGTAAAAGAAATTATTCAGATAGTGAAGGGAGACGAAATTTTAATAGTCATTGGTGTCTGGAACTCGATAGTAGGAAAGGGAAGAGAAGGAAACGTAGTAGGTGAATGCGGAATGTGAGTAAGGAATGAAAGAGGAAGCCGCCTGGTAGAATTTTGCACAGAGCTTGACTTAATCATAGCTAATACTTCGTTCAAGAATCGTGAAAGAAGGTTGTATACATGGAAGAAGTCTGGAGATATCGGAAGGTATCAGATAGATGATATAATGGTAAGACAGAGATTCAGGAACTAGGTTTTAAACTGTGAGACATTTCGAGGGGCATGTGAGGACTCCGGCTATAAAGTGTAGACTAAACCTGAAGAAACTGCTAAAAGGTGGGAATTTGAGGAGGGACCTGGATAAACTGACTAAACCGGAGGTTGTACAGAGTTTCAGGAGGAGCATAAGGGAACGATTAACAAGAATGGGGGAAAGAAATACAGTATGAGAAGAGTGGGTAGCTTTGAGAGATGAAATAGTAAAGGCAGCAGAGGATCAAGTGGGCAAAAAAACGAGGGCTAGTAGAAATCCTTAGGTAACAGAAGCGATATTTAATTTAATTGATGAAAGGAGAAAATACAAAAATGCAGTAAATGAAGCAGGCAAAAAGGAATACAAACGTCTCAAAAATGAGATCGACAGGAAGTGCAAAATGGCTAAGCAGGGATGGCTAGAGGACAAATGTAAGGATGTAGAGGCGCATATCACTAGGGGTAAGATAGATACTGCCTACAGGAAAATTAAAGAGACCTTTGGAGATAAGAGAACCACGTGTATGAACATCAAGAGCTCAGATGGAAACCCAGTACTAAGTAAAGAAGGGAGAGCAGAAAGGTGGAAGAAGTATATAGACGGTCTATACAAGGGCGATATTCTTGAGGACAATATTATGGAAATGGAAGAGGATGTAGATGAAGATGAAATGGGAGATATGATACTGCGTGAAGAGTTTGGCAGAGCACTGAAAGACCTAAGTCGAAACAAGGCCCCGGGAGCAGACAACATTTCATTAGAACTACTGACAGCTTTGGGAGAGTCAGTCCTGACATAACTCTGCCACCTGGTGAGTAAGATTTATGAAACAGGCGAAATACCCTCAGACTTCAAGAAGAATATAATAATTCCAATCACAAAGAAGACCGGTGTTGACAGATGTGAAAATTACAGAACTATCAGTTTAATAAGTCACGGCTGCAAAATACTAACACGGATTCCTTACAGACGAATGGAAAAACTGGTAGAAGCCGACCTCGGGGAAGATCAGTTTGGATCCCGTAGAAATACTGGAACACGTGAGGCAATACTGACACTACGACTTATCTTAGAAGATAGATTAAGGAAAGGCAATCCTACATTTCTAGCATTTGTAGACTTACAAAAAGCTTTTGACAATGTTGACTGGAATACTCTCTTTCAAATTCTGAAGGTGGCAGGGATAAAATACAAGGAGTGAAAGGCTATTTACAATTTGTACAGAAGCCAGACGGCAGTTATAAGAGTCGAGGGATATGAAAGGGAAGCAGTGGTTGGGAAGGGAGTGAGACAGGGTTGTAGCCTCTCCACGATGTTATTCAATCTGTATATTGAGCGAGCAGTAAAGAAAACAAAAGAAAAATTCGGAGTAGGTATTAAAATCCATGAGGAAAAAATAAAAACTTTGTGGTTCACCGATGACACTGTAATTCTGTCAGAGACAGCAAAGGACTTGGAAGAGCAGTTGAACGGAATGCACAGTGTCTTGAAAGGAGGATATAAGATGAACATCAACAAAAGAAAAACGAGAATAATGGAATGTAGTCGAATTAAGTCGGTTGACGCTGAGGGCATTAGATTAGGAAATGAGACACTTAAAGTAGTAAAGTAGTTTTGCTATTTGGGAAGCAAAATAACACATGATAGTCGAAGTAGAGAGGATATAAAATGTAGACTGGCAATGGCAAGGAAAGCGTTTCTGAAGAAGAGAAATTTGTTAACATCGACTATAGATTTAAGTGTCAGGAAGTCGTTTCTGAAAGTATTTGTATGGACTGTAGCCATGTATGGAAGTTAAACGAGGACGAATAAATAGTATAGACAAGAAGAGAATGGAAGCTTTCGAAATGTGGTGCTACAGAAGAATGCTGAAGATTAGATGGGTAGATCACATAACTAATGAGGGGGTATTGAATAGATTTGGAGAGAAGAGGAGTTTGTGGCACAACTTGACTAGAAGAAGGGATCGGTTGGTAGGACATGTTCTGAGGCATCAAGGGATCACAAATTTAGTATTGGAGGGTAGCGTGGAGGATAAAAATCGTAGAGGGAGACCAAGAGATGAATACACTAAAGAGATTCAGAAGGATGTAGGTTTCAGTAGGTACTGGGAGATGACGTTTGCACAGGATAGAGTAGCTTGGAGAGCTGCATCAAACCAGTCTCTGGACTGAAGACGAGAAGAACAAGAACAACGAGTATTCCACGGGAAACGGCAAATTTTATGCTACATTAATTTCTTGGAAGTTTTCTTCAGGAGTTTTATTTGTAATGCAGATAATGTAGATACTTTGGAAATCGTCAACAAAAGAAGAGGGAGATCGTTGTGTGACAGAGGTAATCTTTTGTCGGTAAAGAGCACAATTGTGGGGAGAAAGAGAGAAATGTGTCTGATGAACGGGATGAATATGTGTAGTTCTCATAATAGTTATAGGAAAAGTACTGCATTTAGTGTTTATTGTGTTGAAATAAATGATAGATGTAACGAGAATGTAGTGAATATTAACATCGTCAGCAAGTTGGCATCTGTTTCCATTACTGTAGTATCTAATGGGGGCTGTCATGCTGCCAGGGGTGGTATTAGGTGCGGAAATGAAGCTTTGGGGGCTGTAGTGAGTAGCAGTGAAGTTATTAATGATAGATTATTGTATGTAGGCATTATATAAGAGGGCATGTGCTGGTATGTTTGTAATGATGATTATATGATACGATTACTATGTATTAAATGGTCTGTTCAAAAGGAGAAAGTGCTGATACTGAGGTGTTATTCGTGTTGATGTAGCGAATGGTGTAAGAATTCTCCTTTTATTATTACAAAGGGTATCTTCAAAGGGAGCATATGCCTAATGCTGAGGTTTTATTGGTGATTATGTAGTAGATATTTACGAGTCTTAAGTTCATGTCCGTACCAATGGGTGTGCTAAATGAAATTGTTAGTGTTTGTGTTGAATGAGTGAGTGAAGTGGAAAGTAATTATTGGAATGGAAGTAGTGTTAATGAAATATGTCCTGAGGTAGAGGTGGAAGCACAGCTTTTTTTGTTAAGAAAGGTTATTATTACACGCTTCTATATAATGATTTCACTAATAGTTGTTTAGAGACGAGAGAAGCGGAATAGGCGAAAAAGTAAATGAAAAAAGAAAGATAATGGTTACATTGAAGTTTATATTAATTGATCATATTTCAGTGTAACTGTAATTGTTTTAAGTGTTTCATCGCGTTTAAATAATTTAGTATGCATGTTGTGTGATACAATATGCGCAACTGGTATGAATATTATCTCAGAAGTCCAGAAGTTTTGTCTGTATGGAAATAAAAAGCAGAAGTGAGTAGAAGGAGTATCAATGCATCAAACTATGTACATTCGTGTTGATTACAGGATGACTTTTATGTTTAAATAGATTGACACAGCTCTTTAGTTTTCATAGCATAATGTTTATTTGAGAGTCGAAAGTAATATCGGGACATTTGCCTGTGTGTGAATGCATCAACGCCACATCATAGGGAAAGACAGAGTGCCTGAAAGTGATGTTGATGATAACAGAAAGAAAAAAATGGTTCAAATGGCTCTGAGCGCTATGGGACTTAACTTCTGAGGTCATCAGTCCCCTAGATCTTAGAACTAATTAAACCTAACTAACCTAAGGACATCACACACGTCCATGCCCGAGGCAGGATTCGAACCTGCGACCGTAGCGGTCACGCAGTTCCAGACTTTAACAGAAAGAGAATGATGTTTTAGAGAGAACAAAAAGGTCGATAGATTATGGTACATTTGTGTATAGAGTACGTTTGAGAGCAATGAGAGCAATGCCCAGTAGACGCGTGATGATCCAGAGAAGGGTTCATATTATAGCCTCACCACTAATGAGGCAAGCAATTACTTACTTGGGAGCTATGTTGTATTTTATTAGATGAACCTGCTGGCCATAGGTGCTCAGCGCTACTGGCCATGTATATATAGGTGGGTAGTAGAAGTTCTTCTGTTGAACTGATGCAAGAATTTAGCCGTCTCAGTTTTAATAACGCGAAGACAGTACAGCGTCCTAGCGGAGTTGGTTTTTGTGTTGAAATCGTAGTGCACATTAATGAAGAAACTAGAATTGATTGAATTCCAAATCACCAACCCGCAAGGTAAATAGCAAACATATGTAACCCATAAATTAAGACACACACACACACTTATATATGGGGTGAACCATTTAAATCCATAATGGGGAACAACTCGGGATTGAGATGAGATATAGAAAAATGTTTTAAATAATGTTATAGGTGGCAAAGAGGGTCACGCATTGCTACTAATGGCCATGACCATGAAAGGGATTTTGAAGCTGATTTGGAAGTTAAAGTGATTTCTTTTTTAAATGAGAACACTAATATTTGATTCAAGATTTGAAAATAGCCCCACATTTTACGTATAAAATGATACATTATTCAAGGTCAAGGCTAGTTCAATGAAGGTCAAATAAGCTAATATGTTTTTAGTTCTAGTAGGAATTAATTTAGAATAAATGGGAATACAACAAAAAACAATGTTATATTTTTTTGGTTATATTTGGGGAATTTTTTCAGATTAATGATCTAGTGCACCGCACAATGCCATTGGCACGAGTTAAAATTTGCCTGTGTACACTTCGCTTGCTTTGACAGCATTTATATTTCAAATCATGTTTGGTTCACTTTGTATAATATTAGCCTCTGTAAAGTCTCTATTCAACGTATCTTGCTTTCTTGTGCTAAATAAAATAAAGAGTGAATCTTAATACTATTATCAGCTCACGTCATAGTCGTCATGAACAATTCGTAAACGCATGCATGTACGAAGGAACACTGCGTCGTAATTCGGAAAAGCACAGGCAATGAATTATCGGATTTATCCCCGTCAGAGGGCAAGCGACTTTCAACTGAAATGTCTCCTCTTTACATAATGGATGTACGAATACAGATTGTAGACACGTGACTGATGGCATATGAAAGTTTGGGTCTGGCTGTGATTCGTGCTCGGGTAGCTAAATGGTAAGGCGACCGCTCGTGATAAGCGGGAAGTCCGGTTACGGGTACCGGTCTGGCACATATTTTCAGTGTCGCTTTCGATTATACAAGTGATGGTTGTCCATATTCGCAACTGCGAATACATTTCATGTATTTTATAACGGCTGTAGTCACCGCAGTGCCTGATCTTCCCGACATAGATACATGTCCAAAGGAACATTGCATCGTAATTCGGAATAACACAGGCACTGCAATAATGTATTCTTAACAATCGCGTTTAATTGTCCACATTTACTTGTACTCTGCAATTTATTCATAAACTGTTCCTTAGGTTGAGATTTCATGATTTCAAAGATTTCAACAGGTCTCTAGGCAATAAAGCACAACTAGACCCGTGAGTTAACACTAAAGTTACGAAATTAGCATATGGTCATGTACTGGCCGTCTTGAGATGACGTGGCATCAAAATGGTTTCATCTGACAATTAATTTCACCTCGTTTATTTGTTACCATAAACCACTCGGTACGTTGCAACTACTGCTTCCCTTTTACGTCTTTTGACTATATGAAATTTTCTGGTTTCTCTCCAAGTTGCAGCCAACTTATCGCTCCCTGCATTTTACTCTTCTTCCCTGCAGGGTGCAAACAGTGTTTTCCAGTGAATATTGAGAAAGGGTTCTTCGAAATATACAAATACAATTAACACAGGATGACCTTTCTTCAGTCCATTTTATCACAAAATTCGTAGGGTTAGGGTATTCCAGCATTTCTCCGGACCATCCACGAGGTCGGCTTCTGCCAGTTTTGCCATTATTTTGTACATAATTTATGACAGTATTTTGTAGCCATAAGTTATTAAACTCATGGTTTGGCAATATTCACACCCACATCTTCATCTGCATCGACTTACACACTCCGCAAGTCACCGTATAGTGAGAGGCGGAGGGTACTCCGTACCACGACTACTCATTTCCCTTCCTGTTCCAATCGCAGATACACTGAGGGAAGAACGACTATCTACATGTCTTCGTATGAGCGCTAACTTCATTTATATTAGCTTCGTTGTCCTTTCTCTAAATTTACGTTGGCGGTAGGAAAGTCGTTCTCCAGTCTGCTTCAAATATTAGTTCTCTACATTTTCTCAATAGTGTTCGTTGACAAGAACGTCGCTTTCCCTCCTGGGATACACTTTTGAGGTCCAGGAGCATCTCTGTAATAGTTGTGTGCTATTCGAACCTACCGGTAACAAGCCTAGCAGCCCGGCTCTGAACTGCATCAATGGATTTCCTCAATCCGAGCTGGTACGTATCCAAAACATTCGAGTGGCACTCGAGAATGGGTTGCGCTAATTTCCTATACGGGATCTCCTTTACATATGAGCTACACTTTCCTAAAATTCTCCCAATGAATCGAAGTTGACATTTCACATTCCTTACTACAGTCCTTACATGCTACACTCCTGGAAATTGAAATAAGAACACCGTGAATTCATTGTCCCAGGAAGGGGAAACTTTATTGACACATTCCTGGGGTCAGATACATCACATGATCACACTGACAGAACCACAGGCACATAGACACAGGCAACAGAGCATGCACAATGTCGGCACTAGTACAATGTATATTCACCTTTCGCAGCAATGCAGGCTGCTATTCTCCCATGGAGACGATCGTAGAGATGCTGGATGTAGTCATGTGGAACGGCTTGCCATGCCATTTCCACCTGGCGCTTCAGTTGGACCAGCGTTCGTGCTGGACGTGCAGACCGCGTGAGACGACGCATCATCCAGTCCCAAGCATGCTCAATGGAAGACAGATCCGGAGATCTTGCTGGCCAGGGTAGTTGACTTACACCTTCTAGAACACGTTGGGTGGCACGGGATACATGCGGACGTGCATTGTCCTGTTGGAACAGCAAGTTCCCTTGCCGGTCTAGGAATGGTAGAACGATGGGTTCGATGACGGTTTGGATGTACCGTGCACTATTCAGTGTCCCCTCGACGATCACCAGTGGTGTACGGCCAGTGTAGGAGATCGCTCCCCACACCATGATGCCGGGTGTTGGCCCTGTGTGCCTCGGTCGTATGCAGTCCTGATTGTGGCGCTCACCTGCACGGCGCCAAACACGCATACGACCATCATTGGCACCAAGGCAGAAGCGACTCTCATCGCTGAAGACGACACGTCTCCATTCGTCCCTCCATTCACGCCTGTCGCGACACCACTGGAGGCGGGCTGCACGATGTTGGGGCGTGAGCGGAAGACGGCCTAACGGTGTGCGGAACCGTAGCCCAGCTTCATGGAGACGGTTGCGAATGGTCCTCGCCGATATCCCAGGAGCAACAGTGTCTCTAATTTGCTGGGAAGTGGCGGTGCGGTCCCCTACGGCACTGCGTAGGATCCTACGGTCTTGGCGTGCATCCGTGCGTCGCTGCGGTCCGGTCCCAGGTCGACGGGCACGTGCGCCTTCCGCCGACCACTGGCGACAACATCGATGTACTGTGGAGACCTCACGCCCCACGTGTTGAGCAATTCGGCGGTACGTCCACCCGGCCTCCCGCATGCCCACTATACGCCCTCGCTCAAAATCCGTCAACTGCACATACGGTTCACGTCCACGCTGTCGCGGCATGCTACCAGTGTTAAAGACTGCGATGGAGCTCCGTATGCCACGGCAAACTGGCTGACACTGACGGCGGCGGTGCACAAATGCTGCGCAGCTAGCGCCATTCGACGGCCAACACCGCGGTTCCTGGTGTGTCCGCTGTGCCGTGCGTGTGATCATTGCTTGTACAGCCCTCTCGCAGTGTCCGGAGCAAGTATGGTGGGTCTGACACACCGGTGTCAATGTGTTTTTTTTTTTCCATTTCCAGGAGTGTAGTTCCATTTCATATCGCTTTGTAACGTTACGCCGAGATTTTTAATCGACCTGACTCTCAAGCAGGACACTACTAACGCTGTATTCTAACATCACCGTTTTCCTTTTCCTATTCATCTGCATTAATTTACATTTTTCTACATTTAGAGCTATCTGCCATTATTCACACAATCTATAAATTTGGTCTAAGTCATCATGTGTCCTCCTGCAGTCATTCAACGATGACACGGTCCTGTACACCGTAGCATCATCAGCAAACAACCACAGATTGCTGCTCACTCCGTCCGCTAGATCATTAATGTATATGGAAAATAACACCGCTCGTACCACACCTCACGTTGGCACTTCTGACGATTCTCTTGTCTCTGATGATCACTCGCTGTTGTGGACAACGAGCTGAGTTCTGTTACTTAAGAAGTCTTCGAGGCACTCATATTTCTGTGAACCTATTTTGTTTCCTCGTACCTTTGTTAACGGTCTGCGGCGGGGTACCGTGTCAAATGCTTTTCGCCTACGGTTTGCAAAATATCATATGAGAAAAGGGCAAGCTCAGTTTCGCAAGAGCGATGCTTTCTAAAACCGTGTTGTTTTTGTGGATAGAAGTTTTTCCATCTCAAAGAACTCTATTATGTTCAAACTGAGACTATGTTCAAGATTTCTGAGGCAAACCACTGTTAAGGAAATTGGTCTGTAATTTTACGAGTTTGTTCTTTTCCGCTTCTTATGCTCGGGAGTCACTTGCAATTTTTCCCAATAGCATGGGACTTTGCGCTGGGCGAGATATTCGCGATAAATTCATACTAAGTAAGGTACCAGTACCGACGTGGAATCTATGTAAAACAGAACTGGAGTTCCATCCGGACCTGGTGACTTATTTGTTTCCAACTCTTTCTGTTGTTTCTCCACGCCAGGAATGCTTACTACTACGCCGTCTATGTGGGAGCCTTTTCGGTGGTCAAACGACGGTATGTTTGTACGATTCACCTGTGTGAACGAGCTCTTCGGCATTCCTTTCGCTATCTTCTACCGCCACACCAAACTATTCAAAAGGTGACTCAATAGAAGCCTTAGACCCTGTTAGTGATTTTATGTAGGGCCAGAATTTTCTAGTGTTCTTGGCCAGATCTTTTGCTAAGGTGTGACTCTAGTCATTGTTGTCTGTTTCGCACAACGATCTTTTTACAAACTCAGTAATCTCACCTAACTTTGCCTGTCGTCATACGTGCATTCTCTTTTGAAGAGGTAGAGCAACAATCTTTAATTCTTCAACATTAATCGAATTTTGTTATTAAACCACAGTGGGTCTTTTCCATCCTTAAGCCACTTACTCCGCAAATACTTCTCCAGAGGGCGATTTACACTCCTTTAAAACTTTAAAATTTTTTGTTAACATTTTCGGGTAGCAGCGATCTTGTAATCTAGATAAAATCAGTAAAAAAACAGTCTATATCGCGATGGTACTTTATTAAAATGACCAGTTTCTGCCTATGATTAGGCCATCTTCAGACAGCACCATAATCTGAAGTTGACGGTGCGTACAACAGCCAACTGACCTCGGTCGTTTAAACTTTACCCATAATTCCTCTACGCCCATCATGCTGAAACTAAATGATGTCAATTCATTGTCTAATAGTAATGTTAACAACAGCTTATCTGCTCTTTCCAGTAGAAATACTCTGCCAGCCGTCTTGATTGCCTTTTTTGGAATGGGAATTACTTCATCCCACTTGAAGCCTGTGTTATATATCTCGCGTTCCTGGCGGAACGGTTTTGTCGTGGCTGGTTCTGCTAAGGATCTCAATAATTCTGAGGGAATTTCGTCTAATCCAGGGGTTTTACTTCAACTTATATCTTTCAGTGCTCAGTGTTTTTCTGTTTCGCTCTATTAAGTCCTGCCACCTTTCAGACATTCCTGATTTGCTTAGTACGGACATATTGTCTGAGCTCTTACTATTCATATAGACGTTTTTCTTTTCCCTGAACGCTTCTTTTTTGGTTACAGCCGGCATCTTTCTCTGCCGTAGTCATTCATGCCTCTACAATCTTGCATTTTTCTTTTGCCACTCCAGCTTTGCCATTTTGCATTTTTTAGCCGTCAGTGTATTACCTTTTATCTACTTCATCCCCTGCATTTTTATATTTTCACTCGTATGGTGGCATACAAGGATTGTATTGATACATGATATTGTGTAAAATAGTTTTGACGTCCGTTCACAAGCTGTCTCACCAACTCAGTTATCGCCAGCCATTCAGTTGCCAGTGAAAGAGGGTCAAGACTGAATTATATACATGGTAGTACATACCACTGTATGGATTACGTTCTGCGCATCAAAATGGTTCAAATGGCTCTGAGCACTATGCGACTTAACTTCTGAGGTCATCAGTCGCCTAGAACTTAGAACTAATTAAACCTAACTAACCTGAGGACATCACACACATCCATGCCCGAGGCAGGATTCGAACCTGCGACCGTAGCGGTCACGCGGTTCCAGACTGAAGCGCCTTTAACCGCACGGCCACACCGGCCGGCGTTCTGCGCATCGCAGTGTAATGAGAGACGACATCACCATCCACACCTACTATGTTTCCTCAGCGCGTGACGACATCTTCTTTTCTCGCCAGAGTAGGGCAACGATCCCAGGAAACACGGACATGACTGCGGAAGGGGAAACCTTTGAAAATTGAGAATTACCCGAGTGTCAGCAGTATTGCCATTTTGAATGATATTAATATGCTTCGAAACACTGAATAGCATGCTCTACATGAGCAGCAGAATCAGCTTTTATCACTTCAGCACCAATTTTCTGGACCATATTGTAGACGGGTCAGAGTTTTCAGGGCGAAGTTTACCAGTGAAGCTGTTTTCCCACTAGGCAAAAAGTCATATTTGGTGTTAAGTGGCCCTACGTATCACAGTGTAGTGGACTTTATAACATTTTTGTTGTCCGTGGACGGATTCGTAGCATGACTGGTATGAGAGCTCAAGATAAGGGCAGTTCCCGTCCGAAATCAGATCGGTGAAAAATTCTAGAAAAGATAAATACACCTATCTGGGCCACATGCTTGGCCCTCAAAAGAATCGTTTGGACCTTTTTTGAAGTGTCCGCAGCTCGTGGTCGTGCGGTAGCGTTGTCGCCTCCCGCGCCCGGGTTCCCGAGTTCGATTCCTGGCGGGGTCAGGGATTTTCTCTGCCTCGTGATGACTGGGGTTGTGTGAGGTCCTTAGGTTAGTTAGGTTTAAGTAGTTCTAAGTTTTAGGGGACTGATGACCATAGATGTTAAGTCCCATAGTGCTCAGAGCCATTTTTTTTTGAGGAAAACTTGGGGAAGCCTGTTTCCGATGTCCATTTACAATGGCGACGAGACTTACTTGGGCGAGCTGTAGTTGCGGTAGATGTATTTCACCTTCCATCAGGTATTTGTGACCGACTGGAATACCAGTAATTATGACGATAACATTTTCAACGTAAATGCTGCTCATGTTGGTAGCATCCTACATTGCTGAAAATGCAATTATCAGTCCGGAGACTCGTTTTATGCAGCTCTCCCCTCAAGTCTGCCCTCTACAGGTTTTTTCATCTCTGCGTGTTTACTGCAGCCTACATATATTTCAACCTTTATTTGCTGTTAATAAACCTGCCCCTTCTTTTAATTAACTTGAAACTATAGAGTTATTCTCTCACGGTATCGATTCAGTAACGCTTTAACCGTTATCCGATCAACGCATCTAATCTTCTACAGTTTTCTGTAACATCACATTTCTAATGTTGACACTCTATTTATACTGCTTACCATCCGAAGCTCACTTCTGTATAACGGTGTAGTCCAGACGAATACTTTCAGGACAGGTATCATAACTGTTCAAGCTGTAGCTGCATCTGATACGTAGTTCAGTCTTTAGATTTTTATTTTTTCTCCCTATGCCTTAAATTCTGTTTCCTAATTTATTTTTAGTTTCGTTTATTAATTGCTTTGGTGTAGACTGAATAACACATACAAGTTACTACATAGTCTCACTCCTTTCTGTACTACTCCCTCCCTTTCGTGTCCTTTCACTTCTATGGCACCAATGTTTACGTAAAAATTGTAAATAACATATATCCCTGCACTCTTTAGAATTACAATCATTGCATTGTAATCATTATAATGTAAAGTATTTCCAAATCTCCAAGTGCTGTAAACTGTAAGTATCAATATTAGCCTGAGTGTTACAAACTTAACACGATTTTCATTTTCGGTGACAATGAAATCTTTATTTACTTTTCTTACTCTGTTTTCTATCTGGAGGTGAATAAGAGGAAATGGGGAACAACCTGCAGATATAAACACTATCGTAAGAGATGTGGATGCCTAGAACAGAAAATAAGAAAGTTTTTACGACTTGAAACAGGGGCAGGATCGTAGGGCAAATCTAAAGACATCATGGTACTATAAGGAGCTGTAGAGGGTAAAAACTGTTGGGGAGTATAGAAACTGGAGTACATGCAACAAATAATTGGCAGCGTAGGGTGCAAGGGCTACGCTGAAATGACGGATTTCACCCAATGTAGGAATTTGGAATGGGTCTAATCGAACCAGTCACAAAACTGGTAAAAAGAAGAAAAAAGAAAGCTAAATCTCAACTATTTTCAATGGTTACTGACGCGGAAAATCTTATGGTTTCCTAACGATGTCAGTTTTATTTATCGTGCCATTTATCTAGATAGATACGATTAAAATTTTTTAAGGGTCAGATATATTCATCTATCGATTATATTTACTTAAAATATCCCTTCCATATCATTCTAAATATCTTTGAGCAGCTATAACTGACTATTTTTATATGAAAGAAAAACTGACAGGATATTCATTAGAAGGAAGCTGTTAATGTCTATGTGATGGAAAATAACAATAAATGTTTTATGTGGTGTTTATGTATGGAGTTGAAGGTGCACTGGTTCACTTCATAGTCAAAGTGAAAGTATTTCGTCATTGGTGGCAAGAAGATTTTTCTTTGCCGAGGTCCTCCCGTCTCGCTTAACACAACGCCCCTCTGCGGACGTTTGCCGAAAACTTGTAAACCAGACTTGAGAGCTCCTCGCTCACCCCGTTAAGATACTACTTGTTGTATCTCTGTATCATGGCGCTTCCTTGCAGCCCATACGCCATCCTTAACAGCAAAGGAAGCGAGGCATTAGGGAGCGCGCTGTTTTCTACGTCGTGCAGCGGAAAAGGTATCTCAGGCGCGAAGAAACTTCTGACTGGCAAAGTAGGTCACAAAATAAAAATCTGTCCCCTTTCAGCTCTACGAATCCTCTTTTCTCCAAATTCACGTTATTACATTTCAAGTTGTGCTAAGTTGTAATCATCGTAGTTTATTTGCCCTCGTACATAATAAACTTCACATGCCGAATTACATCGCTGTCTTAATGTACGATTTTACCTATCAGGTGACAGACTGCTGAATTGTTTGAGATTTTGTTATTCACAGTTGTTTTAAAGAAAATAGTGTTTAACTGTTAACAAACAATCTTTGCGTTATGAAATGTGATTACGAATACTTTTCAATTCATTAATGAACTTAACACTGTTGCTTCAGAGTCTATGAATCTGACAGACAGACGCTTTTTCTGTCAAACTACATAAAAGGATTCGCGAAGCTGTTTTGGAAAAATATTGCGAAGTAAAATTCAGACAATTTACATAGTTTTCAAAATGATCCCGAGAGATACGTAAGAACTCGGAAGTTACCCGTCGATAATTCTGATAAGAGACATCAAAGTGAGACATGGAAGAAGCCGGTACTGGTTAGACCAAAGGATTGTTTTCCTCACATGCAACGCACCAGAGAGACCGATTCGCTCATGATCTCGTGCAAGGCGAAGGTCACACAGTAGACTTCTGCTGTACAAACAGGAACACTTATCAAAACCGCATTATCTGTGAAGAACGGCTCGAATGAATTCAAACATGGGGGCTCAGTGGAACTATGAATCAGAAATAAGTAGTATGATTTCAAAGAAACATCGTAGATGTCAGGCTTGGAGTATTGCTTCTTTTGTGTTACTGTTATCTCAGGAAGCGAAAAGCAAAGGAAGTGAAAAGCTGGCTGCCAGTGCCAATATGTATAGTCAAGAACAAAGGGCGTAGTTCCAGGATCTGAATGAGTTCGGCGGGCAGAACCATATGTGAAAGAGGTAACAGGCTAGTTACACTATGACATTTAGATCGCTGGAGTATTTCGACCAGCCTGTACCGCACAACGCGATGTGACGGTCGCATGTGAAGACCGCCGCCCTTCCCTGAGACCCAAAGCAAACAATAAGTTCACTGTGTTAGTTCGATGCCGGAGCATTGCTATAAATGTCGACCTGATGCACTACTACGAACACTCTTCCACGCACTCAAATAATTGCAGATATACAATGATGCTGACATAGCTTAAAGAGTGTCAGGTAATTGTTGCCATAATGGACACATTAAAAATTTAAATAGCCGTCAAATAACCTATCACTAATGTAGATTATGGACATAATGGTTCAGCTAGGACAACAGTGCACTATACTAACGTTTAGACCCACACACAGTTACTCGAAAGGAACGGTACTGGCGGGCCATCTAATTGCCTGACAGATTATCGCCTGGATGAAAACGCAGTTACTCTTATCGGACGGAAACTGCAGTTGGCTTTTGCGAGCTTGGAAGACAGACGATACCACAGCTTGTTATTACGCTTGATTATCTTTCCGTTGTACTCGATACCTCCACACTCATGCTCATAAATTAAGGATAATTGCAGAATGTGGTGCCACACAACGTGGCGCTACACAGAACTTGCGCTAATAGCATAGGCACATAGGGAACACACACGACACAGATCTGTAAGTCCACGGTGCTGGTGATAAGTTGAGAAAACCGTCCCCAAACACATGCGCTACAAAAAGCCACTGTTTCTGCGCATGTGCCCCGACATCAGTATGAGATATTATCACCATGAAAGCGTACACAGGCCAAACAACGGGTTGGCATACTCTGGATCAGGTGGTCGAGCAGCTGCTGGGGTATAGCCTCCCATGCTTGCATCAGTGCCTGTCGGAGCTCCTGAAGTGTCTTAGGGGTTTGAAGACATGCAGCGATACGTCGACCGAGAGCATCCCAGACGTGCTCGATGGGGTTTAGGTCTGGAGAACAGGCAGGCCACTCCATTCAACTGATATCTTCTATTTCAAGGTACTTCTCCACGATGGCAGCTCGGTGGGGCCGTGCGTTATCATCCATCAGGTGGAAGGTGCACCCCTGAAAAGACGGATATACTGGGGCAAAATGATGTCCCGATACACCTGGCCTATTAAAGTTCCTCTGTCAAAGACATGCAGGGGTGTACGTGCAACAATCATAATCCCACCCTACACCATCAAACCACGACCTCCATACAGATTCCTTTCAAGGACATTAAGGGGTTGGTATCTGGTTCCTGGTTCATGCTAGATGAAAACCGGGCGAGAATCCCTGTTCACACTATACCTGGACTCGTCTGTGAACACTGTTCCAATGACCATGTACTGTGTTCTTGACACCATGCTTTAAGGCCTCTCCTATGACCAGGGGTCAGTGGAATACACCTTGCAGGTCTCCGGGCGAATAAACAATGTCTTTTCAGTCGCCCGTAGACTGTGTGTCTCGAGACAACTGTTCCAGTGGCTGCGGTAAGGTCCCGAGCAAGGCTACCTGCAGTACTCCGTGGCCGTCTGCGGGGAACCGATGGTGAGATCTCGGCCTTCTTGTGGTGTTGTACACTGTGAACGTCCCGTACTGTGGCGCCAGGACACGTTTCCTTTCTGCTGGAATCGTTGCCATAACCTTGAGATCACACTTTGTGGCATACGGAGGGCCCGTGCTACGACCTGTTGTGTTTGACCAGCCTCCAATCGCCCTAGTATTCTACCCGTCATAACGTCATCAATATGTGTTCTTTGATCCATTTTCAACACACAGTCACCATTAGCACGTCTGAAAACGTCTGCACACTTACTCGCTGTACCGCACTCTGACATCCACTAACACACCTTTGCGTATGTGGACTGCTGCCAGCGCCACCGTGCGACGACGGCAGGTCAAATGCACCAAATGGTCACACCCCGAGGTGATTTAAACCCGCAAACCGCCAGAGCGTTGTTTCACCATGTATCAACATGATCCTTAATTTATGAGCATGAGTGTAGGACCAAGGTCAGACGTATGTAAAAACAAATATTGCACCTTATTTTAAGGAAGGTTTGTAGCATTATTACTGAGCACATAGTGTCCGCGCCCGTTAGCTGTGTGGTCAGCGTCTAGGAATGCCACGCCAAGGGGCCCAGGTTAGATTCCCGGATGGGGCAGGAGATTTTCTCCGCTGACGGACTGGGTGTTGTGTTGTCCTCATCATCATTTCATGAATAGTTTTATATGATCGTTGCAATTTAAATCACTCCCGGAAATGTATACTCTGCAGCAATGCCCGCAAATGTAAGCTTTTTGATCGACCCTTACAAATCTCCCGAACTACGTTGGCGCACAGAGTGGCAAGCATGCCGTAATACAACAATTGACGATTAGTGGTTACATTTACAAATCACACTATTCTGTTCCTTTAGTGGCGTGTTGCGATGCAAATGGACTGTTTACTATGGTCGAGACTGGTTATTAGGAAGGAACATTGACGGCGGAATATTTTGCAATTTAGTAGTAAAACAACAGGTAACATACGTATGCGTTTATATTCAATCCACATCCATATTAATGTACAGTGACAGCACGTTTCCATATTATTTTATAGCAATTGAAGCGTTCCCTCTATAAAGATAACCACCACTCTCCAAAACGATAATGTGAAACGAATCTATTGTACAGTGTGAACTGCAGAAGGAAAACGACTGAATGTGCGTTTGAAATGGCGCCACAGATATTTATAACTAAAAGCTTGCAAACTCACTACTGTGAAACGCACTTTATCTCTTGAAGTTGATGAACTACTGTCACTGGCAACTGGCACTTAACACTGATTACAATCATGTTATCTACGGATTTCTAACCAGTAGCGCAGTATGTGGCGTTTCATTGAATCAGACAGGGAGTGACACGCAAGCAACTCTTGGCCAGTTTGCGTCGTGAACGAGTGCCTGTGGTGTAGCTCCGTGTTGAGGCGAAGCAAGCGCTGTTACGATTTGAGAGATATAGAGGCGAGCGAGTGTGCCGGAAGGTACCCCAGTTCACTGCTACTAACGCCACGTCATCACAAAGCGCCTGAGCGCGTAGCATACAAGTATTGCGCCATAATTTAAGAATGAAATTAAAAACACGTCATTTTGAGAAAAAATTAAGTTGCGGCTAAATAATAAATGTAGAAAGACAGAATGAGCAAATGTATGTCAAAATCAACTGTTACAAGTTTCGACTTTTGCTCGAAATTGGTGTTTTTCCAAAAAATTAAATGAGCTAAAGGTTGGACTTAGGAATATGAAAATTTGTATGCAGCTTCAGTGCGGTATAAAAACAGTAGTTATTTGATCCCATTAAGCTACCTCTAATAGTTTTCGAGTAATTTACTGAAAACTAAATTGGGAACAATTACGTCCTTATTTATAGTAGATTAAGTATCATTTATATTAATGATAGAAAGATTTGATTACAGTACCCGATGAAACCCATTAAGTAATAGAGCTCTAACAAGTTTCAAGACTTTGATGTAAGTCACAATCAATACAAGATCTTTTAAAGTTGTCGTTCAGAGGTCATGTTCTACTGTCTGTTCCGTTCAAAAAATTCTACAGTTCAAATTTTAAGTCCGGTCCCTTCAACCCCACAAATCAACCAACCAACCAAAATTTATATGCAGGAGAGCCAAAACTTTTTCTGCGATTATAGAAAGTGATCTTGCAAGGACTGTGTACCGTCCTGGATCGCTTACATTTCGCGGAAGTAACTGTTTGTGTGCCGACCGTAAATATAACAAAACCGCGTGGCAAGTGGTGTGATTATTTTACAATTTCGTAACGAGCAATTAACTTACATTACTGTAAGTCAGGGAGAAAGACCATTTATTGGGAACTTACCGTAGAGGCCGCCTCTGAACTACTCATAGTGCTGCTTATGATAGAGACATCGTTGCTATTATTATTGTCAGGAATGTCGTTGTGTTGTGCGCGTGAAGTTTTATTAAATATGATGGTATGAGTTATAACGCAAAATTTTATTTTGTAGTTCCTGATCCCGCTGAGTAAACAGAGTATATAGACATTTCTTTCAGTGGGAAAAACAAGAATGTAGACTTGCGGACTGGAAACTATGATCAGTATTGTCTCCATCCCTTTCTGGCTGACCACAAAAATAGTTTTCACTAGCTCGTGGAAGATGCTGAACAATAGTTCTTATTTATTATTATTAACCCCTTGCCCCACAGTGTGCGCTTCCCACCAGATTGTGTAGATCGCAAATTTAGAGGTCATGGACAGCTCTGTAACACTAATTGCACGGGGGTGCGGACGAAAATATCGATATGGAACCTCCGGTAGAAATACGTGCATGTATATAAATACAGATGCTACACAAGCCTGAGTATTGCGCTGTTGTATTTGACCCTTATCGATACTTGTGCAATGTTCTCAATACGTTGCAAGTATCAGTCGTGGTCAGAACAGTCTATTGTGTAATTGTGAGTGCATTATGTCAGAGATATGTGAATTCCAGAGTGGGAAAATTAGGGATGTTCGCATGGTGGGTGCTTCCGTAACCGCCGCGCGGGGTAGCCGTGCGGGTCGGCTGAGCGCAAATTGAGACACGTATAGCACGTGTGACGTGACAACACAGTATAGCGCGACGCGCACGTTCCGCATGTGTCGCGTGGCTCCAACGCATATTGAGACGCGTACACATACACTATTGGCCATTAAAATTGCTACACCATGAAGAAATGCAGATAATAAACGGGTATTCATTGTACAAATATACTATACTAGAACTGACATGTGATTACATTTTCACGCAATTTGGGTGCATAGATCCTGAGAAATCAGTAACCAGAACAACCACCTCAGGCCGTAATAACGGCCTTCATACGCCTGGGCATTGAGTTAAACAAAGCTTGGATGGCGTGTACAGGTACAGCTGCCCATGGAGCTTCAACACGATACCACAGTTCATCAGGAGTAGTGACTGGTGTTTTGTGACGAGCCAGTTGCTCGGCAACCATTCACCAGACATTTTCAATTAGTGAGAGATCTGGGGAATGTGCTGGCCAGGGCAGCAGTCGAACATTTTCTGTATCCAGGAAGGCCCGTACAGCACCTGCAACATGCGGTCGTTCATTATCCTGCTGAAATGTAGGGTTTCGCTGGGATCGAATGAAGGATAGAGCCGCGGGTCGCAACACATTTGAAATGTAACGTCCACTGTTCAAAGCACCGCCAATGCGAACAAGAGGTGACCGAAACGTGTAACCAATGGCATCCAATACCATCACGCTGGGTGATACGCCAGCATGGCGATGGCGAATACACGCTTCCAATGTGCGTTCATCGCGATGTCGCCAAACACGGATGCAACCATAATGATGCTGTAAACAGAACCAGGATCGATCCGAAAAAATAACGTTTGGCCATTCTTGGACCAATGTTCGTCGTTGAGTACACCGTCGCAGGCGCTCTTGTCTGTGATGCAGCGTCAAGGGTAACCGCAGCCATTGTCTCGGAGCTGGTAGTCCATGCTGCTGCAAACGTCGTCGAACGGTTCGTGCAGAAGGTTGTCGTCTTCAAAACATCCCCATCTGTTGACGCAGGGATCGACACGTGGCTGCACGATCCGTTACAGCCATGCGGATAAGATGCCTGTCATCTCGACTGCTAGTGATACGAGGCCACTGGGATCCAGCACGGAGTTCCGTATTACCCTCCTGAACCCACCGATTCCATATTCTGTTAACAGTCGTTGGATCTCGACCAACGCGAGCAGCAGTGTCGCAATACGATAAACGGCAATCGCGATAGGCTACACTCCGACCTTTATCAAAGTCGGAAACGCGATGGTACGCATTTCTCCTCCTTACACGAGGCATCATAACAACGTTTCACCGGGCAACGCCGGTGAACAGCTGTTTGTGTATGAGAAATCGGTTGTAAACTTTCCTCATGTCAGCACGTTGTAGGTGTCGCCACCGGCGCCAACCTTCTGTGAATGCTCTTAAAAGCTAATCATTTGCATATCACAGCATCTTCTTCTTGTCGGTTAAATTTCTCGTCTGTAGCACGTCATCTTCGTGCTGTAGCAATTTTAAGGGCCAATAGTGTACTTCGCACGCGCCGGTTGGCGACGCTCTGCGCTGACAGAAACTAAGCGCGCACACAATGTAATCTTTCTCAAACGATTTTACAGAAACTATTTCATTTTCACCTTGCTTGTAGCGTATATGTCACCTTCGTGGCGAGGTGCCCGTTATCTCACTAATGGTCATACTTATTGTGGTATATATACTTTATTAAGACGCTACGCAAAATTCGAAAAATTTGCAGTGAAAATTGGGGTCGCTACGATTTTGCGCTTGGTGCGTATTACACCATATGTTGCTGCGTATGAAATTTAGCTAAAACATTGAATTTTTCTTTAGATTTGGGAGGAAGTCTCCACGTGCCCTCCGATCTCGAGGAAATGGGCCCTATGTAGCGCGCTCAATGCCGATCTGTAGCCCGCGAGAATGAAGTATTCACATCTGTCATATCTTCTAAACCGCTCGAGACATGGAAACGAGAGTTTGGCGAACGATACCACACAAGGAGGAGAGTATTTTGGCAATTTGTAAACACACGGAACTTTTTTATCTATGGCGATATATCCGAAGTTATACTTCCTTTTTTATTCTTTCCTCTCCAGTGACTGTAATTCTTTAAGAGTTATCGACAGCTAGTGAAACAAGAGTTTCTTAGTACGAAAACAAATATGAAATTTCTTCTCTTATGTTACTGCAGACCGACACTATGAGGTTTTTCGTAAGCTATTGAGCTCTCTGGTCGCCAGTTACTTGTTTAATGAGACACTGTTTCAGAATTCTGCTACAATAGCTGCTGCAAAAATACGTTTGTGCAAATTATACTGTGTTTTGGCAAAAGAAGTAAAATTAAACTTGTCAACAATAGAAATGTGACCGTTACTCATAATTGGTGATGCTTCTTCGAATGAGAAAAGGTTAACAACCCACACAAAAATAAACTGCCAATTCTGTTGAAATTTTGGTTGAATTCCCGTAACCCAGCGTATTTTTAACACAGAACGACTTGTTTGGAAACTTACCAAAGGATTTTGTTGCTCCTCTTGATCTGAGCAGTATTAAAATAATGACTAGTGTTCCCTTCAGGCGGAATGACAGGCAGATGCCAGATGCTGGTTACTCACGTACGGCTTTCCAAACTGGCAATGTGTGATTCGCGAATAAAATAGTTATCACTGAGAAAAATTAACAATTGATTTGTCACACAACACATCGTTAGTGTATTGTCAGCAGCTGAGAATAATGCGCGACAGGAATGCGGACACTAGCCATCTGTGACTTGTGAGCGGGAGTTCGAAAAATCTTGTCATGGAAATAGATCTGCTTTTGTCAGCAGTAAATTTCAACAAATGATATATATCTAATCACCACACTCTTTCAGGATGCTCCTACTTTCGAAAAATCTTGTCATGGAAATAGATCTGCTTTTGTCAGCAATAAATTTCAACAAATGAAGTATATCTAAATACCACACTCTTTCAGGATGCTCCAACTTTCGTAATAAACCCTGTATTTTTTTATTTGTGTAGCCTGTTGTATAAATAGTTTATTAATGCTGATAATGTGTACGCATCAGTCGAAATACCTTTTCTCATTTCGGGGATCCAATTAAAACATGGTTATTTGTGATTGCTTTTCGACTGTTTGGACTATTTGGAAACGTGATGGGCACATGTACACTTGACACCAAAAAAAGTGGGTCACTTCCGAATACAACCAACATAACGTAGCTGTGTTGCAGGTCCTCTAAACACCAAACCCCATGGGGTACAGTCGTTGGACTACACACAATGGGTACCGCAAGAGACTATTAGAGACCAAAGCGTCAACTAATATCGTCATACAAAACATATTAGAAAACATGTTCTTAGCGATGAGACACCCCATAACATTCATAAACTACAACAAGTGACATTCCGAACGTTCGGACAAAACGGATTATTTTATATATATCGTACAGTAATCCGTAGTCAAAATTAAATACTTGAGACAATATATGGAGTTACGAAGTTGTACCGCAATTGGAAAAAACTTCCTCGCTCTCTAAAAAGTTTTCCATCCACGTACTGAAACATCGCTCAACGGCGAGTGGCTTTGGAAACTGGATATTGGACTAACCGGTAAAAAAACGCGATTAACGGCAACAAGCACTCTACGAAAATCTCAACAATAACAGCGAATCACCAGTAATAACATTGTTGTCGTAACACATCAACAGCTACGTGTACACAAATTTGAACTTTAAATGACATGACCAACGTCGTAGTTCTGGACCTCGATTCAAACCCAGCACCTATAGCCATTGCTAACTAAGCTAAGCTTTGTTTGTGCCTTATTGGGGCCCGATCGTGAAGTGTAGACGTTTGCACCAGTATCAGTTATCAATTCAGATCCTGAAAATACATGACGAAAATGATTCTACTGTACTGGGAATCCTGTTATAACAGTTACCTTCCTGGGAACTATCCCCAACGACGTTTAATATGGTGCCATTCACAAGGATCAAGGTATGCTCATGTTAAAAATGAAATGCCATCATGTAAAGCTTGTGACAGGGATGCGAATCCAACACCTAATCGGATTGTTAACGAAGTACGTAAAATCAGAAGTTAAATATCAAATGGTTTCACCAATAGCGAGATGTTGGAACCTTAAATGACGATAGAATTGTTTTTTCCTGGGTGGGTTTCGAATCCAGCATCTAGCGCCGTCGTTTCTTAGCCAGGAACAGACTATAAATAGCTATTGTTGGTTCATCAGTAGTGGGATGTGCGCATGTTTAGCTAGACATCAGGCGACGAAAAGTTCTATGCTGAATGAAATTCAAACCCCGCACACGTGGTCATTAAGACACTTTAACTATCAAATTCCTTTCCAATAATAGCTAGGAGTGTCATGTTTGTACTTTCAATGATTTGATCGAAAATACTCTGCTGGCTAGAAGTTGAATCCACAACATATCTTCGTTGGTGATCACAACGAACACAACGTCAAACCAAACTCCGTTTTCGCTAGTGGGATGGAGAGGAATGTTTGAACTTGAAAAGATGTAAGGAAACGTTTGATCTTGTAATGTTGTGATAAAAAGCTCGTCATGTGGCTGTGAGTTGAAACGAACTCGCTACAGCTGACAACACACGAAGAGACGTTGAAAATGCAACTATTTTTCTCTAGTATTTCGGAGTGCACATGCTAGGGCTTGAAATGAAATAATGAATATTTTGTGCTTATTAAGAATCGAAACTAGATAGGTGCCTTTCGAGGAGGCTTAGAAGAATTTGCAATCTTGGAGAACACAGTGAAATCGAATTCGAGTCCCAGTCCAGCACCACCATTTTCAACGTCTCAGTTTCAAATAAAGTAAGAGCCTTGTGAACTTACATGCCCATTGGTTCATTAAATGAATTACGTTTTCTAGTTTACGACGGATTGTTGGTGACAGAATCTCTGTCTTCCGGGGTTTCTCCATCTGTCACAGCTCAAACGAATGCCGCTCTGCCGCAGTCGGCAGCGAAGGGATGTTATCTTTACTGCGGATATTGAACTACGTAGTTTACTGGCGTTCTGCACTTGGCGTTACTAGGGGTGAAGGAGAGTTACTTTTGTGTGTTAAAAATCTACGCCTGACATGAGATGTGAATCTACATGTTTTACACATCAGTACAAGATTAATCCACCAGACCACAGAACCCCTTGCCAAGCACATAATTATGAATTGTAGAGTATTCATTTATCTGTAGATGCAGATGTCAAGGGACGCGTAACAGGAAGGAGGGCGGGATCTGAGAACGGATAGAAGTGCAGAAGTGTAAAATATAAGCGTGAAATGCTTGCAAAGTATTGCGTACTTAGATGTGTGCCACAGTTCGTTTTACTTAGGACCGAGAGATAAGGAAGGACTGTTTTCAGAACGAAGAATGGGCTATAGGGAAGGGGAGATCAAAGAATATGGGGTCATATGTGATGAGAGGAATGATAAAGAGGAAAGACAGCAGCAAACAAAAGAGAAAATGTAACGTCAATGGAAACCACTAGATTTTTTTTATTTATTTTATGGCCTTCATTGGAACACTCTAGTCAAAAATACAAAGTTGTAAACAAGTTGTTACACAGGGATACAATTTGGCTCAACACTAACTTAATATGATATTTAGGTAATATAATTATTAGAGTCTATTCTTATATCAAAGGTGTTTTGCTCTTCTGTCTGCCTAATATTTCTTCATTCTTTCAGATATTTTCTTTCTTTCTGCATCTGAGACCACTCTTCCTGTACTCCATTTATTGATTTTCATTTGTAGTCTGGCCTGCGGGTCTTGCAGTATTCTGGTTTTCTCTGTCTTGTTTTTTAAGTCATCTACTGTAATTTGGAGTTCTTTTATATCTTCCTTAATTTCTGTGATCCATTTAATGTGGCTCTTGCTATTACACAATTTTTGTATTATTTTTTTACTAATTCTGTTTTCTGGAGTTCTCATCAGATGTCCAAAGAAGGTCCGCGAGAGCTATTTTATTTCACTCAAGTCCGCCGGTAAACCGGTGAGGACTTCCCTATCCGCCACCTGGGACGCGCCACGTAGGAGTATCACCTCTCCTCCTACTATGACAGCAGAGTAGGTTCATGGACTAGATTTGTTTATAAAGTTTTGGGGGAATGGAATAGAAGGGCGTTGCGACGATAGTGTGAGAGAGAGAGAGCGTGTGAGAAAGAACAGAGGAGATATTAACAACGAGTAAACATAATATGAAATCGTTTGCGTATTGTGTGGAGCACGGAGAGTGTATTCATGGATGGAGGGGAAGAGAGAGATGTATTTGAAATAACAAAAACTACTGTGACGGAATCCATCTACGCTGATTAGTTTGTAAGTATCTAGACAGCGTATAAATGAAATCAAAATAGAACATTTAACAAACTGTATATTCAAGAGAAACCCACTTGAATTAAAAAGGAAACTCAAAGGAAAGCTAGCCCATATTGTATCTTTTCTGTTGCCACGCGATCTTCCACTAGCTCCCAGTGAGGAAAAATGACGAAAAAGAAGACATAACAAAACATTTTTAGGACTCTAATATTTTATCCAGAATCCTTCATTATTTTGTACTTCTATCATGCTCCTTGGCATAGAATGTATAAGCCGTCGTACGTAGCAGCCTGAAGAAACAACTTCCTCCCAGGCTTCCAGCACGCAGTCCCAAAGAGTGTCCGCAGCAGTTGTTTGGTTTCGTGGCCAGTTCTCTGTCAATGTTCGGGTGACCTCATCCCGCATGTTTTCCATGCGGTTCATATCAGCCGCCCGTGGTGGCCAGTCCATGACGTTAACGCCAATCGTGGAGAGCCGCTGCTGAACAAATGCAGACTTGTGAATGGGAGAATGGTCCTCATCCAATGTGACGTCCCCTTCTACGTACAGCATTCACACTGATGGAAGCATCACATTTTCCAATATTTGGGCATACTGCATGCTGTCCAGAGTTCCTTCTATCCTGCGAAGAATTCCCGCCCGTCTCGCAGAAATCGAACCCCAGCAGGTAACATATAGCCGGCCACTCCTTCTCGGCGCGGTTACATATTCGCGTCCATGGCGAGTCCCTTGCGGCCTGTAAATGATTCGTGGACCGTCGTTACTGGTGGAAAACACCTTCTCATCAGTGAAAATGACGTTGTCCCACGACGCCCTCAGATGGAGCTCCGCAAATGCTAGCCGGTATAAAACGTTGTCTTCGCTGAGCTCTTGTTTCACGGCGGATCGTCGTGCATGCAGTCCAGCGTCGCTTTGCCTTTGGTGAATCGTGTCACTGGAGCCGGGTAAGTTGGTCTCCCGCCGTAACTGCTTCGCGTTCTGAAAGGGATTTTCTCTGCTCCTAGACACTAGGTCCCTGTCTTCCTGCTGTGAGCTCACTCTTCCTGCCTGAGCCAGGAGCCCTGTTGGTGGTGCTTCTTTCGAGGCAGATCCTCCACCATCTCGTTGCAGTGGCATGTGGTACGACATACCGTCTGCCAGCTTCTCTGATGGAACATCCTCCTTCAATGGGAGCGACGACTCTATCTCGAATAGAGTGAGACATAACGGCAGACAGCCTGATGTGTATTTCTGCTTGCCGCTCTTATACTGATGCCAGGAGAGGAGGTAAACATATTTACGTCAAACGGAGCGGCAGAGGCATGCGGTGCATCCGTGATGGCACGTCCCGGGCTATTGGCCCACCAACGCCACCGCCAGCTCGCTCACTTCCGTCTCGCCTCGGTCAGTCTGGCTGGCCCGTACCTCGCGAGCCGCGGCTAGTACAGACCCGGGCCGCAAGGCCACGATCACCCCTTGAAGGATCAAATGTTACACCTGACCGACTCAAGTCTGTAGGATAAACTAACGCAGCTACAGTTATTGTGCTATAACATGTACAAGCACACCTACAGTTGACGATTCTTTCAAATATTTGAAGAACAATACGTCCAAAAATACATTCATTTTAAACATAAAAAAATGGTTCAAATGGCTCTGAGCACTATGGGACTCAATATCTTAGGTCATAAGTCCCCTAGAACTTAGAACTAGTTAAACCTAACTAACCTAAGGACATCACACACACCCATGCCCGAGGCAGGATTCGAACCTGCGACCGTAGCAGTCCCGTGGTTCCGGACTGCAGCGCCAGAACCGCTAGACCACCGCGGCCGGCTTTTAAACATAGCAACAACAAAATATTTCACCTAGCTAGCAATTGCATGACGCAGGAAACTATTATTTCTTGTAAGCGCTCTGCATTAGATGCAGCGTTAAGAAAACGCGTATTGAACCACGACAACTAAGCGGAATGTAAAAGAAAACAGGTTTGGCGGCAGCTTCTCCAAACAATACTGTATACGTAGTATATAATACACGTTTTGTGCACTTATAACATGTATTCAGTGTCTCTGAAACAATACGTGCTGCACGATGGAGATTACTTTCTGTTGAGCCGGCCAGAGTGGCCGAGCGGTACTAGGCGCTACAGTGTGGAACCGCGCGACAGCTACGGTCGCAGGTTCGAATCCTGCCCCGGGCATGGATGTGTGTGATGTCCTTAGGTTAGTTAGGTTTAAGTAGTTCTAGGGGACTGATGACCTGAGAAGTTAAGTCCCATAGTGCTCAGAGCCATTTGAACCAACTTTCTGCAGAGGCACTTCATTTACATCTCAATGATACACGACTATTAGAGAACATTGCTCTTTACGGCAGTCAATCCACTTGTAAATTAACACCATGACATCGCAGATATTAGGCAACACGTTACTAGGAATGAGAAAGGCCTTAAGGTTTGCAACTAAACATACTACTCCTAGTTACTACTGAATAAGAATTTTATTATTAACGTGTCTTCATATCCATGTGTGTGGCGTCCGACTCTCAGTCAGCATAAACGTATTCGTCGCCTTACTTCTAGTTAAACTGAAAGTCGCGAGCTCTATCTTCTTATCTCGTGTTTTCCACTGAAAATCTCGTGATTGTACTCTTGTTAATTTACTATTACAGAGATAACCTAAACTATTTTTTTAATTTTAATTGGTCCTGTACGCAACAAATAAGTTACTTGGTCTTTCTGCTGCCACTGTTTGATCTGCTGCATTCCATTATTTAACAAAAACATAAAACATCATATTATTCATGCTGAGCGCAATGCATGTTCTGTATGGCGGCTCCTGCTGTTGCTGCTGCTGCTGATTACTACAATTACATATAATTCAAGAGAAAGGGTTTGGTGAAATCTAAACTCGATAAATGATAACCCAAACACCTAATTCAAAAAAATGGTTCAAATGGCTCTGAGCACTATGGGACTTAACATCTATGGTCATCAGTCCCCTAGAACTTAGAACTACTTAAACCTAACTAACCTAAGGACATCACACAACACCCAGTCATCACGAGGCAGAGAAAATCCCTGACCCCGCCGGAAATCGAACCCGGGAGCTCGGGCGTGGGAAGCGAGAACGCTACCGCACGACCACGAGCTGCGGACTACACGTAATTCCTTTTTTTGTAAAAAATAAACTATATTCGGAACGCGATTCTTTCTCATTCAATTACCAAAACGCTAGAAGCTCTTTGAACAATTGCTTCGTATGTAAATCTGCCTCAAGTGGTATTAAAGCAATATTACAAATTAATCAAAATCTTGAGACAGACTGAAATACTTCTCAATTAAATACATAGTGAAACAACTCCCTGACAATTACAAAAGAAATCAATGACAAAAATCAATACTTAATCTATTCGCCTTACAATGGTTTCCTCGTATCATTATCAAAATTACCGTCTGCTGCTACGCACATACACAAACCGTTTTCTTTAAATTAATAAGCGCGATGAAAATTATAAAAAATATCAACTCACTTCCAAATCCTGTGTCACTGCTGGCGGACACAGCAGTACGGCAGCTCGGCGACGACCCCTCGCCCACACATACGCACCACAGCAGGCGGCCTCCTACACTGGCTTCCGAACTGCCACTAGTTAATCCGTGCGCTTCGAAGCGCGACAACAATATCTTAGATTCCAGAGCTTGTGTATGCGCGCTGCAGCCAACCTTTAAATCCTAAGACAGTATTGCCAACTCTCAAAACGTGCGAACATCTGGCTAATGGTGCACCAACATTGGACATTTCTCGTCAGTTCCTGGTCAGACAACGACGGCGGTAGGCGCCGGGTTGGAATCCCGGTCAGGCAGTACAACTTAAGTCAACATTTAAGGTTCCAACCTCACTACTGGTGACAGATTGCGGTATCTACATTCTGATTTTACGTACTTATTCAACAATCCGATTAGGTGCTGGCTTCGTATCCTTGTCACCAGCATTACATGACGGCATTCCAATTTTAAACATGTTCATCCTTTGTTCCTTGACAATGCAACAATATACAACGTTTTTCGAGGTTGATTACCAAGAAGGTAATTGTCATGTTAGGGTTCCTGGTTTCGTACAAACGTTATCTTCATTTACGTTCAAGATGAGAATTGATAACTGATACTGGTGCAAACGTCGATATTTGACGTCTCTTTCTGTCTAGTGATCGAGTCTCGATAAGGCACAAAGCTTTGCTTGGTTAACAATGGCTTTACTTTCTGGGTTTGCATCCGGATCCAGAACGAAGACGTTGGTCATGTCATTTAAAGTACAACTTTGTGTACAAGTAACTGTTGATGAGTAATGTGAACAATGATATTACTTGTGATTCGCTATTAATGTTGGGATTCCCGTAGAGTGCTTGCCGCCGTTATTCACGTTTTCTTTTAACTGCTTAGTATTACATACAGTTGATGCGAAACCACTCCCCGTTGGACGTTGAACGACGTTCAGCATGTGTTGGGGAAACCTTTTAGACAGCAAAGAACTTGTTTCCAATTTACATACAACTTTATAAATCCATATACTGTGTCAAATATTTAATTGTACCTAAGAATTACTGAACGATTTATGTGACAAAATTAGTTGTCCCATAACGTTTTAAATGTCACTTATTGTAATTAAGTGTCTTAAAGACCAGTGTTGTCTAGTAGTCTCTACTGGACCATTGTGTATCTTATAACGACTGTACTGTGGAGGGTTGCGACGATGTGCAACACAGATTTGCTATGTTGGTTGCATACATTCAGGTGCAGCCTACACGTTGGAATTTAGGCGTGACCTACTTTATTTTTGTGTCGAGTGTACGTAGTATAATGTCTCTCATTACTTCCATATCCAAGTAACGATAGTGCCTTGCTTCTAAATCACATGATTTTATAATATTCCTTATTTCCTTCTTCCTCAATCGTCTGTGACGAAAAATGGAAGGACGACAGCTGAAAAAGTCACTACAGAGCTAAAGTTCACCCTCAGCAACCTCGTCAGCACCAAAACAATACGAAGTGACACCCATCAGCAGGCAACTGCAGGACGATTTCGAATTCCACAACTACTCAGAAATGATGCAAATGCCCATAATTGAATATGTTATGCCTAAGCCATGAAAACTGGACTTTGAAGCAATCGAAGATAGTGAGTCTTGTTTTACACTGTTTCCAAATTGTGTACGATTTTACGTCTCGAGACTGTGGAGGTTCGTTGATGATTAGGGCAGCCATATCGCGGTATTCCGTGAACCCCACGGTTATTCAGCAAGGTCGCATTACTGCTAAGAATTATGTGACCATTTTGGCTGATCAAGCCCATCCCATTGCAAACATTTGTTCCCCAATGAATATGCTATCTTCCAAGAGGGCAGAGCCCCTGTTTACACAGTTGTCATTCATTGAACGACGACTAGAAGGTGTTTTGAGCGCCAAAGGTTTTCCTACGCCGATTCAGGCATAGCAGTGTTTTCTGTTCACGGTGTTTCCATATTTCTGTCCACCTCCTGAACGTTGACATATTTGAAGTTGTGATGAACATTTTATTTGAGTCACATATATTCCCAGAGATCTAGGCAGGAATGACAGAAATGTTGACCAGTACGCCAACAACTGCCCAAATACTCACCCAAGGGAAAATTTCTATGGCAGCAATCATAGTATTTAACAAAGCCATAACAGTGACAAGAATATCACAGTATTATTCAGAACATGTAATCTGTATGGAAACGTTAATCTGAGGGGAGAGTTGCATCCTGGTTTCCATGTCTTTTCGATTTCATGATGAGATCGACGATTATCTGCTAACACTAAAGGACATTTGTCATCTAGCGAATTAAGCCTCTTGTGTAGCCGTTGATGCAAATACGAAGGCAGTGTTACGGCATAGCCGCCTTACTGATGAACGTCGAAGACATATAGAAGAAACCATGATGGATCTGAACCTACAGGTGTTGAATGTACATCACAGTCCGCCAATCTACGAAAGGAGAGTCGGAGCAACGTCAAAATTGACATCACTTTAGCAGATACGACTGGGCCGCGCCACGTGAAAGGCTGGAAGGTTGAGAGTGGAATGACGTCGAGTGATCGCAATATCACAATATACATCATCACTGGAAGGGAAGTCCAAAACGCCACAGAAAAACTGCTCATAAAGCCCAAATAAAACATCAACGAGGCTAACTGAGAACAGCTACGAAGGGTTTTTCAGCGTCCAGGATGTCCATCGCTGTGTGATAATGTAGATGTTAAAGCTCAGGAATTGACAGTGGGGATACACAGAGCAATGGAGTCATCGATACTTGTCAGGAGAGGTCAGTCTAGAGGAGCTCCTTTCATCTGGACCGTGGCGCTGCAGAAATTAAAATGTGATAAAAAAGCTAGGAAGCTATACCAGAGCAGCATGACCCAAGAGGAAACAGTACGAATGCTGCATAGGTACATATATGTTTAACAACGTTTTAAGGAGGAGTTATGGAAAACAAACCTGAAACGATTTAAGCAATTCGTGGAAGCTAATATAGAAACCGATCCCTCGGGTATACGACATAATATTGTCTTAGAGAAAATACGATCAACAAGGCGAACTGTAAAACGAGTGTCCCTTGCAAGAAAGGGTCCCTGCACCTTGGAAGAATGCTGGAATGGTGATAGTTAAGGGCGCGACACGTATCCGATGATACCCAAATCCTACAGACAAATTTGTTTTTGAACATTCTCGGCGAGAAATCCGAAAAACTGTTATATAAGAGATTACAAGATCATAGAATACTACATGGGAAGAGCCCTGACCAGTAGGGGTTTAGATGAGGTAGGTCAACTTAAGGCACAGTTAATACAGCGATTTCACTAGAGGCAGATACTCATTCTATGTACGCTATAGCTATGAAGATCGATATTGCTGACGCATTTGATAATCAACGGCGGCCTTCTTTCTTTAGGAGTTGGAGTATGCAGGAGCGCTGTACAACTGCCTGAGAGATTATTGCTACATGAGACATATTTCGTAATTGGCCCAGGAAGGAAAATAACGAATACAATAACAAAAGCCTGTCCCCTGGGATCAGTGTGTGGTCCAGAGTCTTGGAATGTAGCGCTCGAACCCATACTACAGAAGTGATAAGACAGTGGTAACTTAAGCGGTCTGGTAGCATTTGCAGATGACGCACTGTTCGTTGTAAATAGCGACGCCACAAGTATTATAGAAGACAAATGTAATGCAACGCTCCACGAAGTTGAGGGCTGGTGTCTAAGTGTTAAAATGTCACTAGCACCTCACAAATCTTAACAAGAAACCCTGAAATAAAATTAAATGATGCAGCGATTACGAGAAGCGCAGTAACGAGGTATATAGGGATATTTCTGGACGCAAGTCGAAACTTTGCACACTACATACCGAAAGCAAGCAGAAACGGTACAAACTAGATTAATAAAATTATAACAATTGCAAGTAGGAAATTTCAGATTCCTTTGAAAACAATCAGAGCATAATACCAATCTATATTAGCATCAGTCGTAGGATACGGTGCGAGCATTTGAGCTCATGGACTGCAGCTAAAGAAGCCGACCACTTTACTGAAAAGATTTCAACGAGGAGTGATACTAAGCTTAACGGGTGCGTACTGCACTTCCCCTAATGACGCTTTGTTAGTAATTCTATGCATATAAGTACTGGACGTAGATTTTAGGCAAAGGGGAGCCCTTTACTGGTTAAAGAAAGGCAATCAAATGAAAGTACGAACGATGCTTGGAACTGAGGCTAATACAAAAAAGTTAATAAGAGATCACATATTACTACTGTGATAAAATGAATTGGCCGCTTCAGGCACGGGCAGGAGAACATATTAAATTTTTCTCTAACATCAAGGAGAGACTAAAAACGAAGTTTCTTAATCCATGTAATGCACTGATACATTACCTGACTGGTCATGGCCCGTATGCTACGTATTTATATAAAATCAAAAGATACATGAATGATAAATGTTCCTGCAGCACTGTGGACACTCTAGAACACACATTGTGGGGCTGCACACACTACAAAAGTTGTGGTGTGTAATAGCCGTCAGGCATTAAGGATGTAGGATTCCAAAGCAGAAGTAAGAAGTGAGTCGACGTGACGCATCTTGGACGGTACTGCAGCCGCAGTAATCCATGAAGGCCAAGCAACACTTCATGAGACAACATAGTTGAGAGGTGGCCACTAAATGAAATAGTTTCTCACGAACGTGCAGTGGAAGTGATCGTGTAAGTGTGGGTACTAAGACGTAACAGTGATTGGTGGAACGCTGTTGATGTGCTGCCCGACGCCAAAGGAATCCAGCAGGCAATAGCTGTTGACCAGGGCTTTATGAGGGCAGATTCAGTAGCAGAACGAACCATCTACAGATTAAATGCACCAAAATAAACAAACACAGAATGAGATTTTCACTCTGCAGCAGAGTTTGCGCTAATTTGGACTTCCTGGCAGATTAAAACTGTGTGCCGGACTTATACCCGAACTCGGGACCTTTGCATCTGTGGGCAAGTGCTCTACCGTATTTTTTTTTTTTTTTTGTTCTATATCGTTCTTTGAATTTGTTCGCGGCGGACGTCCAATGACACCTTTCTTTTAAGTAATTGATTTCATTTTGGTCGTTATTGTTCGTTTTGTTAATTTGGGGCGGACGTCCCATGACGCTTGTTCGCCGGCTGGAGTGGCCAAGCGGTTAAAGGCGCTACATTCTGGAACCGCGCGACTGCTACGGTCGCAGGTTCGAATCCTGCCTCGGGGATGGATGTGTGTGTGATGTCCTTAGGTTAGTTAGGTTTAAGTAATTCTAAGTTCTAGGGGACTGTTGACCTTAGAAGTTAAGTCCCATAGTGCTCAGAGCCATTTGAACCATTTTGAACGTTTGTTCGAGTTCATCGTTGATCCATTAACTCTGTTTATTATTATTATTATTATTATTATAGAGGGCAGCTAACCGTCTGACGGAACACGCTGAGCTACCGTGCCGACGGAACTACCCAACATCCAAATTTTACTGAACCTCATCTGTGAACCTTGCAGAAGTAGCACTCCTGGAAGAAAGGATATTGTGGAGCCATGGCTTAGCCACAGCCTGAGGAATGTTTCCAGAATGAGATTTTCACTCTGCAGTGGAGTGTGCGCTGATATGAAATAACCTAGCAGATTAAAACTGTGTGCCTGACAGACACTCAAACTCGGAACCTACCGACTGAGCTACCCAAGCACTACTCACGACGCGTCCTCACAGCTTCAATTCCGCCAGTACCTCGTCTCCTACCTTCCAAACTTCACAGAAGATCTCCTGCAAACCTTGCAGAACTAGCAGTCCTGGAGGAAAGGATATTGCGGAGACATGGCTTAGCCATGTTTCCAGAATGAGATTTTCACTGTGTATCGGAGTGTGCGCTGATATGAAATTTCCTGGCAGATTAAAACTGTGTGCCTAACCGACACTGGAATTCGGAACCTTTGCATTTCGTGGGAAAATGCTCTACTGACAGAGCTACCCAAGCACAACTCACGACCTGTCCTCACAGCTTCAGTTCTGCCAGTACCTCGTCTCCTACCTTTCAAACTTCGCCGAAGAGCTTCTGCGAAGTTTGGGAAGTAGGAGACGAGTTACTTTTAAAATTGTTGCACGGGAAAAGCAAAGCTCCCGAGTTCGAGCGTCGGTCCGACACATAGTTTTAATCCGCCAGGAAGGTTAAAAAACAGTGGTGATTCTGCAGTGCTAACGGTAGTATTAGTACTTGGGTAACTGGTTAAGGATTTTATTTTAGCTTTGTAGTAGTAGAAGTAGTTATCGTATTGAAAAAATTGAGTATCAGAAATAAAGTTACTACATAGATTTAATACTATCCAAGAAAATGTGATTTGTATGGCCTATTTTACCTTTTCAGGTTACTGAATGTAATTGTGAAGACTGAATAAGTAGAATACAACCGTTACGATTGGAATGGACGACGTGTAATTGATGGACCTCCCCCTATTAACCCTTTCGCTGCTGTGGGCGTGTATACCCGCACTGCTACGCCGTTCTCCAGATGTTGTGGTCGTGTATACTCGGGCCGCTTGGATTTTCCTTCTCTGCTATGGACACCTAATTGCATTCCGAGCCGCCGACTTCTCACTGCTACGAACGAGTTACTTCCATATCTCGGTGAATAAAGGTTTTTCGAGTATTTATTGTACAACATATGTGCGTCATTGCGTGCTACCATTTGCAGAAAAATCGATATCTTGAGTTATGAGATATGACGATTGTTATGACCTGATCCACGATGCGCAAGGGCGTGAATGGGCGCTTCGGGCACGGTATCCTTCCACTACATTATATGAGCTAGAATCAAACATACACTAATTTCACACAATATGTTTTACTTCTGCAAAATCTTTAAAATTTCAAGCGAAGTTTATACAACACAGCAACTGTAACGAAACTAAATTCAGTCCCTTACGTTGCGGAGATGTGCAAAAATCAAATTCCTTCACCTAATTGTTTTCTTAAAAACGGATAATAAGTACTTCATAGCAGCCGACAAGACCGCATGGATGGAACTGAGCACTCGTCTTCCCTAGCCGTCCATCGAATATAAAACCCTATAACTCGAGAACCAAATGAGATATCGTTCTGCTCTCAATTCTAGATAAAATTTCGATATCTTAACTACATTTCATTCACTGCAACGTATGAGTTAACATCAGCCATACGCAAAGCTTACGCAGTGCGTTTTTACCTCTGCGGACTCTTTAAAATTTCATGCATTGTTTTACTTCATTTGACGCAGCGCAGTAAGTATGGCGGATGACGGAAAGAAATTAAGTTCTTTATCGAACAAAGCTATCAGACTGTAAGATCCGCAAAAATCTTTTTTCTTTTTTTCACCTAATAGTTTGCGAAAAATTGGATGGTAAGTATTTCATATCGGCCGAAACGCCGTCCCTCTGCACATGCTCCAGGATTTGGCGAGCAGTACAACCATAAGGAAAGCCGTCTGAGCACGGAATGCAAAGAGCTCGTCTGTAGCTGCGAAAGGGTTAAACTGCGGTGTGAGATATTTAAAGAGAAAAAATAAAATGATTTTCAATGTGTTACATATGTTTCCGTTTTATAAACATAACCCCACAAAAATGCACAATCATTATAGCTCAGCCAGTTGAAGGGAGGATAGTAGTGAGACTACTCTTTTTCGTATGAAACTCTGCAATTACCTTACTGACTTAGCTACGATGAGGCTGCATCTTTCTAAGATTCTAAATCATATTTGAAGTAACAAACGACAGGACCTGGAAGGAGGCAAGTAAAACAAATTTATTAAGAATGTTATTATTGTCTCGTGATGTATGTTTTATGCCGTTATTACTATCATCCGTACCTGTAGATAGTCAACACATAGCAATAACTGTTGAATAATAACACTACCACTGACTAAACAAACATATCAAAATCCATAATGCACTGTACACAGCACAGAAAGTAGCAACACTGGAATGACGTAATTAAATGCACTGTGTAGAGACACCAGATATTAACGTCATTCTTGAAGCACTGCACATGTTAATGATGGACACCTTCTTCGTAAGGACGTATTCTTGGACGTCTGGAGGAGGATGACATAGGTCACACACTGCAGCCATCAGACTCTCAATGCATTGCATCATGTTACATAAATTTTCCAACTCCACACATGAAAACTCCACTTAAACCTGCATTAAACATTCTCTATATACAGGGTGGTCCATTGATTGTGACCGGGCCAAATATCTCATGAAACAAGCGTCAAACGAAAAAACTACAAAGAACTAAACTTGTCTAGCTTGAATGGGGAAACCAGATGGCGCTATGGTTGGCTCGCTACATGGCGCTGCCATAGGCCAAACGGATATCAACTGCGTTTCTTTTTAAATAGGAACACCCATTATTATTACATATTCGTGTAGTACGAAAAGAAATATGAATGTTTTAGCTTCACCTCCTTTTTCGCTTTTGGATGGATGGTGCTGTAATAGTCACAAATAAATGGCTCACAATTTTAGACGAACAGTTGGTAACAGGTTGGTTTTTTAAATTAAAATACAGAACGTAGGTATGTTTGAAGATTTTATTTCGGTTGTTCCAATATGATACATGTACAGTCGTGTCAAAAGTATCCGAACGATCTGAATTGCATTTCGTCTGACTTGAATGCAACCCACATAGCGCAGCTGTCTTGCAGGTCCTCTAATCGCCCCTCGGTACAGTCGTTTGACTATTCAAAATGGTTCCAACAAGTCACCACTAGAAAACACTGCTCTGTATCGCAATAACTCAAGATGTAAAGTAATACCAAGGTACTACAAATATCAGGGAACGTCTTATCACAGATAAAACGATTATTCAGGCTTGTAAGCTCACATTTATTACAATCGATGACATACATGAAATGTTACCCCTCCCGCTATTACGTCAGATAGGTAATTCACGTAGTAAGTCCGTCGTATTCATGATTTCCTCTTCAAAATAACATACCGTACTTGTTATTTAACACAAAATGACATTAAAAATTTAAGTTATTCACGAGCAGCTAGTTGAGAATATGTATGAACTTCAAATGACACGACGAACCGTCTCATTCTGCATATGGATTCAAACCCAGGTCATGCAGACTAAGCAAAAACTTCGTGACTGACAGAAACTAACAGTCATTTCTGACTAGGCATACAGAGAGTGATATACCTCGATTTTAGACAGTATTAGTTAGCAAATATCAACTTTAAATTACATAACGTAAACATTGTTAACGGACGCGAATTCCTCCCCAGCATCTATTGTCCTTGTTGACGAACTACGAGAGATGTTAAACATTGCGTCATCACAAGTAACTTACTTGAAACGCCGTAAGGTAAAGCTTTGTGTTGCACAGGGATTCGAACCCAGAACCTAATTGGATTGTCATCGAAGCACAATCAACTGGGACATATAGGATTTTCTGGGCAGTAGCTAGATGTTTTAACTGAAATGACGAGAAGAAACATTAATTTTTTCTTTCCCAAGACTCCAACCTGTCACCTATCGCTGTTATATTCTAGAGAAAACGAACGTTAAAAATGGGTTTGTTACACTAGCGGCGGCATGTGAGCATGTTTGAACTAGTAATAACGTGACGAAGAGTTCTGTGCTGACTGGGAGTCGAGCCCCACACATATCGTTGTTGACTGCACACAAAGAGACGTCAGCTACCGAATTTTTTCCCCCAGCAGCTCGGAATAACATCCTTGAAATTACAATGATTTCGCAAACAGTTCTGTGTCTCACTGGGACTCAAAAACGTCAGATACCGTTAGTGTTGACAACAAATGAAAATACTTTAAAAATCAAAATTATTACCCACCAGCACATAGGTGTCCTCATGCTAGAGCTTGATAATGCATAATGAAAGCTTTAGTGCCGGGCCAGGATTCGAACCCTTTCACGCGCAGTTTGTGGAGATGTTGAGGAATCTGCAGTTTTGAACAAACAACAAATTGCAGTCGAGCTGTACTGTCACGAAGGGATCAAATTCCGCGTTAAGGGCGGTCTGAGTTGCATTCCCAGATCAGAACCAATTTTATCGACATACAGAAGCTCAAATAAAAGATGGAATAAGTGTCCTGTGACCCTACATAGCGTTTGTTTCGTCACTAGAAATAAATAACTAGTATGAGAAAGGTTACTGTTGATAGAGTTTCTACGTGTCGCGACTCCTGACTTTATTGTGGTTCAGCCCAGCGTCTTCTTGGTAGAGAAGGAATATCATGTTTAACATGAATGTCAGACCACAATGCCATTATACCTTCTTCACTCAGCATAGCCAGAAGAGAACAGAATCTGTCTCTCCTTATCAGAAATCATCAGCAGAAGTAGGAATCGAACACAGACCATAAGTATAGGAACCTAGCATCAATCCAAGAAACCACCAAATTCTCTTCTCTATCACTCATTTTTCTATCATAACAATGTTGCGCCACATTGGATGAGTATTCTGACACACAGACTCCCTGTAGTGGTTTGCAGCATGTTCAGTACATTCATTTACTTGGTTGACCGAATCGCCATGAACTAGCTGCCTCTGCTACCCAGTGCATACATTCGACTCTATTTGTAATCGCCGAAATAAAGTCACGTAACTGACACCTACACAGAACTACCAGGATGCAGAAATTTAAACAGGAAGTGTCCCTTTCGACCTGAGCTACTCTATTGCGCTATCTGTTTGTTAAAAACGTTGTGCGGTGCAAAAGAAAAGCTGAAACTGACTGTCTCTCAGAAGTCTAGATCCGGCCATATGCATTATTTTACAGCACTGTGCAATGTGCAAGTTCTGGAGGAATTGTTTTTGAGTTCTGGAGGTGTTGCAGCTATGTGTCAGCCAGTAGCGTAACGGTAAGCGTCGCGCAATGTTGATAAAACGTCGCGAGTTTGCGTACATTCACTGCTACAGTTTTTAAAACGCCATACTGCTGTCTGCTGACGTTATCGATCTAATGGAACATTGAACAAATTCCCTTCACTTCTCAACCCAAAATAGTCGCATGTGGAAAAAGGGCTAACTTCTGTGACATTTTGTTCTTTTCGGGTTTAACAGATGCCCAGGCTGCAGATGCATCTCGAAACTTTTTTGTTATGTATGGGGAGAGCGCATCGTGCCAAAATACGTAAGAAAAACTATTTTCTACATTATCTGTCGTGTGGCAGTGGCATTTTATTCTTCATAGAACCTTGTTCGACAGCTTTAACTCAGAATAAGTTTTCTACATGCATGTAATCAATAAACTGCATGTGCATTGTCAGACTGTTATAGATAACATCAGAGAATTCGCATATATCGTTGATGATTAATTTATCTCTTACTAAAACTAACGTTTTAACAACAGTAAAAGAAACCGTACGAAAATTGTGCACTGTATTATAAGAAATGAAGTAAAACTACCCACGATAACGTCACGACGAAAGCCTGTTTCAATAAAACTGAGTGTACACAAGCGAGACTCTATCGGCACGAATTAGTAATATACTAATCACTTAGATTTCGATTGCGCCTGTGTCTGATTGGTATGCTGTGTCATACTCAAGTGGTATGGAAATATGGCATTTCATAAATATAGTTATGTATTCCTAGAAACCCAAAATTTGTTTGTCAGCAGCGGAAAGAGGCGTTACCTGTTGTGCAGGATTCTAAGATTTTGATTTTCTTGTGATTTCCTTATCGATGTGAGATCTGACTGCTTGTAGCTCTTACACAGAAGGGATAAAAACGTTACAGTCAGCAAGATTGGAACCGGAAACCATAACAGACTCTTTCTCTCAGGTTGGCGCGTTTCCACAGAGCTCGTGAAGATGCATGCGTCTAGGTCTCCTCTTACGAGACCAGTAGTGGCTAGAACTCGTAAAACGCTATTTAAAGAACTTGATTACATCCGATTTTCACGTGCAACGATTTTCTGGGCTGAAAACCGTAAATTTACAATCTTTTGTTACAGCTCAAGTGTTAATAATAACTCAGATTATTCAATGGAAATGACAGGGAAAATCAAGTGAACTTTGAGTCTTAATTCCGTGCACACCAGGAAGTAACTCGTCAATCACAGAATTGACAAATATACCTTGCCTTGTTGCCAAATCTCAGTTACATTACCAGCAGGAAGAAGACGAACCGATGTGATCCTACAGTGGGCCGGGAAGTGACCATAGCTGACGTCTCAAAGACGCGGCTGCTACATCCTGGAACACGTAATCCGTCTGATTCACCTTTCTGTAACTGGGTTTAGGGACTGGAGCGTAGTTACTAATAATACTCAGAACTGGCCGAAAACCAAGCTTCATAAATCAGTAACCCTTATAGTTGGTTTTATATATCTTCAGTAAGTGTACTCAAAACTAAGAAAATCATTGACGAACGTTTTCGTGCCTCGCCGATAGTCGAGCACAACAAACAAATAACAATAAAAAAAGACTGTGTGCGTGTGTGTGTGTGTGTGTGTGTGTGTGTGTGTGTGTGTGTGTGTGTGTGTGTGTGTGTGAGGGAGAGAGAGAGAGAGAGAGAGAGAGAGAGAGAGAGAGAGAGAAAAGAGAGTGAGAGAGAGAGGGAGAGAGATAAAAATAAAAAAAACTGAGAGAGAGAGAATAAAAAATTGGTGCAAAGAAACTGAATCGTGGTATGTAAAGAAATCTTTCATTAAAATGACACGTGCTACATCGTTACGAAATGTATTCATGATCTAAGGAACAAGTATTAATCTAATCTAATCTAATCATATCATATTGCTGACTAGTCATGAAGAGACACGAATTAAAGACATTTTCGCCAATATCAGTAACCAAATCTAAGTTTGAAAAAAAAAAGACGACAGTTTTTTAATAAACCGGGATTCCTGTAAAGATCCTTTCGTCCCTGTTAACTAACCACGAAAGATGTGTGATATACTTCCATTCAGAAGGAACAAAGTGTTCATGCATTTAAAGATGAAGCGCATGATGTGAAGTTCTGTGACGGAGATACGAACCTAGCACGCAATCGGACTGTTAACTAAGTAAAATCAAATGTTACGTATCGGTTTTTCTTACCAGCTGCTAGGTGTTTGAATCTAAAATAAGGATACAAATTTTTGTACCTGAGCGACAATCGAACCGCACACCTACCGTCCTTCTTTATCATCCACGATCGTAGCTTAAGTAACACTTGCTTACTCACCAACAGTAAGATGTGTGTGTGTTTGACCAGACATAACGACACCTATTGCGATTTTTGGCAACACATCAACAGACATTGAAAATGCAAGTTAATTTTCACTAGCAGACTGGTATGCACGTGATATGGCTTGAAATGGAATTATGAATATTTTTGTACTGGATCACGATTCGGACCCACATGCTTAACTTTGGAGGAGACCTAAAGAAGATTGCTGTCTTGGGAAAAGGTACGAAATGATTGACCTATACTGTTCCGAGAGATTCAGATCCTCGAGGGATGAGATACGAATTCGAATCACAGTCCAGCACCACATTTTTCAACGTCTATAGTTCAATCAAGTACAAGAAAAATAAATGCCCTGTTCCTATAAATGGCTTTCGTTTCATCAAATAAAATAAAATTTTCTAATGTAAGTAAGTTTACTGGAGACAGTATTTCTGTTTACCATGACTTCCGCCTATGTCATTTCCCAACGTAAACCGGCTCTGCCCAATTGGTAATGAAGGAACGTGATGTTTAATGCGGATTCAGGACTATAATGTCTTTCTCTTGAGGTTACCAGAGGAAAAGTAAATCTATTTGCGCCTCTTAAAAGTAAATGCCTGATCTCACGCATTGCATCTGTGATAGTTCGTTCCACCAGACCATTGTGGCCACATTCCCCAGCCCCAGGAGTATGCTGCAACGGATGATATGCTTAGCTTACAAAGTTAGTCACGGTGGAAAAAAAAGCGAGTCTGTTAAATGGTTAAGTAGAAGCAATCTTCTGAAGTAGATATTATGCTATTCTCATGTCAGCAGGATGTAAAGACTCTTCTAGGCATCATAGCCTCGATGTAAAGCCATTTTGAAATATTCACTAATGCAGCAAATTTCTTAGTTCGAGAAAATCCACTGTGAAGTGTGAAGTTACGGATAATTCGACTATTACTGTCATTGTTACTATCATTTTCTTCAGACCGTTGCTGGAACACATGTGCTTGAAGATCATTTAATGCCTTTTGGTCATTATAGAAGTACTTGCCCGTGAAGAGGTTCTTTCCCTGTCTACGAAGTCCTTTTCATGTTAATATCAAACATCAGCAATTACTCGCAGATTACATTAAAACTAAAGTAATTGATGAAGACGTTACTTGACAACAAAAACGCGCTGCTTTTCTTAATTTACTTGCGCCTAGAAATGGCTGTCGAATACTGCCAAACCAAAAGCCAAGGGATCTTATTGCCTTTCGTTATACGTCGCTGTCAGTTCTTCCACAAGATTTGGGCGACGTGACCTGTTTCAAGTTGTGTATGGCAGAGAATGTTTTACAAAATGAATTGTTTTCCTTTGCAGTAAACAGAAAGATTTTCATTGTAAGCTATCCAAGTTCAAAATTTTCGCATTATTAGTTCAGATTAAATATTCAGTTCTATAATGTAGGAAAGTATTTCACAGTTGCAAAACCCGCATCCGACTCATTGACCTTATACTTAGTCGCTGACCATAAATTCTAGCTCAGAGTGACACCAGTTTAAGTAGCCTAATGTAGCGAAGACTGTTCGCCAGTGCTCTTTTTCACCGGAAAATATGCAATTCACTCATTGGGCTCCAGTAGTACACTGTAACAGTAATTTCTGTGTGTATGCAATGCATGCGGATTGTGGAATTTAGTGGTGCTCTCTCTTCAACTTCAGTATACGATCTACATCTACATCTACATCAACATGATTACTCTGCAATTTACATTTAAGTGCTTGGCAGTGTGTTCATCGAACCACAATCATACTATCTCCCTACCATTCCACTCCCGAATAGCGTGCGGGAAAAACGAACACGTAAACCTTTTTGTTCGAGCTCTTATTTCTCTGATTTTATTTTGATGATCATTCCTACCTATGTAGGTTGGGCTCAAATATTTTCGCATTCGGAAGAGAAAGTTGGTGACTTAAATCTCGTAAATAGATCTCGCCGCGACGAAAAACGTCTTTGCTTTAATGACTTCCATCCCAACTCGCGTATCATGTCTACCACACTCTCTCCCCTATTACGTGATAATACAAAACGAGCTGCCCTTTTTTGCACCTTTTCGATGTCCTTCGTCAATCCCACCTGGTAAGGATCCCACACCGCGCAGCAATATTCTAACAGACGACGAACGTGTGTAGTGTAAGCTGTCTCTATAGTGGACTTGTTGCATCTTCTAAGTGTCCTGCCAATGAAACGCAACCTTTGGGTCGCCTTCCCCACAATATTATCTATGTGGTCCTCCCAACTGAAGTTGTTCGTAATTTTTGCACCCAGGTACTTAGTTGAATTGACAGCCTTGAGAATTCAACTACGTGTCGAGTAATCGAATTCCGACGGATTTATTTTGGAACTCATGTGGATCACCTTACACTTTTCGTTATTTAGCGTCAACTGCCACCTTCCACACCACACAGCAATCTTTTCTAAATCGCTTTGCTACTGATACTGGTCTTCGGATGACCTTACTGGACGGTAAATTACACCATCATCTGCGAGCAACCTAAGAGAACTGCTTAGATAGTCACCCAGGTCATTTACATAGATCAGAAACATCAGAGGTCCCAGGACGCTTCCATGACCTAAACGGACCCTTTATCATTACTGGCCCTGGACAGTGCAACATCATACTGACAACAGTAAAGTACTTATACTGACAGCCTCAGTGATCGTTTTAGCTGATTTTGTAATCATTTAAATAGAGCAACATGACCTTCCAGTGGGAGATATTTCGTCCCCCTTTTCCTTGTGTAAATTTTGTCAATAAGCTTTTTGCCTTCCAGCCAGCGAAATGCGGCAGAGTACAGCCAGTAAACGATTCACATAACACGATTTAGTGCCGTTAAGACGATTTCTTTAAACATTGTCGTAGCTGAAGGAATTTAGTTTCTTCTTAAATCGTCTTATGCAGCTACGTTCACAGATATCTGAAATAGGAAAAGCTCTTTATCCAGGTACGAAGTTTGTAAAACAAACTTCCCACAGTTTGTGTCAGGTTGATCTTTTCGTCTGGTAGCACTGCATAAGTATTTTGTCTAAGAGGTATCACAAGAAGTGTTCCTGTAGCTGTGGGAATCAATGGTTGAAAACGAGTTTAACGCCAATGGGTACAGTACTGCCAAATTTTCAAAACGATTATCAACCTACATCTGAGTTCATCCACAAACTGTGGCGTATTTATAATACGGTAGCTAGACTGTGTATTCTTGTCTTCTTTGAGTGGGCATTACACACACGTATACAATACTATGAATACTTCGAACGCTGTAGCTATCGTTGCTCTCAAATGAAATTTTAGTAAATGGGAGGATACAATGAAACAATCAGACTCATGGGTGTGGACAGAAACTAAAGGGCAGATGCGGTCACTGTGCAGATCTGCGCTTTTTCTTCTTCCGATCTATACAAATAATGTATACAAATCAGCGTATGCATTGCTTTCATGATGTTTCCCTCTTGTTTAGTCTTCTAACGAAGTGGATCCACACCCATGAGTCTGTTTCTTTGTATCCTTACATCTAAAATCTTTGTGTGTTACTGCTCGGTGTTCAAAGAGTAATAAACTATGCCTGCTCCCACGAGGTATTAGAACGAGGTCGCAAGTAGGTGACGCATTATAATCAAAATATACTGGACGCCAATTTGTCCGTCGTCATGGTGTTAAGTCGGTAGAAATAGTTGGGTATTATTGCCTGCATCACCGGAATCCCATTGCCGTCTTCTCTTTCGTTTGTGTGTTGCGCATGGTGCAAGAAATATTTGTATTTGCTTGCTTCTGTGACGGGTTTCAGCGCACTGAATGCTAACAAGCTCACGAATAGACTGTCAATAATTGGAATTACGCCATAATACACTTAAAATGCCGGCCGCGGTGGTCTATCGGTTCTAGGCGCTCAGTCCAGATCCGCGCGACTGCTACGGTCGCAGTTTCGAATGCTGCCTCGGGCATGGATGTGTGTGATGTCCTTAGGTTTGTTAGGTTCTACGGGACTGATGACCACAGATGTTAAGTCTCATAGTGCTCAGAGCCATTTGAACCATTTGAACACTTAAAATGTGTATTTTTGCATTACGTATCCCTATGAAAATAACTGTAAATAGATTATATGCCTACTTGCTTATTGTTCGCGCTTCTCCATGCTTGCCTCCGAAAATAAAAAGAAAAATAAAGAGAGGAAGAGAGACAGAGACAGAAAACAGAAATATATTTCAAATATCAGCTCGGTGACGCCATGTTCGTCTCGTGATGTAAAGAAAGGATAGTTGATAGGTAGTATCTCGTTGTACTAGCGATATGTATGGCTACAGGGGTCTTTCTTTTCTCTCTGCAAACAACCAGAACAGAATTCAGTAACAAAGACGTAAGAAGATCTATGCAGTGCGACAATTAAACACTCAGTCTTTTTTGGTTATTTTGTTAATCCTTAACAATCGTCTGTAATGCAGTAAACATCTTTGATTACTGATTTTTTATTACTACCATTGTCATTGTTATTCGTCACCTCATAACAGATTTTCTATCACTCACTGCTGCCGATGCACGTTACGAATGGATCAGGATGAATGGAATGTGGGATGTTTCGCCACGGAGAATGTACACATTTCTCTCGGCGTCTTATGTTCAGGGTAATATGAAAATCTCAGTAAGAGCAGACGACAACGGGATGCCGGTAATACAGGCGATAATATCCAACTATTTCTGTCGACTTAGCACCATGACGACAGACAAATTGGCGTCTCGGTGTATTTTGATTATAATTCGTTAGCCTTCTTGCGACGTCGTTCTAATACCTCGTGGGAGCAGACATAATATTTTGCTTTTTGAACACCGAGCAGTAACACACAAAGATAGTAGATGGAAGGATACAAAGAAACAATCAGACTCATGGGTGTGGTTGCAGTTCATCATTAGAAGACTAAACAAGAGGGAAACATTACGAAAGCAATGAATACGCTGATTAGTAAACATTATTTGTATAGATCGGAAGATGAAAAAGCGCAGATCTGCACTTTACATTCTGTCTTAATGGGCATGATTTTTAGTTTCTTCTCTTGTGAATTTTCAAATGACTTGATTATTACATGGCACAGAATAGTTAGTTAACTGTGTTTCTTACAGCTTCCATTCGCATCAACGTTTTTCTACATTCTCGTTCAATTCATGAAGTTCTACCTGTATGATCACAAGACTGCACATAGATGCAATCGATTTCGAGGTGCATAGTGTTTGTTATCTTACTTTTTGTGACAGCTGGGCATAGTTTATTTCGAAAAACTTTTTATTGTACTGAAACAATCTTTGGTCACAAAGTAAAAAGGTAAGTGTTTTATTTCTATATATTTTGTGGGAAACAGTAATCGTTATGGAAGATTATACACCTGAATGTTTGACACAACTGGTAGGAGAAAACGCTGCATATAAACCAAACCACACGCCTCCTCTCCGTATCCTGCTATGACATGAGCATAGGATTCTCCTCACATACCGCTACAGAGCTGTTCCTAGCAATGCTGAGAATTGTCAACACCGTCACAAACATTTGGCAACACTGTGACAGTGAAATCACTTCCACGTATGGTACTGAATTGACTCGCTAAATTCGCTTGATATTCCCTCTCCACTTGAATGACTCGTGCTATATAATCCTCATGTAAACTAAGACACTGAGACTGAAAATTCAATTTTTTGGCTAAAGAAATGCTGTTCTTCAAATAAGTGTCAACTTTTATTGTCTTTCACGGTGTGTTATGAGGCCGAGCGATCAATACCATGATGAGAGTGGAGTGCTCGCAGTTGTGTGTCCGTAGCCCCGTGGTACAGCCCGTGTCTCGTGTCGCAACGGCTCAATGAATCGTCAGTTCTAACCGTGGTAGGAGCCAGCGTGTGGGGGCTTTTTTTCTGATTTTTTTTTATGGAGCTACGAATTTCCAGAAAAAATTCTGTAACGAAATTGGAAGAAAAATCTTTACACTTCAAGTCCTCTTGGTACCTCGACCCAGTAAGTTGTGTTAATGGTCATAGATCTTGGCTTTCTGACTTTCAAGCTGCTTCACAATACAAGCGTGTCTGAAGAAATTCGAATCGACCGTCAACGATACGAATTTCGATCTTGTTCTTCACATAACACTCAGATGCCAGGGTGATAAGTATGAAGGGAATGAACCTCTTGATTACTGTAGGGCCTCTATGCTAAATTTCCACAGTAGCAGTTAGGAACTCTCTGCAGACATTTACTAACAGCGGCTCTAGCAACTTACTTTTTCTCTGGGTAGCTTCAAATATGGGCAATTTTGTCGCCTTAAACCCTATTGAGTATTTTAAATATCACTTCTGAACAACATCCACTTCTCCATTAATTAATGTATAGACCTCAAAACAAGCAATACGCCTGAGTAGCTGTGTAACAGGTTCTGAAAGTTATTGACACTATGTTTTGCATCCATTTACCTTAGGGAATCAAAGAAAGGAACCAAACACATTACACTGCATTTACTCTCTGTGCCTTGACTAACACATATGAATCCATGAAAAAAAAATTATTTGAAGAATCTCTTGTGAAAGGAAAAAAGAACAGGATATGACACTTTAATTATAGGACACTGGATCACAATGAAATTAAATCTGTGCCACATTGATGTATTGCGTACTAATGTAATAAAACACTCACCAAATAAAAACGGTTTTGAGCCTCCGTTGCAATAGAGTGTGAAACACAAATCGTAGACAGATTTTATAGGTCACCACTGAACAACAATAAAGCATTTTACATCGTCGAGAGTGAGGAGTGGAGCAGACGTTGCCGGCAGAAGGCAGCGCAGTGCCTCAGCCCCCGCCGGTAGGCAGCAAACGGGTCACAGAGATCTCAGACGCATGCGGTGTTCAGAGGCGGATGGTCGGTTAAGAAATCTCTCGCTAAAATATTGTTGAACTAAACTGTTATTACCAATGTAACAGAAAGCGAAATATTTCGTAGATTCGCTTGAAATACACTCATAGCTTCAGCACCGAGAGGAACGGGGTGATAAAAATTACGTCGACTTTTGCTCTCGGTCGCCAGAAGTCGTAGGAGCTAGTCCTGCGTTTTACCTCAAGACTAGAGTCGCAGTGGAAAATGATGCTCTCGGACTGCTTTCAAGACTTCCTCCAGGAAGTGACGCAGTCTACAATGTAGCCAGATGGAGCATATTGCAGGACATCGAATTCTGATGGCAGCACAATTGTATTGTCCACCTTACGGAGAATTTTTTTGTTTAAGACTGTATTTACAACACATATTGCACGCTGAACACGCAGAAAAATTAACAAAACAAAATTATTTTATGAGGGCAACGTTAGCTACAGCGTTCGACGTATTCTAGGTATTGTATACCTGCGTGTAATGCCCACTCAAAGAAGACAAAGATACACAGTCTACATCTACATCTACATCTACATTAATACTCTGCAAGCCACCCAACGGTGTGTGGCGGAGGGCACTTTACGTGCCAATGTCATTACCTCCCTTTCCTGTTCCAGTCGCGTATGGTTCGCAGGAAGAACGACTGTCTGAAAGCCTCCGTGCGCGCTCTAGTCTCTCTAATTTTACATTCGTGATCTCCTCGGGAGGTATAAGTAGGGGGAAGCAATATATTCGATACCTCATCCAGAAACGCACTCTCTCGAAACCTGGAGAGCAAGCTACACCGCGATGCAGAGCACCTCTCTTGCAGAGTCTACAACTTGAGTTTGTTAAACATCTCCGTAACGCTATCACCGTTACCAAATAACCCTGTGACGAAACGCGCCGCTCTTCTTTGGATCTTCTCTATCTCCTCCGTCAACCCGATCTGGTACGGATCCCACACTGATGCGCAATACTCAAGTATAGGTCGAACGAGTGTTTTGTATGCCACCTCTTTTGTTGATGGACTACATTTTCTAAGGACTCTCCCAATTAATCTCAAGCTGGTACCCGCCTTACCAACAATTAATTTTATATGATCATTCCACTCCAAATCGTTCCGCACGCATACTCCCAGATATTTTACAGAAGAAACTGCTACCAGTGTTTGTTCTGCATTCATACACTCCTGGAAATTGAAATAAGAACACCGTGAATTCATTGTCCCAGGAAGGGGAAACTTTATTGACACATTCCTGGGGTCAGATACATCACATGATCACACTGACAGAACCACAGGCACATAGACACAGGCAACAGAGCATGCACAATTTCGGCACTAGTACAGTGTATATCCACCTTTCGCAGCAATGCAGGCTGCTATTCTCCCATGGAGACGATTGTAGAGATGCTGGATGTAGTCCTGTGGAACGGCTTGCCATGCCATTTCCACCTGGCGCCTCAGTTGGACCAGCGTTCGTGCTGGACGTGCAGACCGCGTGAGACGACGCTTCATCCAGTCCCAAACATGCTCAATGGGGGACAGATCCGGAGATCTTGCTGGCCAGGGTAGTTGACTTACACCTTCTAGAGCACGTTGGGTGGCACGGGATACATGCGGACGTGCATTGTCCTGTTGGAACAGCAAGTTCCCTTGCCGGTCTAGGAATGGTAGAACGATGGGTTCGAAGACGGTTTGGATGTACCGTGCACTATTCAGTGTCCCCTCGACGATCACCAGTGGTGTACGGCCAGTGTAGGAGATCGCTCCCCACACCATGATGCAGGGTGTTGGCCCTGTGTGCCTCGGTCGTATGCAGTCCTGATTGTGGCGCTCACCTGCACGGCGCCAAACACGCATACGACCATCATTGGCACCAAGGCAGAAGCGACTCTCATCGCTGAAGACGACACGTCTCCATTCGTCCCTCCATTCACGCCTGTCGCGACACCACTGGAGGCGGGCTGCACGATGTTGGGGCGTGAGCGGAAGACGGCCTAACGGTGTGCGGGACCGTAGCCCAGCTTCATGGAGACGGTTGCGAATGGTCCTCGCCGATACCCCAGGAGCAACAGTGTCCCTAATTTGCTGAGAAGTGGCGGTGCGGTCCCCTAAGGCACTGCGTAGGATCCTACGGTCTTGGCGTGCATCTGTGCGGCGCTGCGGTCCGGTCCCAGGTCGACGGGCACGTGCACCTTCCGCCGACCACTGGCGACAACATCGATGTACTGTGGAGACCTCACGCCCCACGTGTTGAGCAATTCGGCGGTACGTCCACCCGGCCTCCCGCATGCCCACTATACGCCCTCGCTCAAAGTCCGTCAACTGCACATACGGTTCACGTCCACGCTGTCGCGGCATGCTACCAGTGTTAAAGACTGCGATGGAGCTCCGTATGCCACGGCAAACTGGCTGACACTGACGGCGGCGGTGCACAAATGCTGCGCAGCTAGCGCCATTCGACGGCCAACACCGCGGTTCCTGGTGTGTCCGCTGTGCCGTGCGTGTGATCATTGCTTGTACAGCCCTGTCGCAGTGTCGCAGTGTCCGGAGCAAGTATGGTGGGTCTGACACACCGGTGTCAATGTGTTCTTTTTTCCATTTCCAGGAGTGTATAATCATACAATAAAGGATCCTTCTTTCTCCATATTCGCAATACATTACATTTGTCTATCTTAAGGGTCAGTTGTCACTCCCTGCACCAAGTGCCTATCCGCTGCAGATCTTCTTGCATTTCGCTACAATTTTCTAATGCTGCAACTTCTCTGTATATTACAGCATCATCCGCGAAAAGCCGCATGGAACTTCCGACACTATCTACTAGGTCATTTATATATATTGTGAAAAGCAATGATCCCATAACACTCCTCCTGCGGCACGCCAGAGGTTACTTTAACGTCTGTAGACGTCTCTCCGTTGATAACAACATGCTGTGTTCTGTTTGCTAAAAACTCTTCAATCCAGCCACACAGCTGGTCTGATATTCCGTAGGCTCTTACTTTGTTTATCAGGCGACAGTGCGGAACTGTATCGAACGCCTTCTGGAAGTCAAGGAAAATAGCATCTACCTGGAAGCCTGTATCTAATATTTTCTGGGTCTGATGAACAAATAAAGCGAGTTGGGTCTCACACGATCGCTGTTTCCGGAATCCATGTTGATTCCTACATAGTAGATTCTGGGTTTTCAAAAACGACATGATACTCGAGCAAAAAACACGTCCTAAAATTCTACAACAGACCGACGTCAGAGAAATAGGTCTATAGTTTTGCGCATCTGTTCGACGACACTTCTTGATGACTGGGACTACCTGTGCTCTTTTCCAATCATTTGGAACCTTCCGTTCCTCTAGAGACTTGCGGTACACGGCTGTTAGAAGGGGGGCAAGTTTTTTCGCGTACTCTGTGTAGAATCGAATTGGTATCCCGTCAGGTCCAGTGGACTTTCCTCTGATGAGTGATTCCAGTTGCTTTTCTATTCCTTGGACACTTATTGCGATGTCAGCCATTTTTTCGTTTGTGCGAGGATTTAGAGAAGGAACTGCACTGCGGTCTTCCTCTGTGAAACAGCTTTGGAAAAAGGTGTTTAGTATTTCAGCTTTACGCGTGTCATCCTCTGTTTAAATGCCTTCATCATCCCGGAGTGTCTGGATATGCTGTTTCGATCCACTTACTGATGTAACGTAAGACCAGAACTTCCTAGGATTTTCTGTCAAGTCGGTACATAGAATTTTACTTTCGAATTCACTGAACGCTTCACGCATAGCCCTCCTTACGCCGACTTTGACATCGTTTAGCTTCTGTTTGTCTGAGAGGTTTTGGCTGCATTTAAACTTGAAGTGAAGCTCTCTTTGCTTTCGCAGTAGTTTGCTAACTTTGTTGTTGTACCACGGTGGGTTTTTCCCGTCCCTCACAGTTTTACTCGGCATGTACCTGTCTAAAACGCATTTTACGATTGCCCTGAACTTTTTCCATAAACACTCAACATTGTCAGTGTCGGAACAGAAATTTTCGTTTTGATCTGTTAGGTAGTCTGAAATCTGCCTTCTATTACTCTTGCTAAACAGATAAACCTTCCTCCCTTTTTTTACACTCCTGGAAATTGAAATAAGAATACCGTGAATTCATTGTCCCAGGAAGGGGAAACTTTATTGACACATTCCTGGGGTCAGATACATCACATGATCACACTGACAGAACCACAGGCACATAGACACAGGCAACAGAGCATGCACAATGTCGGCACTAGTACAGTGTATATCCACCTTTCGCAGCAATGCAGGCTGCTATTCTCCCATGGAGACGATCGTAGAGATGCTGGATGTAGTCCTGTGGAACGGCTTGCCATGCCATTTCCACCTGGCGCCTCAGTTGGACCAGCGTTCGTGCTGGACGTGCAGACCGCGTGAGACGACGCTTCATCCAGTCCCAAACATGCTCAATGGGAGACAGATCCGGAGATCTTGCTGGCCAGGGTAGTTGACTTACACCTTCTAGAGCACGTTGGGTGGCACGGGATACATGCGGACGTGCATTGTCCTGTTGGAACAGCAAGTTCCCTTGCCGGTCTAGGAATGGTAGAACGATGGGTTCGATGACGGTTTGGATGTACCGTGCACTATTCAGTGTCCCCTCGACGATCACCAGTGGTGTACGGCCAGTGTAGGAGATCGCTCCCCACACCATGATGCAGGGTGTTGGCCCTGTGTGCCTCGGTCGTATGCAGTCCTGATTGTGGCACTCACCTGCACGGCGCCAAACACGCATACGACCATCGTTGGCACCAAGGCAGAAGCGACTCTCATCGCTGAAGACGACACGTCTCCATTCGTCCCTCCATTCACGCCTGTCGCGACACCACTGGAGGCGGGCTGCACGATGTTGGGGCGTGAGCGGAAGACGGCCTAACGGTGTGCGGGACCGTAGCCCAGCTTCATGGAGACGGTTGCGAATGGTCCTCGCCGATACCCCAGGAGCAACAGTGTCCCTAATTTGCTGGGAAGTGGCGGTGCGGTCCCCTACGGCACTGCGTAGGATCCTACGGTCTTGGCGTGCATCTGTGCGGCGCTGCGGTCCGGTCCCAGGTCGACGGGCACGTGCACCTTCCGCCGACCACTGGCGACAACATCGATGTACTGTGGAGACCTCACGCCCCACGTGTTGAGCAATTCGGCGGTACGTCCACCCGGCCTCCCGCATGCCCACTATACGCCCTCGCTCAAAGTCCGTCAACTGCACATACGGTTCACGTCCACGCTGTCGCGGCATGCTACCAGTGTTAAAGACTGCGATGGAGCTCCGTATGCCACGGCAAACTGGCTGACACTGACGGCGGCGGTGCACAAATGCTGCGCAGCTAGCGCCATTCGACGGCCAACACCGCGGTTCCTGGTGTGTCCGCTGTGCCGTGCGTGTGATCATTGCTTGTACAGCCCTCTCGCAGTGTCCGGAGCAAGTATGGTGGGTCTGACACACCGGTGTCAATGTATTCTTTTTTCCATTTCCTGGAGTGAATGTTCCTATTTACTTCCATATTCAGGGATGCTGCAACGGCTTTATGATCACTGATTCCCTGTTCTGCACTTACAGAGTCGAAAAGTTCGGGTCTGTTTGTTATCAGTAGGTCCAAGATGTTATCTCCACGAGTCGGATCTCTGTTTAATTGCTCGAGGTAATTTTCGGATAGTGCACTCAGTATAATGTCACTCGATGCTCTGTCCCTACCACCCGTCCTAAACATCTGAGTGTCCCAGTCTATATCTGGTAAATTGAAATCTCCACCTAAGACTATAACATGCTGAGATAATTAATGTGGAATGTATTCCAAATTTTCTCTCAGTTGTTCTGCCACTAATGCTGCTCAGTCGGGAGGTCGGTAAAAGGAGCCAATTATTAACCTAGCTCGGTTGTTGAGTGTTACCTCCACCCATAATAATTCGCAGGAACTATCCACTTCTACTTCACTACAGGATAAACTACAACTAACAACGACGAACACTCCACCACCGGTTGCATGCAATCTATCCTTTCTAAACACCGTCTGTACCTTTGTAAAAATTTCGGCAGAATTTATCTCTGGCTTCAGCCAGCTTTCTGTACCTATAACGATTTCAGCTTCGGTGCTTTCTATCAGCGCTTGAAGTTCCGGTACTTTACCAACGCAGCTTCGACAGTTTACAATTACAATACCGATTGCTGCTTGGACCCCGCATGTCCTGACTTTGCCCCGCACCCGTTGAGGCTGTTGCCCTTTCTGTACTTCCCCGAGGCCATCTATCCTAAAAAACCGCCCAGCCCACGCCACACAACCCCTGTAGCCGCTTGTTGCGTGTAGTGGACTCCTGACCTATCCAGCGGAACCCGAAACCCCACCACCCTATGGCGCAAGTCGAGGAATCTGCAACCCACACGGTCGCAGAACCGTCTCAGCCCCTGATTCAGACCCTCCACTCGGCTCTGTACCAAAGGTCCACAGTCAGTCCTGTCGACGATGCTGCAGATGGTGAGCTCTGCTTTCATCCCGCTAGCGAGACTGGCAGTCTTCACCAAATCAGATAGCCGCCGTAAGCCAGAGAGGATTTCCTCCGATCCATAGCGACACACATCATTGGTGCCGACATGAGCGACCACCTGCAGATGGGTGCACCCTGTACCCTTCATGGCATCCGGAAGGACCCTTTCCACATCTGGAATGACTCCCCCCGGTATGCACACGGAGTGCACATTGGTTTTCTTCCCCTCTCTTGCTGCCATATCCCTAAGGGGCCCCATTACGCGCCTGACGTTGGAGCTCCCAACTTCCAGTAAGCCCACCCTCTGCGACCGCCCGGATCTTGCAGACTGAGGGGAACCTCTGGAACAGGACAAGCAGCCATGTCAGGCCGAAGATCAGTATCAGCCTGAGACAGAGCCTGAAACCGGTTCGTCAGTCAAACTGGAGAGGCCTTCCGTTCAGCCCTCCGGAATGTCTTTCGCCCCCTGCCACACCTTGAGACGACCTCCCACTCTACCACAGGTGAGGGATCAGCCTCAATGCGGGCAGGATCCCGGGCAACCACAGTCTTAGTCCGATCGGAGGATGCGTGGGACGAGCTGGCCGTCTCCGACAAACCCCCATCCGGACGCCCACAGTGATGCCCATTGGCAACACCCTCAAGCTGTGTGACCGAAGCCAACACTGGCTGAAGCTGGGAGCGAAGGGATGCCAACTCAGCCTGCATCCGAACACAGCAGTTGCAGTCCCTATCCATGCTAAAAACTGTTGTGCAACGAACGTCTGAACTAATCTACAGAGAGTGCAAACATATCAACACAAAATTTAAACGGTTATTAAAATACAAGATTGCCTAGTAAATGCAGTAATGCTGCCGCTTGTGCACTGCTGACACACTGCTCGGCAGCGGAAGGAGACTACGCGATTTAACACTATTCGAGTACTAAAACGCGATGCTACAACTCTCAAATACTATAATACGCCCGAAATTTATGAATTAAACAATGCAAGTACCAAAAACAGGCAAAGAATTTAAGAATTAAACTATGTAGCAAATGAGTGAGCTAGGAGTATACGACTTGCTGCAGCAGCTGCCTATCCAATGGCGGCAGGGAGCACACCGCATTATAAATACGCCTCAGTTTGTGGATGAACTCAGACTTAGGTTGATAATCATTTTGAATATTTGGCAGTACTGTAACCATTGGCGTTAAACTCGTTTTCGACCAATGATTCCCACAGCTACAGGAACACTACTTGTGATACCTCTTAGACGAAATACTTATGCAGTGCTACCAGACAAAAGATCAACCTGACACAAACTGTGGGAAGTTGTTTTACAAACTTTGTACCTGGATAAAGGGCTTTTCCTATTTCAGATATCTGTGAACGTAGCTGCATAAGACGATTTAAGAAGAAACTAAATTCCTTCCGCTACGACAATATTTAAAGAAATCGTCTTAACAGCACTAAATAGTGTTATGTGAATCGTTTACTGGCTGTACTCTGCCGCATTTCGCTGGTTGGAAGGCTAAAAGCTAACTGGCAAACCCTACAAAAGGAAAAGGGGGACGAATTATCTCCTACTGGAAGGTCATGTTCTATTTAAATGATTACAAAATCAGCTACAACGAACACTGAGGCTGTCAGTATAAGCACATTACTTTTGTCAGTATGATGTTGCACTGCCCAGGGCCTGTAATGATGAAGGGTCCGTTTAGGTCAGGCATATCGTATAAAGAAGTGGAAGAGAGAGCACCACTAAATTCCACAATCCGCATGCATTGCATACACACAGAAATTACTGTTACAGTGTACTACTGGAGCCCAATGAGTGAATTGCATATTTTCCGGTGAAAAAGAGCACTGGCAAACAGTCTTCGCTACACTGGTGTCACTCTGAGCTAGAATTTATGGTCAGCGACTAAGCATAAGGTCAATGAGTCGGATGCGGGTTTTGCAACTGTGAAATACTTTCCTACATTATAGAACTGAATATTTAATCTGAACTAATAATGCGAAAATTTTGAACTTGGATAGCTTACAATGAAAATCTTTCTGTTTACTGCAAAAGAAAACAATTCATTTTGTAAAACATTCTCTGCCATACACAACTTGAAACAGGTCACGTCGTCCAAATCTTGTGAAAGAACTGACAGCGACGTATAACGAAAGGCAATAAGATCCCTTGGCTTTTGGTTTGGCAGTATTCGACAGCCATTTCTAGGCGCAAGTAAATTAAGAAAAGCAGTGCGTTTTTGTTATCAAGTAACGTCTTCATCAATTACTTTAGTTTTAATGTAATCTGCGAATAATTGCTGATGTTTGATATTAACGTGAAAAGGACTTCGTAGACAGGGAAAGAACCTCTTCACGGGCAAGTACTTCTATAATGACCAAAAGGCATTAAATGATCTTCAAGCACATGTGTTCCAGCAACGGTCTGAAGAAAATGATAGTAACAATGACGGTAATAGTCGAATTATCCGTAACATCACACTTCACAGTGGATTTTCTCGAACTAAGAAATTTGCTGCATTAGAGAATATTTCAAAATGGCTTTACATCGAGGCAATGATGCCTATAAGAGTCTTTACATCCTGCTGACATGAGAATAGCACAATCTCCACGTCAGAAGATTGCTTCTACTTAACCATTTAATAGACTCGCATTCTCTTCCACCGTGACTAATTTTGTAAGTTAAAGACATCATCCGTTACAGTACACTCCTGGTGCTGGGGAATGTGGCCACAATGGTCTGGTGGAACGAACTATCACAGATGCAATGCGTGAGATCAGGCATTTACTTTTAAGAGGCAGAAATAGATTTACTTTTCCTCTGGTAACCTCAACAGAAAGACATTATAGTCCAGAATCCGCATTAAACTTCACGTTCCTTCATTACCAATTGGGCAGAGCCGGTTTACGTTGGGAAATGACATAGGTGGAAGTCATGGTAAACAGAAATACTTTGTCCAATAAAACATTCATACATTAGAAAATTTTATTTTATTTGATGAAACCATAGCCATTTAAAGGAACAGGGCATTAACTTTTCTTGTACTTGATTGAACTAGAGACGTTGAAAAATGTGGTGCTGGACTGTGATTTGATTTCGTATCTCATCTTTCGAGGATCTGAATCTTTCGGAACAGTATAAGTCAATCATTTCGTACCATTACCCAAGACTGCAATCTTCTTTAGGTCTCCTCCAAAGTTAAGCATGTGGGTCCGAATCGTGATCCAGTACAAAAATATTCATAATTCCATTTCAAGCCATATCACTTGCATACCAGTCTGCTAGTGAAACTTACAGTGCATTTTCAATGTCTGTTGATGTGTTACCAAAAATCGCAATGGGTGTCGTTATGTCTGGTCAAACACACACACATCTTACTGTTGGTGGGTAAGCAAGTGTTACTTAAGCTACGATCGTGGATGATAAAGAAGGACGGTAGGTGTGCGGTTCGATTGTCGCTCAGGCACAAAAATTTGTATCCTTATTTTAGTTTCAAACACCTAGCAGCTGGTAAGAAAAACCGATACGTAACATTGATTTTACTTAGTTAACAGTCCGATTTCGTGCTGGGTTCGTATATCCGTCACAGAACTTCACATCATGCGTTTCATCTTTAAATGTATGAATACTTTGTTCCTTCTGAATGGAGGTATATCACACATCTTTCGTGGTTAGTAAACAGGAACGAAAGGATCTTTACAGGAATCCCGGTTTATTACAAAACTTTCGTCTTTTTTTTTCAAGTTTAGATTTGGTTACTGATATTGGCGAAGATTTCTGTAATTCGTGCCTCTTCATGATCATGAATACGACATTTCGTAATGATGTAGAACGTGTCATTTTAATGAAAGATTTCTTTACCTACCATGATTCAGTTTCTTTGCAACAATTTTTTACTCTCTCTCTCTAACTTTTTTTTTATCTCTCTCCCTCACTCTCTCTCTCTCTTTTCTCTCTCTCTCTCTATCTCTCTGTCTCTGTCTCTCTCTCTCTCTCTCTCTCTCTCTCTCTCTCTCTCTCTCTCTCTCTCTCTCTGTCACACACACACACACACACACACACACACACACACACGCACACAGTCGTTTTTTATTGTTATTTGTTTGTTGTGCTCGACTATCGGCGAATCACGAAAACGTTCGTCAATGATTCTCTTAGTTTTGAGTACACTTATGAAAGATATATAAAAACAACTATAAGAGTTACTGATTTATGAAGCTTATTCTGCGGTCAGTTGTGAGTATTATTAGTAACTACGCTCCAGTGACAGAAATGTGAATCAGACGGATTACGTGTTCCAGGATGTAGCAGCCGCGTCTATGAGACGTCAGCTATGGTCACTTTCCAGCCCACTGTAGGATCACATCGGTTCGTCTTCTTCCTGCTGGTAATGTAACTGAGATTTGGCAACAAGGCAAGGTATATTTGTCAATTCTGTGATCGACGAGTTACTTCCTGGTGTGCACGGAATTAAGACTCCAAGTTCACTTGATTTTTCCTGTCATTTCCACTGACTAATCTGAGTTATTATTAACGCTTGAAATGTAACAAAAGATTGTAAATTTACGGATTTCAGCCCAGGAAAGTCGTTGCACGTGAAAATCGGATCTAATCTCGTTCTTTAAATAGCGTTTTACGAGTTCTAGCCACTACTGGTCTCGTAAGAGGAGACCTAGACGCATGCCTCTTCACAGACGCAGTCGAAGTCTAAGTGATTAGTATTTTACTAATTCATGCCGATAGAGGCACGCTTGTGTACACTCAGTTTTATTGAAACAGACTTTCGTCGTAAGGTTATCGTGGGTAGTTTTATTTCATTTGTTATAATATAGTCCACAATTTTCGTACGGTTTCTTTTAGTGTTGTTAAAACGTTAGTTTTAGTTAGAGATAAATTAATCATCAACGATATATGCGAATTCTCTGATGTCATCTATAATAGTCTGACAATGCACATGCAGTTTATTGATTACATGCATGTAGAAAACTTATTCTGAGTTAAAGATGTCGAACAAGGTTCTATGAAGAATAAACTGCCACTGTCACACGACAGCTAATGTATAAAATACTTTTTCTGACGTATTTTGGCACGATGCCTTCTCCCCATACATAACACCAAAGTTTCGAGATGCATATGCAGCCTGGGCATCTGTTAAACCTGAAAAGAACAAAATGTCGCAGAAGTTAGCCCTTTTTCCTCATGCCACTATTTTGGGTTGAGAAGTGAAGAGATTTTGTTCAACTAGGTCGATAACGTCACAGACAGCAGTATGGCGTTTTAAAAACTGTAGCAGTGAATGTACGCAAACTCGCGACGTTTTATCAACATTGCGCGACGCTTACCGTTACGCTACTGGCTGACACATAGCTGCAACACCTCCAGAACTCAACAACAATTCCTCCAGAACTTGCACATTGCACAGTGCTGTAAAATAATGCATATGGCCGGATCTAGACTTCTGAGAGACAGACAGTTTCAGCTTTTCTTTTGAACTGCACGACGTTTTTAACAGACAGATAGCCTAATAGAGTAGCTCAAGTCGAAACGAACACTTCCTGTTTAAATTTCTGCATCTTACACTGTTGGCAGTTCTGTGTAGGTGTCAGTTACATGATTTTATTTCGGTGATTACAAAATAGAGTCGAATGTATGAACTGGGTAGCAGAGGCAGCTAGTTCATGGCGATTCGGTCAACCAAGTAAATGAATGTACTGAACATGCTGCAAAATGGTTCAAATGGCTCGGAGCACTATGGGACTTAACTGCTACGGTCATCCGTCCCGTAGAACTTAGAACTACTTAAACCTAACTAACGTAAGGACAGCACACAACACCGAGGCATCAAGAGGCAGAGAAAATCCCTGCCTCCGCCGGGAACTGAACCCGGGAACCCGGGCGTGGGAAGCGAGAACGCTACCGCACGACCACGAGATGCGGGCAACATGCTGCAAACCACTACAGGGAGTCTCCGTGTCAGAATTCTCATCCAGCGTGGCGCAACATTGTTATGAAAGAAAAATGAGTGATAGAGAAGAGAATTTGGTGGTCTCTTGGATTGATGCTAGGTTCCTATACTCATGGTCTGTTTTCGATTCCTACTTCTGCTGATGATTTCTGGTAAGGAGAGACAGATTCTGTTCTCTTCTGGCTACGCCGAGTGAAGAAGGTAAAATGGCATTGTGGTCTGACATTCATGTTAAACGTGATATTCCTTCTCTACCAAGAAGACGCTGAGTTGAACCACAATAAAGTCAGGAGTCGCGACACGTAGAAACTCTATCAACAGTAATTTTTCTTATACTAGTTATTTATTTCTAGTGACGAAACAAACGCTATGTAGGGTCACAGGACACTTATTCCATCTTTTATTTGAGCTTCTGTATGTCGATAAAATTGGTTCTGATCTGGGAATGCAACTCAGACCGCCCTTAACGCGGAATTTGATCCCTTCGTGACAATACAGCTCGACTGCAATTTGTTGTTTGTTCAAAACTGCAGATTCCTCAACATCTCCACAAACTGCGCGTGAAAGGGTTCGAATCCTGGCCCGGCACTAAAGCTTTCATTATGCATTATCTAGCTCTAGCATGAGGACACCTATGTGCTGGTGGGTAATAATTTTGATTTTTAATGTATTTTCATTTGTTGTCAACACTAACGGTATCTGACGTTTTTGAGTCCCAGTGAGACACAGAACTGTTTGCGAAATCATTGTAATTTCAAGGATGTTATTCCGAGCTGCTGGTGGAGAAAAATTCGGTATCTGACGTCTCTTTGTGTGCAGTCAACAACGATATGAGTGGGGCTCGATTCCCAGTCAGCACTGAACTCTTCGTCATATTATTACTAGTTCAAACATGCTCACATGCCGCCGCTAGTGTAACAAACCCATTTTTAATGTTCGTTTTCTCTAGAATATAACAGTGATAGGTGCCAGGTTGGAGTCCTGGGAAAGAAAAAATTAATGTTTCGTCTCGTCATTTCAGTTAAAACATCTAGCTACTGCCCAGAAAATCCGGTATGTTGATTGTGCTTCGATGACAATCTAATTAGGTTCTGGGTTCGAATCCCTGTCCAACACATAGCTTTACCTTACGGCATTTGAAATAAGTTACTTGAGAAGACGCAATATTTAACATCTCTCGTAGTTCGTCAACAAGGACAATAGATGCTGGGTAGGAATTCGCGTCCGTTAACAATGTTTACGTTATGTAATTTAAAGTTGATATTTGCTAACTAATACTGTCTAAAATCGAGGTATACCACTCTCTGTATGCCTAGTCAGGAATGACTGTTAGTTTCCGTCAGTTACGAAGTCTTTGCTTAGTCTGCATGACCTGGGTTTGTATCCATATGCAGAATGAGACGGTTCGTCGTGACATTTGAAGTTCATACATATTCTCAACTAGCTGCTCGTGAACAACTTAAATTTTTAATGTCATTTTGTGTTAAATAATAAGTACAGTATATTATTTTGAAGAGGAAATCATGAATACGACGAACTTACTACGTGAATTACCTATCTGACGTAATAATGAGAGTGGTAACATTTCATGTATGTCATTTACTGTAATAAATGTGAGCTTACTAGCCTGAATAACCGTCTTATCTGTGATAAGACGTTCCCTGATATTTGTAGCACTTTGGTATTACTTTACATCTTGAGTTATTGCGATACAGAGCGGTGTTTTCTAGTGGTGACTTGCTGGAACCATTTCCAATAATCAAACGACTGTACCGAGGGACGATTAGAGGACCTGCAAGACAGCTGCGCTATGTGCGTTGCATTCAAATCAGGTGAGATGCAGTTCAGGTCGTTCGGATACTTTTGAGCACGACTGTACCTTTGTGAACTTTTCTTTTCTAAGAACGGATGCTGTTACAGCGTGATTACCTGTCAATACCACATTAATGCAACAAGTGCTCAAAATGATGTCCGTCAACCTCAATGCATTTGGCAGTACGTGTAACGACATTCCTCTCAACAGCGAGTAGTTCGCCTTCCGTAATGTTCGCACATGTATTGACAATCCGCTGACGCATGTTGTTAGGCTTTGTCGGTGGACCACGATAGCAAATATCCTTCAACTTTCCCCACAGAAAGAAATCCGGCGACGTCAGATCCGGTGAACGTGCGGGCTTCCACCCGTCATGAATTATGCTATTCAATATCGCTTCAACCACACCCGAGATATGTGCCGGACATGCATCATGTTGGAAGTACATCGCCATTCTGTGATGGAATGAAACATCTTGTAGTAACGCACGGCTTTCCGGGCGGGAAGGAGTGCCTGGTCCCCGGCACGAATCCACCCTGCAGATTTGTGTCGAGGTCCGGTGAACCGGCCAGTCTGTGGATGGTTCTTAGGCGGTTTTCCATCTGTCTCGGCGAATGCGGGCTGGTTCCCCTTATTCCGCCTCAGTTACACTATGTCGACGATTGCTGCGCGAACAAGTTCTCCACGTACGCGTACACCACCATTACTCTACCATTCAAACATAGGAGTTACACTTGTCTGGTGTGAGACGTTCCCTGGGGAGTCCACCGGGGGCCGAACTGCACAATAACCCTGGGTTCGGTGTGGGGTGGCAGAGGAGTGAAGTGGACTGCGGTAGTCGTCGTGGGGTTGTGGACCACTGCGGCTACGGCGGTTACGGAGCCTCTCCGTCTTTTCTAGTTCCCCGTTAACATACAATACAATACGATACAACATCGGTGGAACGTTACGTAGGAAATCAGCATACATTGCACCATTTACATTGGCATCGATAAAATGGGGGTAATTATCCTTCCTCCCACAATCCCACACCACACATTAACCCGTCAAGGTCGCTGATGTTCCACTTATTGGAGCCATCGTGGATTTTCCGTTGCCCAGTAGCGCATATTATGCCGGTTTACGTTACCGTTGTGGGTGAATGACGCTTCGTCGCTAAATAGAACGCGTGCAGAAAATCTGTCATCGTCCCGTAATTTCTCTTGTGCCCAGTGGCAGAACTGTACACGACGTTCAAAGCCGTCGCCATGCAATTCCTGGTGGATAGAAATATGGTACGGGTGCAGTTGATGTTGATGTAGCATTCTCAACACCGATGTTTTTGAGATTCCCGATTCTTGCGCAATTTATCTGCTACTGATGCGCGGATTAGCCGTGACAGCAGCTAAAACACCTGCTTGGGCATTATCATTTGTTAAAGGTCGCGGTTGACGTTTCACATGTGGCTGAACACTTCCTGCTTCCTTAAATAACGTAACTATCCGGCGAACGGTCCGGACACTTGGATGATGTCGTCCATAATACCGAGCAGCATACATAGTACACGCCCGTTGGCCATTTTGATCACAATAGCTATACATCAACGCGATATTGCCCTTTTCCGCAATTGGTAAACGGTCCATTTTAACACAGGCAATGTATCACGAAGCAAATACCGTCCGCACTGACGGAATGTTACGTGATACCACGTACTTGTAAGTTTGTGACTATCACACAGCGAAGAAAGTGGTCCAACTAAAACATTCATATTTCTTTACGTACTACACGAATATGTAATAAAAATGGGGGTTCCAATTTTTAAAAAAACGCCGTTGATATCCGTTTGATCTATGGCAGCGCCATCTAGCGGGCCAACAATATCGCCATCTGTTTTCCCCTTTCAAGCTAGAAGAGTTTCGTTCTTCGTAGTTTTTTCGCTTGATGCTTCTTTCGTGAGATATTTAGCCCGGTCACTATCAATGGACTACCCTGTATATTATTGCTTTGCAGTCAATATTCACTTGCTGTTCCCACATTTACATGTTTCGATTCACTTGCAGTCAGCTGAAGCAGTGGTGAAGAGCTGTACACTGAATAGGCTAGGCTGCTGTTTGGCGAGCGGTGATGCAGTCAGTAGAAACTCAACGTCCGGAAACAGTGTAGAGACCTACTCCGACGTATCAGGTAGCCTGGTTGCTGATTCCTGTTCCAATACATCAGGCGATTTTTTTACTAAGAGAAATATAACAACAATAATTCATGTTAAATATATACACAATAGATAATAATTAGAAACGAGGGAGAAGGAGAGAGATGAGAGGAAAGTGTTAATAATACTTACAATCTGCTGTGTGAGTCAGAATTTTATTCTCACTCGAGATAGGAGATCTCTGTTTACAATTCGTGAGGATGATCGACCTTTCACTAAGACATACAGAGCATGAGTGCTGAATGCATATTATGTTTAGCATGCCTGGACGCTTTTGATGAATGGTGGGGCTAGGTGACTGCAGCGCCATGGAAACTGAATTAACTATTTTAGACAGGGGTGTGGTGGTGGGCGAAACAAATCCTCGGCAGCCATATTTTGACTGTGGGAGCCATATTGGTTCATATATTACAATTATTAATAAAAATATTGGGAGATCATCAATCCGCCATCTTTGAACATAAATTATAATGATAAGGATAATATAATCTGATGATAATAATAATGATAATATCCAGTAAGTGTCCTATATAAACACAGGAGTTATGGCAACCATCCAGGCTTTAATCTTATGCCTCGACGATTAGAATAGCCTACCAATTTATACATAATGCTATTGGCCTAGAAGGGAACGGGACATGAAGTAGAGGGGGAATGGGGAAGCGAGGGTATCTGGCAACGATACAAGAGTGGAAACTATGCTCATATCCGAAGTGCGACACTAATAGAGGAAGCGTTGGTGCAAGAGACGACGGTCTCACAGAACTGCGTATTTTACAGAGAAGCTGGAATATGGAGAGCTTGGAGGAAATGAAAATATTCACCCATGGCCAAAAGTGGAAAACCGAGATCCTAACCAAAAAGGCACTCTTCAACAACTCACATTTCTTTACCAGCTACACTTCAGTAGTGTTAAAATAGAAAACACATAAACATTATAAATATTTATGACTATGTGTTTCATTAATATCTCTGTAATTTTAATATAATTTTTACACTGTCATTTTAACATGTAATCGTCACACTCCAACTTATTGTGATATATTCCGTGAGTAACATCAGATATTCGGCCCCAAAATGTGAAGAACATCTTAATGTGAATGACAACACCAGGATCCACATATCGATAGTCAAATCGAAATAAAATTTGTTTTAGCTACCGTCTTATTTCTGTTGCAATTAAAAGCTAATTGTGGTGTCATGTTGTAAGTATCCTTCGCAGGTTCACGAACAGCGGTCAAAAAGATCGAAGAATCTATGACGATGAAGGTAATTCAACGTTTTGTGTTACCACTGTAGCCTGAATGTGGGGTTTATACCTAAAAAAGTCTAGCCTCGTTTAATAATTTTAGTTAGTAACAAAGTTTGTGACTAGCAATAATACCGAAAAACTTTGTCATGGTTTCGAAACAGTCATGGTCGAGTAATAAACAATGTGGCTTTAAATTGTAATTGCATTGCTTTTTTCGGCACGAACTCCCATAAAGATACGGCAACAAGCAATATCCGAATGAAGTCGCCAGTAATCATACAGTATACAGCAGAAGCAGATTTGTTCAGGTGAAGATCTTCATGATAACATTTTTCTTACGGATGTTATGGGCTAAATGAAATCCATTACTTCTCCACCATCGTTTATTATCTTAAGATATGTAGTTGTTGTTGTTGTTGTGGTCTTCAGTCCTGAGACTGGTTTGATGCAGCTCTCCATGCTACTCCATCCTGTGCAAGCTTCTTCATCACCCAGTAGCTTCTGCAACCTACATCCTTCTGAATCTGCTTAGTGTATTCATCTCTTGGTCTCCCTCTGCGCGTTTTACCATCCACGCTGCCCTCCCATACTAAATTGGTGATCCCTTGATGCTTCAGAACATGTCCTACCAACCGATCCCTTCTTCTAGTCAAGTTGTGCCACAAATTCCACTTCTCCCCAATCCTATTCAATACCTCCTCATTAGTTATGTGATCTACCCATCTAATCTTCAGCATTCTTCTGTAGCACCACATTTCGAAAGCTTCTATTCTCTTCTGGTCCAAACTGTTTATCGTCCACGTTTCACTTCCATACATGGCTACACTCCATACAAATACTTTCAGAAACGACTTCCTGACATTTAAATCTATACTCGATGTTAACAAATTTTTCTTCTTCAGAAACGCTTTCCTTGCCATTGCCAGTCTACATTTTATATCCTCTCTATTTCGACCATCATCGGTTATTTTGCTCCCCAAATAGCAAAACTCTTTTACTACTTTAAGTGTCTCATTTCCTAATCTAATTCCCTCAGCATCACCAGAATTAATTAGACTACATTCCATTATCCTCATTTTGCTTTTGTTGATGTTCATCTTATATCCTCCTTTCAAGACACTGTCCATTCCCTTCAACTGATCTTCCAAGTCCTTTGATGTCTCTGACAGAATTACAATGTCATCGGCGAACCTCAAAGTTTTTATTTCTTCTCCATGGATTTTAATACCTATTCTGAATTTTTCTTTTGTTTACTTTACTGCTTGCTCAATATACAAATTGAATAACATCAGGGAGAGGCTACAACCCTGTCTCACTCCCTTCCCATCCACTGCATCCCTTTTATGCCCCTCGGCTCTTATAACTGCCATCTGGTTTCTGTACAAATTGTAAATATCCTTTCGCTCCCTGTATTTTACCCCTGCCACCTTTAGAATTTGAAAGAGAGTATTTCAGTCAACATTGTCAAAAGCTTTCTCTAAGTCTACAAATGCTAGGAACGTAGGTTAGCCTTTCCTAAAACTTTCTTCTAAGGTGAGTCGCAAGGTCAGTATTGCCTCACGTCTTCCAATATTTCTGCGGAATCCAAACTGATCTTCCCCGAGGTCCGCTTCTACCAGTTTTTCCATTCGTCTGTAAAGAATTCGCGTTAGTATTCTGCAGCAGTGACTTATTAAACTGATTGTACGGTAATTTTTACATCTGTCAACACCTGCTTTCTTGGGGATTGGAATTATTATATTCTTCTTGAAGCCTGAGGGTATTTCGCCTGTCTCGTACATCTTTCTCACCAGACGATAGAGTTTTGTCAGGACTGGCTCTCCCAAGGCTGTCAGTAGTTCTAACGGAATGTTGTCTACTCCTCGGGACTTGTGTCGACTCATGTCTTTCATTGTCTGTCAAATTCTTCACCCAGTATAGTATCTCCCATTTCATCTTCATCTACATCCTCTTCCATTTCCATAATATTGTCCTCAAGTACATCGCCCTTGTATAGACCCTCTATATACTCCTTTTACTTTTCTGCTTTCCCTTCTTTGCTTAGAACTGGGTTTCCATCTGAGCCATCCCTGATTAGCCATTTTGCACCTCCTGTCGATCTCATTTTTTAGACGATTGTATTCCTTTTCGCCTGCTTCATTTATTGTATTTTTATATTTTCTCCTTTCATCAATTAAATTCAATATTTCTTCTGTTACCCAAGGGTATCTACTAGCCCTCGTCTGTTTACCTACTTGATACTCTGCTGACTTCACTACTTCATCCCTCAAAGCTACCCATTCTTCTTCTACTGTATTTCTTTCCCCCAATCCTGTCAATTTTTCCCTTATACTCTCCCTGAAACTCTGTGCAACCTCTGGTTTCGTCAGTTTATGCAGGTCCCATCTCCTTAAATTCTCACCTTTTTGCAGTTTCTTCAGTTTTAATCTATTGTTCATAACCAATAGATTGTGGTCAGAGTCCACATCTGCCCCTGGAAATGTCTTACAATTTAAAACCTGGTTCCTAAATCTCTGTCTTACCATTATATAATCTATCTGAAACCTGTCAGTATCTCCAGGCTTCTTCCATGTATACAATTTTCTTTTATGGTTCTTGAACCAAGTGTTAGCTATGATTAAGTTATAATATATTTTCCCAGAATTTTTCTGTTCTATGGGGTGAAAATATGTTTTAACGTAATATGTCCACGTATCCTAGTTAATCTTGGATAACTGTTAAATAAATTTTAAATGGCATTCAATGACTGCAAAGAATGGTGATAGGTGGAAACCTACAGTTACAAATCAGATCCACTGATGTTGAACAAATGTGAATCAGAATGGCATACATATCCCACGACGGCAACATTTGTTCTAACAATATCAGTTCTGATGCTATTTCAGATAATGATTTGTCTTAAAAATCTGCCATAAATAAATTGCGAGGCGCCTCAGTAACAACATCGCCATACTGCTGAAAACATCGGCCATGTAACAAAAAAAAGAAAGAAAGGTAGTGCATGATGTTGAATATCAAACGTTTGGTAAAAAGAGAAACCGCATTCATGTCTTGGGAGCACTTCTGAAAGATACTGGACTAATAAACACTAAGTGATCAAAAGTATCCGGACACCACTTCAGCCGCGAGGAGTGGAAGCGCGGTTTTAGGCGCCACGTTATGAATTGCGCAGCCTCTCCTGCCGGAGGTTCGAGTCCTCCCTTGGGCATCGGTGTGTGTGTTGTTCTTGGTTTAAGTTTGTTAAAATAGTGTGTAAGTCTAATGACCTCAGCAGTTTGGTCACTAGGAATTCACACACATTTGAACATTTGACACCCCAAAAAACATACGTTTCTCATATTAGGTGCGTTGTTCTGCCACCTACTGTCAGGTACTCCTTATCAGTGGCCTCAGTGGTCATTAGACAACGTGAGAGAGCAGAATGGGGCGCTCCGCGGATCTGACGGACCTCGAACGTAGTCAGGTAATTAGGTGTCACTTGTATCACACGTCAGTACGCGAGATATCCACACTCCTAAACTTCCTTAGGCCCACTGTTTCCGATGTGATAGTGAAGTGGAAACGTGAAGGGACACGTAGAGCACAAAAGCGCAAAGGTCGACCTCGTCGCTTGACGGACAGAGTCCTCTGACACTTGAAGAGGGTCGTAATGTGTAATAGCCAGATGTATATCCAGACCATCACACAGGAATTCCACATTGCATCAGGGTCTACTGCAAGTACTATGGCAGTTAGCCGAGAGGTGAGAAAACTTAGATTCCATGGTCGAGCGGCTGAAGTCACACATCATGCCGGTAAATGCCAAACGACGCCTCACTTGGTGCAAGGAGAGTAAGCATTGGACGATTGAACAATGGAAAAACGTTGCGTGGAGTGAAGAATCACAGTACACAATGTGGCGATCCGACGGCAGGGTGTGGGTATGGCGAAAGCCCGGAGAACGTCATCTGCCAGCGTGTGTAGCGCCAACAGTAAAATTCGGAGAGGGTTGTGTTATCTACATCTACATTTATACTCCGCAAGCCACCCAACGGTGTGTGGCGGAGGGCACTTTACGTGCCACTGTCATTATCTCCCTTTCCTGTTCCAGTCGCGTATGGTTCGCGGGAAGAACGACTGTCTGAAAGCCTCTGTGCGCGCTCTAATCTCTCTAATTTTACATTCGTGATCTCCTCGGGAGGTATAAGTAGGGGGAAGCAATATATTCGATACCTCGTTCAGAAACGCACCCTCTCGAAACCTGGACAGCAAGCCACACCGCGATGCAGAGCGCCTCTCTTACAGAGTCTGCCACTTGAGTTTGTTAAACATCTCCGTAACGCTATCACGGTTACCAAATAACCCTGTGACGAAACGCGCCGCTCTTCTTTGGATCTTCTCTATCTCCTCCGTCAACCCGATCTGGTACGGATCCCACACTGATGAGCAATACTTAAGTATAGGTCGAACGAGTGTTTTGTAAGCCACCTCCTTTGTTGATGGACTACATTTTCTAAGGACTCTCCCAATGAATCTCAACCTGGTACCCGCCTTACCAACAATTAATTTTATATGATCATTCCACTTCAAATCGTTCCGCACGCATACTCCCAGATATTTTACAGAAGTAACTGCTACCAGTGTTTGTTCTGCTATCATATAATCATACAATAAAGGATCCTTCTTTCTATGTATTCGCAATACATTACATTTGTCTATATTAAGGGTCAGTTGCCACTCCCTGCACCAAGTGCCTATCCGCTGCAGATCTTCCTGCATTTCACTACAATTTTCTAATGCTGCAACTTCTCTGTATACTACAGCATCATCCGCGAAAAGCCGCATGGAACTTCCGACACTATCTACTAGGTCATTTATATATATTGTGAAAAGCAATGGTCCCATAACACTCCCCTGTGGCACGCCAGAGGTTACTTTAATGTCTGTAGACGTCTCTACGTTGATAACAACATGCTGTGTTCTGTTTGCTAAAAGCTCTTCAATCCAGCCACACAGCTGGTCTGATATTCCGTAGGCTCTTACTTTGTTTATCAGGCGACAGTGCGGAACTGTATCGAACGCCTTCCGGAAGTCAAGATAAATAGCATCTACCTGGGAGCCCGTATCTAATATTTTCTGGGTCTCATGAACAAATAAAGCGAGTTGGGTTTCACACGATCGCAGTTTCCGGAATCCATTTTCATTCCTACATAGTAGATTCTTAGTTTCCAAAAACGACATGATACTCGAGCAAAAGACATGTTCTAAAATTCTACAACAGATCGACGTCAGAGATATAGGTCTATAGTTTTGCGCATCTGCTCGACGACCCTTTTTGAAGACTGGGACTACCTGTGCTCTTTTCCAATCATTTGGAACCTTCTGTTCCTCTAGAGACTTGCGGTACACGGCTGTTAGAAGGGGGGCTAGTTCTTTCGCGTACTCTGTGTAGAATCGAATTGGTATCCCGTTAGGTCCAGTGGACTTTCCTCTGTTGAGTGATTCCAGTTGCTTTTCTATTCCTTGGACACTTATTTCGATGTCAGCCATTTTTTCGTTGGTGCGAGGATTTAGAGAAGGAACTGCAGTGCGGTCTTCCTCTGTGAAACAGCTTTGGAAAAAGGTGTTTAGTATTTCAGCTTTACGCTTGTCATCCTCTGTTTCAATGCCATCATCATCCCGGAGTGTCTGGACATGATGTTTCGAGCCACTTACTGATTTAACGTAAGATCAGAACTTCCTAGGATTTTCTGTCAAGTCGGTACCTAGTATTTTACTTTCGAATTCACTGAACGCTTCACGCATAGCCCTCCTTACGCTAACTTTGACATCGTTTAGCTTCTGTTTGTCTGAGAGGTTTTGGCTGCGTTTAAACTTGGAGTGAAGCTCTCTTTGCTTTCACAGTAGTTTCCTAACTTTGTTGTTGTACAACGGTGGGTTTTTCCCGTCCCTCACAGTTTTACTCGGCACGTACCTGTCTAAAACGCATTTTACGATTGGCTTGAACTTTTTCCATAAACACTCAACATTGTCAGTGTCGGAACAGAAATTTTCGTTTTGATCTGTTAGGTAGTCTGAAATCTGCCTTCTATTACTCTTGCTAAACAGATAAACCTTCCTCCCTTTTTTATATTCCTATTAACTTCCATATTCAGGGATGCTGCAACGGCCTTATGATCACTGATTCCCTGCTCTGCACTTACAGAGTCGAAAAGTTCGGGTCTGTTTGTTATCAGTAGGTCCAAGATGTTATCTCCATGAGTCGGTTCTCTGTTTAATTGCTCGAGGTAATTTTCGGATAGTGCACTCAGTATAATGTCACTCGATGCTCTGTCCCTACCACCCGTCCTAAACATCTGAGTGTCCCAGTCTATATCTGATAAATTGAAATCTCCACCTAAGACCATAACATGCTGAGAAAATTTATGTGAAATGTATTCCAAATTTTCTCTCAGTTGTTCTGCCACTAATGCTGCTGAGTCGGGGGGTCGGTAAAAGGAGCCAATTATTAACCTAGCTCGGTTGTTGAGTGTAACCTCCACCCATAATAATTCACAGGAACTATCCACTTCTACTTCACTACAGGATAAACTACTACTAACAGCGACGAACACTCCACAACCGGTTGCATGTAATCTATCCTTTCTAAACACTGTCTGTGCCTTTGTAAAAATTTCGGCAGAATTTATCTCTGGCTTCAGCCAGCTTTCTGTACCTATAACGATTTCAGCTTGGGTGCTTTCTATCAGCGCTTGAAGTTCCGGTACTTTACCAACGCAGCTTCGACAGTTTACAATTACAATACCGATTGCTGCTTGGTCCCCGCATGTCCTGACTTTGCCCCGCACCCGTTGAGGCTGTTGCCCTTTCTGCACTTGCCCGAGGCCATCTAACCTAAAAAACCGCCCAGCCCACGCCACACAACCCCCGCTACCCGTGTAGCCGCTTGTTGCGTGTAGTGGACTCCTGATCTATCCAGCGGAACCCGAAACCCCACCACCCTATGGCGCAAGTCGAGGAATCTGCAGCCCACATGGTCGCAGAACCGTCTCAGCCTCTGATTCAGACCCTCCACTCGGCTCTGTACCAAAGGTCCGCAGTCAGTCCTGTCGACGATGCTGCAGATGGTGAGCTCTGCTTTCATCCCGCTAGCGAGACTGGCAGTCTTCACCAAATCAGATAGTCGCCGGAAGCCAGAGAGGATTTCCTCCGATCCATAGCGACACACATCATTGGTGCCGACATGAGCGACCACCTGCAGATGGGTGCACCCTGTACCCTTCATGGCATCCGGAAGGACCCTTTCCACATCTGGAATGACTCCCCCCGGTATGCACACGGAGTGCACTTTGGTTTTCTTCCCCTGTCTTGCTGCCATATCCCTAAGTGGCCCCATTATGCGCCTGACGTTGGAGCTCCCAACTACCAGTAAGCCCACCCTCTGCGACCGCCCGGATCTTGCAGACTGAGGGGCAACCTCTGGAACAGCACAAGCAGCCATGTCAGGCCGAAGATCAGTATCAGTCTGAGACAGAGCCTGAAACTGGTTCGTCAGACAAACTGGAGAGGCCTTCCGTTCAGCCCTCCGGAATGTCTTTCGCCCCCTGCCACACCTTGAGACGACCTCCCACTCTACCATAGGTGAGGGATCAGCCTCAATGCGGGCAGTATCCCGGGCAACCACAGTCGTAGCCCGATCGGGGGATGCGTGGGACGAGCTGGCCGTCCCCGACAAACCCCCATCCGGACCCCCACAGTGATGCCCATTGGCAACAGCCTCAAGCTGTGTGACCGAAGCCAACACTGCCCGAAGCTGGGAGCGAAGGGATGCCAACTCAGCCTGCATACGAACACAGCAGTTGCAGTCCCTATCCATGCTAAAAACTGTTGTGCAAAGAACGTCTGAACTAATCTACAGAGAGCGCAAACAAAACGACACAAAATTGAAACGGTTATTAAAATACAAGATTGCCTAGTAAATGTAGTAATGCTGCCACTTGTGCACTGCTGACACACTGCTCGGAGGCGGAAGGAGACTACGCGATTTAACACTATTCGAGTACTAAAACGCGATGCTACAACTCTCAAATACTATAATACGCCCGAAATTTATGAATTAAACAATGTAAGTACCAAAAACACGCAAAGAAATTAAGAATTAAACTATGTAACAAATGAGTGAGATAGGAGTATACGACTTGCTGCTGCAGCTGCTTATCCAACGGCGGCAGGGAGATAGTGTGGTGTGGTTATGGTTTGGTCGTGTTTTTCATGGAGGGTGCTTGCAACTCCTTGTTGTTTTGCGTGATCTACATTGATGTTTTAAGCACCTTCTTGCTTCCGACTGTTGAAAAGCAATGCGGGGATGGCGATTGCATGTTTCAACACGATCGAGCACTTGTGGCGGAGTAGTTACACGACAATAACATCCCTGCAATGGACTGGACGGCACAGCGTCCTGATCTAAAGAATCCTACAGAACACCTTTGGAATGTTTCGGATCGCCGACTTCGCGCCAGGCCTCACCGACCGACATCAATACCTCTCCTCAGTGCAATACTCCGTGAAGAATCGCCTGTCATTCCCGACGAAACCTTCCAGCATCTGATTGAACGTATGCTTGCGAGAATGGAAGCTGTCACCAAGGCTAAGGGTGGGCCAACAGAATATTGGAGTCATGAATTAGCGATGGAGGGCCACGAACTTGTAATTTTCAGCCATGGGTCCGGATACTTTTGATCACATAGTGCATATTCACTTGCAAAGTTTCAAATAATTGAAACACTGTTAGAATAAAATCATCGGGTGATCAATTGCCGGTTCCATGTGGATGACGGCTGATCAACTGATTCAAAACAATGTGTAGTAGAAGCACGTGGCAGTAGAACACGTTAATACCGTCCCCTCCGCGTACACTAAAGGAATAGTCTATTTCCCTATGTCAAAAATATGGTTTGGATTGATGGTTTCTGAATGATTGTAACATTCAAATATAATTTTCGCTCAATATCCTGACAAAACACCTGTTACTTTTTTTGCAATTAAAGCTTAAAAATAACTACGTCTCAAGATTTGGCCACTTGATTGAAAACGCTTTGTTCTGGGCTGAAGCTCTGGTGATGTCACAGGGTAGGAGTAAGACGAAGCTACACGCGTGCGATAGGAGTGTTAGGCGAAGATATTAATGATTTTTGTACTATTTCTGCAAATAATTTAGATATGTACTGATGTAAATCGCATTTACAACTCTTAGTAAGAATGGGAAGGAACTTTGTGAAGGCTGATAGTCCGAAAGTTGATGCTTTTATGGTCTCTTCGTTCTTCAGATAGAACCCAGATTTTCTGTTCTGTAAGTAAAAAGCCTGAAAACGCCACTACATGGCAACTGGGACGAAAGTACTGTGACACACCAATAAGTCGCAGAATTGTCTTAAAACCGAGGGAATCGAGAACTGAATCAATTTCTTGTACCACGCTGTAAAGGTTTACCAGAACAATTTGTGATAAAAAAAAAACACAGTGAAAAGCTTTTTACTTTGATTCTGACTGCTAATTACTGCGATTGCCCACAATTACTAATGTTTTCCAGGTACCTCTTTTCTCAATTTTCAGATTTTCAGTCTAAAATGTAACACTCACGGAAAACTGCAGAGCATCCTCCTGTTTGCCTTTAACTGCTTTACGTTTACAGTATTTATTTTCCTCCAGGTCATTAATTTAAACCACTGGAAAATACGCCTATAAAATATGCAGTTGATGAAGCAGATCCTTAAACTATCCGTTATTGTACTGCTTACTTACTGCTGCTGGAACACTTTGATTTAAAAGTGCTGAAGCTGGACCAACTTTATCACAATGCCCTGGTCTGACGCATCTCCTCATACGTTCCAAGTAATCACCAATTTTTCTCTTTGTCAAAACCATAGAGATCTACAACACAATCAACGGAAACAATTGGAAGTGACAAATTATTGCCTTCAACAATTCGTTTGGAAAAAATTGTTCAACGGTTTCTCAGATTCTTCAGAATAAGAGCTACATCAAGTATGAAATACAGTTTCTCAACGCCATGCTTGTGATTAATCTCAGTTTGATCAGCTGTAAAATGACGGTACCAAATCAAAACAGATATTAAAATCTAATATGATACAGAATTTAAAGCACGTATGCAGCTCTATTATGAAGAAAGTCAACCTAAGAAGAGAGTAGTATTATACAGGGTGATTCAAAAGGAACTGTACCCACTTCGTAAGTGTAACGTATGCATCAAAAGAAGAGTAAAATGTTAAATAAAGCTGTGTCTGAAATTGCATTATTTCCAAGTTACGATGCATAATGTCATTTGTGCCCTCTCGGTTAGCTGTGGGGTCTAGCGCACGGCTTTTCGGGCGGAAAGGAGCGCCTGGTCACTGGCACGAATCCACCCAGCGGACTGGTGTCGAGGTCCGGTGTGCCGGCCAGTCTGTGGATGGTTTTTAGGCGGTTTTACATTTGCCACGGCGAATGCGGGCTGGTTTCCCTTATTCCGCCTCAGCTACACTATGTTGGCGCTTTTTCCGCAAACAAGTTCTCCAAGTACACGGACACCACCATTACTCTACCACGCAAACATAGGGGTTACACTCGTGGGAGACGTTCCCTGTGGGGGGAGGGGGTCCACCAGGGGCCGAACCGCACGATAACCCTGGGTTCGGCGTGGGACAGCGGAGGGGTGAAGTCGAGTGCGGTAGTCGTCGTGGGTTTGTGGACCACTGCGGCTGCGGCGGGAACGGAGCCTCTCCGTCGTATCTAGGCCCCCGGTTAACATAGAATACATTCAATGTCATTTGTGGTAGGCTTTACATCATAGGCCAGTGTAGGCTTTTCGCCTAGCGCAGCGGATCCACCTTCTTCTGTGTGAATGCCCAAACACATCCGACCTACTGTGGGAAACTCAGGGTACCGAGCATGGAGGAAACGGACAGCGTCTACGAATGAGTGGTGCTCGATAGTGCTGTGGCTCTGCCGTGACGCATGTCAAGATAGTCTGTGCAGTTGTGATAACGCTGTAACCCGGATGGCGCAGTGGTTAACGCACCTGCCCAGTATGCAGGAGATCATGAGATCGAATGCCCATCCGGTACCCATTTTCACTCGTTGCCGCTGATGCCGCGTAATGTCCTGATGCAGCTGACAGCAGTGATCCCCTCCCTTTCCTTCCCTTTCTTCCCCTACCCAGCTTCAATTTCCATATAATGCCGAGATTGTGTTTGTGCATAAAGTCGAGACTGTGTTTGTGCAAGGCCAGTCCGATGGAAAATTTGAAGAAGTAGTATGTCTATGCAAAATCAAGTACCCTCACAGACATCAACAACATCATAGAACATTTCAAGCCGTTTGTATGATCATGGGTCCTTTCAGACACACGAACGTGCAGAGAGGTGGCACACTGTGCATACACTGGATTTGGAGGACCAGGTCCTACAGGATATTGAGATGAAACCTAGCACAGCCTACAGGCAAGTTAGGTACCAACAAGGTATAATTCAAAGTACGATTCTGTGTACCATACAGGACAACCGCTACTATCCCTATCTACTGCAATCCTATGGAGGCCACTTTGAACATGGATGCAGTGTAGCTCTGTACTGTGTACCGGAATGATTTGTTGTCGTTGCACACACGCCGTCCATTTCCTGACACATGTTCATAATACATTTTTTCCTCCATTTCCTGTCAGGAATACGTCCCTACAGTTTGGCGGTTTAATTAATGTTCACTCTGTAGAACGTACATCGACGAATATCTGCGAAAGAAAAAGCGAAACCAAATACATAAATTCTGAGTTTTCGTATCAATTGTACACTAAACAGCCAAAGAAACTGGTACACCTGCCTAATATCGTGTAGGGCTCCAGAAAACACGGGGAAGTGCCGCAGCACGATGTGGCATTGGCTCGACTAATGTCTGAAGTAGTGCTGGTGGGAACTGACACCATGAATCCGGCAGGGCTGTCCGTAAATCCGTAAGAGTACGACGGGTTCGAGATCTCTTCTGCACAACACGTTACAGGGCATCCCAGATATGCTCAATAATGTCCATGTCGGTGGACTTTGATGGCCAGCGAAAGTGTTGAAACCCATAAGAGTGCTCCTGAAGCCTCTCTGCAGCAATTCTCGATGTGTGGGGTGTCGCATTGTTCTGTTGGCACTGCCCAAGTCCTTCGGAATGCATAGTGGATGTGAATGGATGCAGATAATTAGACAGGATGCTTACGTTTGTGTCACATGACAAAGTCGTATCTAGATGTATCAGGGATCCCATAACACCATTACAGAGCCTCCACCAGCTTGAACAGTCCCCTGCTGCCATGAATGGTCCATGGATTCAAGAGGTTGTCTCCATAACTGTGCACGTCTATCCGCTCGATAGAATTTGAAACGAGACTCATCCGACTAGGCAATTTGTTTCCAGTCATCATCAGTACAATGTCTGTGTCAACGGGTCCAGTTGAAGCGTAAAGCTTTGTGTCGTGTAGTCATCAAGGTTACAAGGGTGGGCCTTCGAAAGCCCATATCGATGATGTTTCGTTGAATGGCTCGCACGGTGACACTTGATGAAGGCCCAGAATTGAAATCTGCAGCAATCTGCGGAAGAGTAGCACTTCTGTAACGTGGAACGATTCTCTATAGTCATCGTTGGTCTTGTTCTTGAAGGTTCCTTTTCCGGCCGCAGCGGTGTCAGAGATTTGATGGTTTACGGGATTCCTGATATTCACTGTACGCTCGTGAAATGGTCGTACGGAAAAATACCGACTTTATCGCTACCTCGTAGATGCTGTGTCCCATCGCTCGTGCGCCGACTGTAACGCCACGTTCAGACCCACTTAAATCTAGATAACCTGGCACTGTAGCAGCTGTCGCTGATCTGACAACTACGCCAGACACTTGTCTTATACAGGCGTTGCCGCCCGCATTGCCGTGTTCTGCCTGTTTACATATGCCTGTATTTGACTATGCATGCCTGCACCAGTTCCTTTGGCGCTTCAGTGTATATGCATTAAAATTTATTTCAACCATGCACCTTTTAAGACAAGGTATAAAATTTATGACATATTTTCATAACTGACTATTGTTGTGAAGCCGATTGTTTCAGCTAAAAATAAACTCTAGGAACCTAACCACAAACTTTTTGTTGTGCAGTTTCCACTTCTCTTACACGTAAATCTTATTTATTAGAACACTACAAATAGTTGTTAAATGCTGGTTCCATTGATACAATACAGCTCTTCCGAAAATTTATTTCATGATTCCTGTAAGAAATCTGTATTTCAAATGTTGACACCACCGTCGTGCACTACTAAGTTCTTTCTACTATTGTTTGAGGATGAATAGCAACTAATGACCATTGTATCATGATAGGTTTCAGGAGAACCAATTAATTTACCCTTTTCCAAAATTCTATCCCATATAAACAAAGGAAGCTGAACCATAATATTCCCATTCAGCTGAATGAGTGTTCTGAAACTTAGAAATTGTACAACAGATGTTGGATGACGAAAGGTCAATAATTTATACGTATAACAGTAATCCAAACGCATCAACTGGATTAATATTACTTAGTCATAGACTGAACGTAAAAGCCTCTATAATATTGAAAATATTATAGACTCACAAACTCTGAGAGCTGACTAGGAATCAGCACGAATGTCCCTGTAAGGTGAAACACTTTACATACAAATTCCCAATCCTTTTAGTAAAAATTCACTTACTGGGAAAATGGGCAATTTTGTGATACTTTTGGCATTTGTTGTACCATAATAAATACGTCGTGTGACTTATTTGTATATATTTGGAGTTTTATTTCTTTAATCCTTGAATTTTTATAATTTATTACGTTCAGTGGGGTATTCAGGTTACAGAATATTAGTTGTCACAAAGTTATCCCAGTTTAGGACAACATTGTGACATGAAGTCTCAAACAGGGAAAGTAGAGTTAAATATGCCCGACATAACGTTTGGCTGAACTTCTGATTCTTTATGACAACAAGTTATAAATTTGTTGCAGATTTGCCATATATTATAAGTTTTGTTTTATCTATGAACATAAATATAATAATAACACAAAGCTCAGTGGAAATGTATAAGAAAAAGAAAATAACAGCACTTAAATTTAACACAAAATCCTGTAAGCTAGGTAACTTGTACGAACTGTTAGGCACTTATTGAATTCTATGGTATGAGAAAAAACAACCATAACTCATTCAACTGTCTAATATTTAGAAACAAACTCATAATGCAAAATAAAACTCTGTATTTTTTAGTAAACCACTCACAAATATCCATAATTTCATTAACGAGACTTGTGTTCTACAATTTAAGTTGCCACATTTGTCTCTACAGGTATTTATGCATATAATCTAAATGAAAAAATATTTCGCTTTCCAATGGCCGAAGAATTTTTCTCTAAAATTTTACTCTTATACAGCAGTAGAAATTTTCCAAGAAATCTGCAAATACGTTTTTCTATATTACATCAAAATGGCTTCGTGACCATCTCAGGTGTTACGCGCGAACTTGTAGTTTCCATCATTAGTGGCCGTACTGTGCAAGAACACACTTCAGCAGAGCTAAATATTGAGTGCTGAACTCAGACTACTGTGCAATTTGCACTTAAGAGGCTGCCACAAGGTTCTTCGAATTTCAGAATCTAGGAATGAAAAACTGGAACACGCTGATCTCAGAAAATATTATTTCAGTCAGAAAGTTGCGGTATTTCATTTCGCCATAAGGCGATATAATAATGAACTCTAGTATGACACCTACCACATTAAAATGCATTCAAACAGATTTCATATGCAACAGAACAATTCTTTCAAGTTAACACTAATATAAGGCATCCATTATATTCGTTTTTATGCTTTGTTTGGTGACATTACATCCCCGAAACTTATGGGTGGAGAGACATCTTCAAATATATTTAGTGTAGACTTCATCGGTCACTTGAGAATGAGTTATTGTTCAGATAGGTAACGCAGACCTACGAAGTTTTTATATTTATGAAGTACAACCAAATATACTTTGGCCAGACTGTGTTAACGTCCTGGATGGCAGTGACATATGACTTTGATCAGCTGTTTCGAAAATAAATGTCGAGAGAGGGAAGGTTTTATTCATCAAAATTTATCTTGTACAAAGCTACAAAACCTGAAAACACTCGTCCACCAGGCGGGCAGAAACACAGAATCAAATGCAGCCACAAAATCTTCATATTTCGTTGAATAAAATCTACGAACAGGCTTTATGGGGCTCGACTTTTAACACTTACATCGATTAGTGGCAGGTTTATATTAGGTAACTGTGTATCTACGATTATGGAGTGTGTGTTCTTTGACAGTTAAGGTCATTGATTTGTGACAGGAAAATTAAAGTATTGTGATGTATATATGGAAAAAGCTAAATGATATTGTATATTGGAAGCTGGTTCATGGTTAGGGCGTTTGTGTTTGTAATATGTAAAAGACGTAGTGAAGTCCCTCCGCAACGAAAGTGGCTCAACGCGATGTAAAAGGTGGTTTTGGCGGTCGAACTGGGCGGCTACTTGGTTGAATGATAGGCAGTCAGTGGCTATCCGTTGCACGGTACACATAAACGGTGCTAATGGAGGCAACTGGAAGTTGCTTTGCAAGGAATTTTGCCTCGGATGTGGATTTAGCTGTTGCATGGTACTCTCGGCAATAAGGAATGGCCCTAACACGTTAAAAATCCGTCGCCAAGAAGAAATTTTATCGAGCATTCAAACGCCAAGAGCCGTGAGTACAGTTATACGCCATGTCGCTTGCCACCACAACTTCGCCACAGCTCCACCAACTTCATGCATACAGGTATGTATCAGAACATAAACCAGTTAAATTGTGTGAATGATTTTAATAACGATCCAAGTGCTATATACCGGTGTTTAATACTGTATCTTCCATCCTGATAATGAACCTATGCAATGTCCTCTCCTAAGTGTTTATAAAACCAAGTATCATGTTTCAAATGAACTAGTGATTTATTCACGTCTGTCAACTGTGCAAGGATTAGAAAAAGCTGAAGTTAGATTTTTGCTAAGTTAATTGAGCTCGGTGTTGAACAATTTGCCATGAAAAGTAAAAACATAAACTCTTCCAAGTGAAGCTAAGAATTAATTTTAGTTGCATTAAAATTTGCTACTGAAATAATCATACAGCTTGATTAGTGATACATACCAGTTTATGGGACCACACTATATTCTTCTCATACTAGAAAGATAATATTAATATTATTGCTACTAAGTAAATCTGATATATTTCTTTAAATGAGTGTATTACCAGTGTAATTATATTAATATTTGTTTTTCTTTTATTTTTATTACTGGTTGCTACATGTCAGTTAAGTTAGAAGCCCCTCCATGTCCAACGTAAGTTCAGTGCTTCCTGCAGTAACAGCTCAGTACTGAGTCACGTAATGATCGTGATTGTAGCTGTTATTATTATGAGTTGGGTACAATTTTGCTTTCTATGATAGCTGGTTTGTGCATTATTGATAACTACTGCTACCCACAGCTTAGATTGCCCTGTGTCCAGTTGTATCATGTGTGCTTTGCAAAGGGAATCTTAATGAAAGTCACTTCAACAACTGTCCGCCCCCGGTAGCTGAGTAGTGATCCACACAGTATACGCCGGCACGGTAGCTCAGCGTGTTCGGTCAGAGGGATAGCTGCCCTCTGTAATTAAAAAAAAAACTGAGTTAATCGATCAACAACGAACGTAAACGGATGTCTTACGACGTCCGCCCCAACCAGATGCAACGAACAAATGCGAACAAAATGAGATCTAACAAAAACAAAAAAAACAAAAAAAATGGTCAGCGCGACAGACTGTCAATCCTAAGGGCCCGGGTTTGATTCCCGGCTAGGTCGGAGATTTTCTCCGCTCAGGGACTGGGTGTTGTGTTGTCCTAATCATCATCATTTCATCCCCATCGACGCGCAAGTCGCCGAAGTGGTGTCAAATCGAAAGACTTGCACCAGGCGAAAGGTCTACGCGCCATTATTATTATTACTTCAACTAATATTCAGTTTTATTAAACATATGTTTTCAAATAAATGTGCCTAATTGGACTGGCCACCGTTCTATTTTTCATTCATATTGGAAATTTTACTACTTTCATTGACCCCAAAGTTAAAGCCTGTTTAGTTTTTCTATTACTTGCTCTATATTACAAATTACAATCCGATACCTTCATTCATTAGGCAGACACGTGGTCAAAATTTCCCAAATCCTTTCACAGGGTAACATTAGCCTGTGTCACGGCAGGTTAGTGTGGTATGTGGTTTAAGGTTAGGTTGTTAGGGACGAGTGGCGTATAACGAAGCTAGTGTTATTGGCTGTTGTTCTGGAAAGGGACTCAAGCACAGCTAACTCCACAGTTATATTCATCAAACGTATATTACCAAAGCTAGGATCCACACAGTATTTGTTTATCAGACAGTAGTTGCGACAACAACGCCGAACAAGACCATTAAAAAATTGAACATCAGTAAAACTCACAAAATACTTTTTGATCTTGACGACGATTGTGGAGTGTCATCAAAAGCTCGAGAATTTAATTCGAATAGAAGCGGCTTGAAAACCGACAAGATTGTATTAGTAAAATACTAAATCTGGTGCACATTAATAGATTTACTCAAAAGGCATACATACGTCAGTACAACGGAAAATTATCCAAAGTTGCAAGTCTTTTTTTAGTTGCTCGAGGACTAGTTTCAGGCCGTGATCCATTTTCATATCATCCTAAGGAACAGACAACCAAATTTATAATCGTGTGCAAGTATTACAACATTTTTAAGAGCACGCCAAAAATACAGAAGTTTGTTTCAAGAATCACGTACCCGATAGTCACACTGGTATTTCCAAAAATACAAGAATCGTGTCAAAATAAGTATGTACACATCATGACGTGCAAATGAACAGTTACAGCACATACAGATAACTAGCAGTCTACTCCTCCCGCTGCCGTAAGGTAACCTCGGGAAGAGGGCACCTTACCAGTACGTACAAAAACTTTTGTATTTAATACAATATTCGCCAATCATAAAAATACAACACTTAATATAATAACAGTACAGGTCAACGATGAAATGAATAATCTTAAAATCTCAACCAAAAACAAACACTTTATACCAGAAAACAGTAAAGAACATTAGGGCCACATACGAGGCGTATGAAAAAGTTATATGCCATGTTGGCACGTAAAGTCGTTAAAGATGAACCACAGCATTAGCATTAAAAGAAAAAAAATAACAGGACCTTAAAAGATCTTCATCTCTTCCAAACCTTTACAAACCTAAAAACTTTATCATAACACAGCTTACAAAGTTATATGAAGTTAATCCACGAAGTTGTCTTTCACAAAGCACTAAAAAAGTGTTTGACATCCTGGGAAAAGACGCAGCATAAACGCACTCGTGGGTGTATGGGGTGGGGGTGGGTTTTTTGAGGGAGAAGGGGAGGGGGGGCAGTGAGACTAGGGGAGGATTGAGGGCTGGGAAACGTTTGGGATGGGAGAGCATGAAGGTAAAGCAGCACAAAAAGTGGGTCAAGTGGGCAAACATGGAAAGAATATAAATAATATATTATCAGTAGTAGTAAACAAACTTATTGAAAATGGACTGGAAATGACTTCGTGCCAGTTTTATAATAAAATAAATAAGAACTACCGCAGAGTAACGGATTCAACAGGCAAACCATACATGTATGTTACTCAGGAGTAATCATACAGATAAAAACTAACAATAAACGCGAAAAGTTATTTAAAATAATTTTGTGTTGATAACCACATAATAAACCGACAAACCGGGCTTCATAATCTGCGATATACATGTCGTATAAGATATGCAGCATAAGGGCACAACGTAGCGTAAACGCACAACAAACACAGAAACCATATTAGCCAACCACCAGCAACCAATACGCACCACAGACAATAGCGTCTACTGAAATCAAAAGTTGAACTCCTCAGTATTTCGGCTATGGAACACAGTAATGACTGGGAGAATATGATAAACGAATGGTAACTGCAAGAACCGAATTACAGACGATAAAATATGCAACGTATTTTTATAAAATGGAGGAGAAGAAAAGGTGGAAGAGGCGAGGTGGGTGGGAAAAATGCAAAGATAGAAAGAGGGGATGGGGCAAGTACGAGTGACGGGCAGTAGATAGATGGACGAAAAAACGCGAAACTGAACTCAATAGATGAGAGTCAACCAGAGAAACAAAACGTCACTGTGAGGATATTAGAGAAGGAGAGGTGGGGGAGCGACGGGGATAGAGAATATGAGGGGAGAGGAAACCGAGTAAACAGAAGCTTGTGGTCAAGGGTTTTTGCGGAAATGACAACGAGTTTGGCTGTAGGGAAAGAGAGTATGAATCATACATCAATTTGGAACAGAGCAAGGAACTGACTAAACCGAAAATCAAGTTGTTCTTTCAAAACTTTGTCCACCTCCGTTTTCGTTCTCCTTCATCTTCATGCTAGCCCCCCCTCCTCCCCTTCCACCCCCCCACACACACGTTTCAAAGTCCTTGATCCACCCCCTATTTCTTCTTCCACTATCCTTCTACAACCCCACTCCTCCCCATACACCCATAGGTATGTTTATGTTACGTCTTCTCCCAGAATGTCGAACACATTTTTGGTGATTTGTGAAAGATAACATTGCGGTTTAATGTCTATTCTTACCTGGGACACGATAGGAAAATAATTTTTTATCTTCATATAATTTCGTAAACTTTTTTATGTTAAAGTTTATACGCTTGTAAAGGGTTGGAGTTGATGAAAATTTTTAATGTCCTATTATTTTGTTTCCATTTAATACTAAAGCTGTGGTTCATATTTAGTGATTTTTACGTGCCAACATGGCATACAACTTTGTCGTACGGGGCGGTATGTGGCCCTGATTTGCTTTACTGTTCGGTGATTTTTAAGTGTTTGACTGTTATTGATAAAGATTTTTGTATTAGCTGTTGTATTTTTGATGACTGGAGACTGCTATATTAAATAAAATAGGTTTCCTGTATCCTGATAGAGCGCCCTTTTCCCGAGGTTAACTTAAGGCAGTGGGAGGAGTAGACTGCCAGTTATATGTATGAGCTGTATCTGTTCATTTGCACTTCATAATACGTATATATTTATTTAGACGTATTTCTTGTATGTTTAGAAATACCGTTTGCACCATCTGGTGCGTGAATCTTGAAACGAAGCGTTCTGTATTTTCGGCGTGCTCTTAAAAATTCAGTAAAACCTGTATTGTATATGTATCATTCTTTAGGATGATCTGAAAATGGGTCCCGTCCCGAAACTAGTCATGGAGTAAATAAAGTAGTGAAACATGCAACTTAGGTTGGTTTTCCGTTGTACTGATTAACAGAAGTTGCTGACCTGCAATTTTTCCAGCATACTGGAATTTCGTGATACGTAAGTATTCGTGCAAGCATGATGTTTGGTCATTCAATAGTTTTGCAATTGCTAGCACTGTCGCGATTAAAGCATGCATGTTTCTGAGAGTTTGTGTGAATCAGTAGCAGGTCTAATCGATATGGCCACGCTACTTTCCAGTCTCTCATCTGCGGCAGAACCTGTTTTCAGAGCGAGTATTCCCTATATGGAATCCTATAAGTCCCATATTCAGGAAGATAAAGAAAAAATACTTGAACATGAAAGAAAAAGGAAAAAGTGAAACAAGTATGAATAAGTCAAGCACAAGCCGCCATGTTTTTCATCCCGAAGAACTATCTTCGGAGAACGAAATAATATAAGAAGAATATCAGTAGGGTATAAGCGTTATCCTGGTGGGCACTAATATCTCCACTAAATCGATATGTGTGTTATCTTCGCGAGTTTACCGGCAAGGTAGTCCTTCATCCAACAAATATCGCTCAAGAGTCAACATGAAACACCTTGTGTAGTAAACCTTTTGAGTATGTGTCATTTATATGCTGCTGTTGTGGTCTTCGGTCCAGGGACTGATTTGATGCAGCTCTCCATGCTACCCTATACTGTGCAAGCCTCTTCATCTCCGAGCAACTACTGCAACCTACATCCTTCTGAATCTGCTTAGTGTATTCATGTCTTGCTCACCCTCTACGAATTTTAACCTCCATGCTTCCCTCCATTACTACATTGGTGATCCCTTGATGCCTCAGAACACGTCCTACCAACCGATCCTACCTTTTAGTCTGTTTGTGCAACATAGCCCTATTCTCACCATTCCTATTCAGTACCTCCTCATTAGTTACGTAATCTACCTATCTAATCTCTAGCATTCTTCTGTAGAACCACATTTCAAACGCTTCTATTCTCTTCCCGTCTAAACTATTTATCGTCCATGTTTCACTTCCATACATGGCTACACTCCACGCAGATACTTTCAGAAAGTATTTCATGACACTGAAATCTATAATCGTTACTAGCAAATTTCTCTTCTTCAGAAACGCTTTCCTTGCTATTGCAAGTCTACATTTTATATCCTCTCTACTTCGACTATCATCAGTTATTTTGCTCTCCAAATTGAAAAACTCATCTACTACTTTAAGTGTCTCATTTCCTAATCTTATTCCCTCAGCACCACCTGATTTAAGTCGGCTACATTCCGTTATTCTCGTTTGGCTTTTGCTCGTCGTCAAATTATATCATATTTTCAAGTCACTGCCTATTCCGTTCAACTGCTCTTCCAGGTCCTTTGCTGTCTCTGACAGAATCACAATGTCATCGACAAACTTCAAAGTTTTTATTTTTTCTCCATAGATTGTCAGCTTCTACCAGTTTTTTTACTGTAAAGAATTCGTGTTAGTATTTTGTAGACATGACTTATTAAACTGATAGTTCGATAATTTTCACACCTGTCAACACTTGCTTTCTTAGGGATTCTTCATGAGGTCTGAGAGTATTTCCCCTATCTCATATATTTTGCTCACCAGATGGTATAATCTTGTCAGGGCTGGCTCCCCCAAGGCTATCAGTAGATCTAATGGAGTGTTGTCAACTCCCAGGGCCTTTTTTTGACTTAGGTCTTTCAGTGCTCTGTCAAATTCTTCACGCAGTATCAATCACCCATCTCATCTTCAGCTACGTCCTTTTCTATTTCCATAACATTGACCTCAAGTACATTGCCCTTGTATAGACCCTCTATATACTCCTTCCACCTCTCTGCTTTCCCTTCTTTGCTTAGGACTGGTTTTCCATCTGAGCTCTTGATATTCATGCAGGTGGTTCTCTTTTCTGCAAAGGTCTATTTAATTTTCCTGTAGGCAGTATCTATCTCACCCCTAGTGATATACGCCTCTATATCCTTACATTCGTCCTCTAGCCGGCCTTGCTTAGCCATTTTCCACCTCCTATCGATCTAAGTTTTGAGATATTTGTATTCCTTTTCGCATGCTTCGTTTACTGCATTTTTATATTTTCTCCTTTCATCAATTATTTTCAATATCTCCTCTGCTACCCAAGGATTTCTACAAACCCTCATCTTTTTACTTACTGGGTCCTCTGCAGCCTTCACTATTTCATGTCTCAAAGCTACCCAATCTTCTTGCACTGTATTTCTTTTCCCTGCATTTGTCAATTGGTTTTTAATGCTATCTATGAAACTCTCTAAAACCTCCGGTTCTTATAGTTTATCCAGGTCCCATTTCCTTATATTCCTGCATCTCTGCAGTTTCTTCAGTTTTAATCTACAGTTAATAATCAATAAATTGTGGTTAGAGTCGACATCTGCCTCTGGAAATGTCTTACAATTCAAAACCTGGTTCCAAAATCTGTCTTACCATAATATAATCTGTCTGAAATCTTCCAGTGTCTCCAGGCCTCTTCCACGTATACAGCCTTCTTTCATAATTCTTAAGCCAAGTATTAGCTATGATTAAGTTATGCTCTGCTGAAAATTTTGCCAGGTGGCTTCCTCTTTCATTTCGTAATGTGTATGAAATCTTATGGGACTTAACTGTTAAGGTCTTCAGTCCCTAAGCTTACACACTACTTGACCTAACTTATCCTAAGGACAAACACACACACCCATGCCCGAGGGAGGACTCAAACCTCCACCGGGACCTGCCGCACAGGCCATGACTGCAGCGCCTTAGACCGCTCGGCTAATACCGTTTCTTACCCCCAGTCCATATTCACCTACTACTTTTCCTTCTATTCCTTTCCCTACTATCGAATACCAGTCCCCCATGACTATTAAATTTTCGCCCCCCTTAACTATCTGAATAGTTTCTTTTATCGCATCATACATTTCTTCAATCTCTTCATCATCTGCGGAGGCGTGTATCTTGGCTACTATAATGGGTTCATTATGCTGTTCATAGTAGCTCATCCGCGCTCCTATTTTTTATTCGTTATTAAACATACTCCTGCTCTACCCCTATTTAGTTTTGTATTTATAACCCTGTATTGAACTTACGAGAAGTCTTGATCCTCCTGCCACCGAACTTGACTAATTCCCACAATATCTAACTTAATCTATTCCGCTTTTTAAATTTTCTAACCCAACTGTGCGATTAAGGGATCTGACATTCCGCGTTCCGATACGTAGAACGCCAGTTTTCTTTCTCCTGACAACGACGCCCTCCTGAGTAGTCCCCGCCCGGAGATCCGAATGGGGGACTATTTTACCTCCGGAATGTTTTACCCAAGAGGACGCCATCATCATTTAACCATTCAGTGAAGCGGCATGCCCTCGGGAAAAAATTACGACCGTAGTTTTCCCTTGCTTTCAGCCGTTCGCAGTACCAGCACAGCAAGGCCGTTTTGGTTGATGTTACAAGACCAGATCAGTCAACCATCCAGATTGTAGCCCCTGCAACTACTGAAAAGGCTGCTGCCCCTCTTCAGGAACCATAAGTTTGTCTGTTCTCTCAACAGATACCTCTCCGTTGTGGTTGCACCTACGATACGGCTATCTGTTTCGCTTGGGCACGCAAGCCTCCTCACCAACGGCAAGACCCATCGTTCATGGTGGGAAGGTTATTTGTATAGGTCCTAAAATTATGAGCACCAAACATCAGGCAGTGCTGTCGCACGATCAGTTAAAGAACGCTTTTAAATAGAAAATTGGAGAGGGCGATTGCTTAAATTTGACACTCACAGATTTCTTAGCGTTGAAATATTTAACGGCAATGTGAACGATGCCTGGTCGGCCCCTGCAAAATGGTTATGAGTACAGTTCAAGTGAACCCACTGTTTTTCAGAAGACTTGTAACTTCGCCTTTTCCTAGCCTTTCCACAGACTTGGTCATGTTCGCAGTCTGAAAAATTCACCTCTCGTTTGATGCAGTTTTAGTTGCTATACATTGCAGGTTATGTGACTGTAAACTCTTATTGTCGAAGTCTGAATGACGTCTGATCTCTCACACAAAGGAAAAAGTTACTCTGTCGATAATCCCCAGATATTCTGTCCGAGTAGATAGTCTAATCAGCATCTAATACCTGATTCTGGCAAAATAATGGATATCGCTACCATGAGACAGAAAAGTTGTCACAGCATTTCTTCAAAGCGTGCTGTCTGCCTGCTGATCCCTCCGTATTCACTTCAGGAGTGCAGTCAATGTAGTTCTCACATTTCTGGCTAACATACGTCCACTCTCAGTAAAATCACTGAATCGCTACCTTTCAATACATGACAGCTATTATGTATTATCTGTCAAGTTAATCAGCTCTCATAGTCTCCTTGAAATCTTGTTGTTGTCTTCCCAGTAGAGATCTGTCGGTGTCCACCGAAATCCCTCTCGTTCAATTTGACCAGCGAATGCACTCAATTTGCGATGACATCCCCAGTCTCATATGCAGATCGCTATGATGCAGTTCTGTATGCAGATGAGAAAGAGGAAGCTGAATCGCTGAGTACCAGCCATCATAACAGCGCGTATGTTGCTTTCAGTGCCCGCACTCAATGCTTACATCAGAATTAAAACCATTGATTCGAAATTTACATTAGTATTACATACCTTTTTCAGCTTTATATATTAATTCTTCAGTTGACTCGGAGTTCAAAATCCATAATATCATGCCTCGACATTGGAAAACGTCGACTTCGTTATCCTCTTCGCTGAACAGATGAATAATGTGTCTCGGAAGGTACAGGCGTTTGTGAACGTCTGCAAAAAACTAACTTTGACTGTTTTTCTGAGAATAATGCAGTCATAAACTTTCTCATTGCTCCTTGCCCATTTTCTACATTTCTTTGGCTAAGAAACAGCCTAATAACGTTGAACTTTATCACTATTAGTGAAATAAGCTTACTTTCCTACGGTACGCCTTACATTTATAACAATTATGTTGAGCACATTCAAACTTGCAGAGACTGAACATGTTAAATACACGACCGAGATAAAATGAAAGTTTAAAATAAATCTTAAGGTGGACGTTTGTGCTCCACAGAAGTGACTGTAGTATAGTATGATATACGAATAACATGACACACACATGCACGTCTTGTGTCATCATAGAGTGTCGCTTCAGTTTATATATCTCCAAAAATGTGTCTTACTATAAGACTATTTGTATCAAAGGGCCGTTATCTTCTTTTAGATGGAGGCTTTGATAAACATTCAAATGACTGCACAATGCAAACGTGCAGATCATGGGTGTGGTACATCTCCAACTATTATCTGTAATGGTAGTTACAGGTCAGTTTATGTCGTGTAGTGTGGCTCAAATACAGCTAGATATAACCCGTCAAATTCTTTTTATCTCGAAAGGCACGTCCTGTAGAATGTCTAAAAGAGTGTGCTCAATAATCGGTAGTCACTGCCTGTTAGATATCATTAGTGAACATGCCACAGAGCTAACGGATAGTCATCTAAAATTTGTAACTCAGATACATGTATGGTTTCTAGACTTAATTAAACTGCAATGAAAATCATGAGTGGACAGTAATTACCTTTTGAAATTTGCAATACCATATCTTTTAAATGTTCCCTCTTCCGTAAACTAGGCGCAGAACACAAAAATTGATAGGCAGTTTATATAATAAATGGATGCCAAAAGTCAACAGGCGATAGCATATGTGGACTTAGATGATACGAGATTCTTGAGAGATATGCAGAAGTAATATACGTATCACTTTTTACTGTGTTGTTCTGATTCCTGTAACTTCTTTGATAGCCTATAGAAAGTTCTCGTATTCTTCCTTATGTATTTCCTCCCATTGTGACGGAAGATAATGGAAACAATAGCTGCTAAAGTTCTTACCACAGAGAACAGAAATTGGTTCTGGATGTATCTTAAATTTTTTAGGTCCAACGAGCTGTATTTACTATTCTCCGCTAATTTAAATCTAAAATGTTTCATCTTCAGACACATATAGTGGCAACTGACGTATTACACAATCGCAAATGTATCATACAACAATAAAGCAGCAGTTATCCATTCGGGAATGGCTGAAATATAATTGGGATTGTTATAGCCCTTTAAAATGTCAGTAAGTTCGCTTTTCCCGGTTTCCCATTCAGATCTCTTGCAATCGTCCTGCATGTAAGTTATATGACCCTCAGAAAATCTGATTATGATGTGTCGATAAAAAATATCAACTTGTTTTGTGTTTCAAGTGGGTATCGTTCACTTACTTCTTCATATTTCACACGAGATCTTTCCGTTATTATTTACCTAGTCATCGAAACAACGAAAATATTCAGAATTCGATGTTGTATGTATTACAGCTACAATAAATCATTGGCTGTAATAGAAATAAAAGAAGCTATTGCTGCTGTATCTAACAAGATATCATTCACAGTTTTTGCCTCATCATTTGTTCTGCCCGAAATAAAATCTCCCAACACACATCGTGAACCCTGTCAGCGTTTCCGGTGCTCACTGCATCAGGGACCATCTTTCAATAATTATTCTTATGTGGGCAACTTTGGAGCCATTTAATCATAAATACTGAAGTCTGTAATACTTATCAATGGCAAGATGTCCCTGTCTCACTGACAAAACATGAGTGACCGTTTAGCACGTATCGTTTCTATCGGTAAGGTAGCTAAATGTTGTCTCTGCCATCGCTATTCCTCTTTTACTTTGCGTAAATCCATCGGTTTCTGAATGTGCATCACTTCTGCATTTGGATGAAAGAAGTTTATTGTTTTGCTTTGTTTTTTTAGTGAATTGTGTCTCATTTCTTGCCAGAGACAGCTACAGAAATACGTTTCAGTTCCAGCTCCTACCTACCAAATTATAAATGAATTGCTGCTGCAGTCCGCCCTACTACGAAACCCATATATTCTGTTGTATGGTTATGGTTCTGAAGAATAGGCAAGACACCATGCAACGAATTTGGGCTCGGTGGCGCGAGCACGGTCGGAATGAGACAGGCCTTTGTACCGTGAAGCGTGCTTTATTAGCTCTTTGGCCGGAGCGCTGGCCAACGCAGCACAATAAACGGGCTCATTACTCGCTGCGCTTCACAGTTACAATACATCACAGAGTCTGAATTAAACAATCACATCGCTGCTGTGCGCAAATTATATCATTAACTACCTTTTTTCTATATTTTGAAACTGCAATGTATCACCAATTTGATGTTTCTGGTTTATAACAGAGAGCCATATGAGTTCATTTTTGAAATGATTGAGACAGATACTCTTGATATACGCAACATTTTATATATTAATGAATACGTCACAGATTATTTTCCACATGCGCTCGGCGTACACTGTGCTTTTGTGACATTTACGTGACTACGGTGATTGATAATACTGTCTGAAAAAGTCAGTCACCTACGTTTTGTCGTACGTCGTGGTATAAGGGTGTACAATGATTTCAAAAGTGCTGATGACATCATTACGTACTGTCCCGAAATGAAATCACTCATCTACTGACGTGCTAATAATACTCTTACGTTCATTGATGAAAGAAAAAGGAAACACAGAATTCACATGAAATACGTGATACAAGAGAAAACATAAAACGGCAGCTGCTGCTCTTCCTCTTGTTCTTTTGGGAGACGAAAAAAGTGGCTGATCATTTTAGGAATGTGTCTGATATTTACTGAACAACGAATGCCTTAAATAGCTCTCCATGCTGTTCCTATTGTTTATTTCACTTCCCCATCGCAACAATAAGTTTTCAAATGTCACTATGGTGCTCTTCAGCCTACATGAGTTTTTAAAAACATTGGGCCTATTTTAAGGTATCAATGAGGTTTACAATGAACAATTAAAATGTATAAAATTTTCATGGTGAACTTGGCGATGTTTAAAATTTGACAGTTGTGCAACGCATCTGAATGAGCAGTTGCTCCTAGCAATTGTAAATAGGTGGATGAGTCTGTAAGGAAAAGACAGGAAATACTGTTAGCAGGAGATTGACGTGCCTTTTGTGAGACGTTTAGACAGTGTTTGAGGACGTTAAATGAAGAATGATACTTGCAGGATATATAAATACGGTGGGGGGGGCGGGTGGAAGAAAGGGAGGACTATATATTATGGGAAGGATGCATTTCTGCATGAGTTTCGGAATCAGAAAGTGGGAGATGGTACAAGTACCTTTGTGACAAGAAGTGGAGTGTGTGGAAGGGAAGAGACGGGTTTCTGCGTTGATAGAACGTGACAGCCGACCAGGGTGGCCGAGCGGTTCTAGTCGCTACAGTCTGGAACAGCACGACCGCTACGGTCGCAGGTTCGAATCCTGCCTCGGGCATGGATGTTTGTGCTGTCCTTAGGTTAGTTAGGTTTAACTAGTTCTAAGTTCTAGGGGACTGATGACCTCAGCAGTTAAGTCCCACAGTGCTCAGAGCCATTTGAGCCATAGAACGTGACAGCAGCCCAGTTGGTGTGATGGGGACGGTCACAATGGGGATTATGTGTTGAGGAACAGAGGAAGTGTCACTAGTGCGAATTTGACATGATTACCAACCGCAACTCAATCGGTAAAAGAAAGTACAACACTCATGAATTATGCAAATTATCACATAAACTTCCTAACAGGTTGCTTTGAATGGACTACCGCAGCAGTGAAAAACTAACTTGAGTCCCTTTTGTATTGTTGTAGTAACTTGACAGTCACTACACAGTTTATGTGCCCATGCAATGCGTCACATCCAGTTGATCGTAAGATTGCTGGAGCGTACATAGTTCACATCACCGTCTCTTTTCCTCCCTGACATTAATTGCTTATCTGCTGATACAGTGATTACAGCATTACATACACATTTTGGAAATCAAGGGTTGAATAACTCAACCTCACATCGGAATCTGAGTTTTTCTTAGTTTACTTATGTCCCTCAGTACGGTGTTTATTCAGGAATTTGTGTAAAATGATTCAGTTACTTCACGTTAACCGTCAAAATTGTTCGCTACCAAGTATTTTAGTCCTGCTCCAGCTAGATACGAATCCATTGTCTTAAATAATGCTCCATATCGCTCAGTAAAGGACGATCGTTAACCGTCAAAATTGCTCGCTACCAAGCATTCTGGTCCTGCTCTAGTTGGGTACAGAACTTTTAGACAGCCTTGAAACATTAGTTCCAGTTTGTAAATATTGCAGTATTCCTTGAAAGATCGTTTTGTACATAACCTATACTGTGGATAATTCAAATGCAAATAAAAAGTTACATTATGCTGTTGATACCACCGATTATATTTTATAATTTAGAACATGATGCACTATGTATGTCGCCACTAAAATGGTGCTTGCTAAATTGAAGAATTACTGGAAAACTAGTAAAAGTGGTGTATGATGTCCATTCATTTTTGAGCACAGCCAAGAGGGCTGCTCTGGGTCTACACTGTAATTCGTTGTTTTATATTAATGACTGCTAAATTACTACACTGTGATTGGCTAATTCGTTTTAATTATACATTGTTACATTGTTATTGGCTGTAGTGGAGAGCGTGAGTGGTAGGGGGAGAGAAGGGGGGAGGGCTTTGACTTGTCATGTCATGATGATGATGATATCGGTAATTAGGGGGCAGGTCTTGCCGCCATCTTGGATTGTGGCGTAATTGCCCTTGCATGGAGGCATCCCGTAGTAGCACTTACACTAAGAATCTGTGGTATCACAAG